>NC_089250.1:256563797-256870037 GCF_963930625.1 Muntiacus reevesi
ATCAGTGGCCTCAGCTAACACTGTGCATAGGCCCACATGCCACAACTAGACAAGCAGGAGCACAACAACAAAGACCCAGTGCAGCCAAAAAAAATTTATTTAACTCACAGACAAAACAAATAGACTACAACACAGATAAGCGTCAGAACTAACAGTACACAGGGTACCAAATGCCCCTCAAGTTTCTGCAAGAGTCATTCAGTATCATCTGACAGTTTTGCTTTAATAATTAACTTATATATGAAACTTTATTTAGTGTTACCCATTGATCAGAAAAATTAACATCCATAAGGACGCTTTAAAGAAGGGATCAGCAAACCACAGCCAGGGGGCCAAATCTGGCCCACAACCTATTTTTATAAATAAAGTTTTATTGGAACACAATCACACTCATCATTTATACATTGTCCTGGCTATTTTGGCACCCCACCTGACAGATTAACTGTGACTAAAACTGAATGTCTTGTTGTTTTAACCAAGTTTCCTTTGGTGAGGTGGTGAAGCCAGATGCAGATCAAGAGAGAAATTGAAAAGAGTTTTACAATTTTGTTACTCATATTTCCCTAGGCAGGAAACAGCACACCATGTAAAGTCACTCAGCAGAAGCACCAGGGTCAACTGCAAGGCAGAGGGACAAAGGGATGTTGACTAAATAAAGTAGTCACAACCTGAAAGTAGAGAGTTATCATATTTGGTGGGAATTATGAGGACTTCAAGCCCAGGAGACAGTGTCTCAAGGGACCCGAGAGATTGCTCCGAGGAGACAGGGAAAGGAGTCGGGATATATAGAAGTTTGTATCAAGAGGGGGCAGGCAGTCTCTTAGTTAACGAAAACCAGATCTCAAGGAATTGAGTGCTCTTCTATGTATGGGAAGATGCAAGTCTCTGAACTCACTGAATTCATTCCTTTTATATGCATCTCAGCTACCTAGGACCAAATCCTGCTTCTTGATTATTGTCATTGTTGCTGTTCAGTCCCTCATTCATATCCGACTTTTTGTGATCCCACGGACTGCAGCAAGCCAGGCTTCCCTGTCCTTCACTATCTCCCACAATTTGCTCAAACTCGTGTCCATTGAGTCAGTAATGCCATCCAGCCATCTCATCCTTTGTCACCCTTTCTCCTCCTGCCCTCAATCTTTCCCAGCATCAGGGTCTTTCCCAATGAGTCGGCTCTTCACGTAAGGTGGCCAGAGTATAGGAGCTTCAGTGTCAGCATCGGTCCTTCCAACGAACATTCAGAGTCGATTTCCTTTTAGTGTTGACTGGTTTGATCTTCTTGTAGTCCAAGGGACTCTCAAGAGTCTTCTCCAACACCACAGTTAGAAAGTATCAATTCTTTGGTGCTTAACCTTCTTTGGTCCAACTCTCACATCTAGACATGACTACTGGAAAAACCATAGCTTTGACTATACACACTTTTGTCATCAGCAAAGTGGTGTCTCTGCTTTTTAATATGCTGTCTAGGTTGGTCATAGCTTTTCTTCCAAGGAGCAAGCATCTTTTAACTTCATAGCTGCAGTTACCTTCTGCAGTGATTTTGGAGCCCAACAAAATAGTCTGTCACTAGTTCCATTTTGCCCCATCTATTAGCCATGAAGTGATAGGATTGGATGCCATGATCTTAGGTTTATGAATTTGAGTTAAATCTAAACCAGTTTTTTCACTCTCCTCTTTCACTTTCATCAAGAGGCTCTTTAGTTCCTCTTCACTTTCTGCCATTAGGGTGGTGTCATCTGTACAACTGATGTTATTTACATTTCTCCCAGCAATCTTGATTCCAGCTTATGATTCATGCAGTAGAGCATTTCACATGAGGTACTCTGCATAGAAGTTAAATAAGCAGGGTGACAATATACAGTCTTGACATATTCTTTTCCCAATTTTGAACCAGTTCCATGTCTGCTTCTAACTGTTGCCTCTTGACCTGCATACAGGTTTCTCCAGAGACAGGTAAGATGGTCTGGTATTCCCATCTCTTTAAGAATTTTCCACAGTTTGTTGTGATACACACGGTCAAAGTCTTTAATGTGGTCAAGGAAACAGAACTAGATGTTTCTCTGGAATTCTCTTGCTTTTTCTATGATCCAACAGATGTTGGCAATTTCGTCTCTGGTTCCTCTGCCTTTTCTAAATCCAGCTTGTACATCTGGAAGCTCTCTGTTCACATACTGTTGAAGCCTAGCTTGAAGGATTTTTGGCATTACTTTGCTAGCATGTGACATGAACACAACTGTACGGTAGTTAGAACATTCTTTGGCATTGCCTTTTGGGATTGGAATGAAAACTGACCTCTTCCAGTCCTGTGGCTACTGCTGAGTTTTCCAAATTTGCTGACATATTGTGTGCAGCACTTTAACAGCATCATCTTTTAGGATTTGAAATAGCTCAGCTGGAATTCCATCACCTCCACTAGCTTTGGTCACAGTAATGCTTCCTAAGGCCCACTTGACTTCCTACTCTTGATTGTTCACATTCATAAATCCTCATTTATCATAAGGGGTGGTGGATGTGGCAGATGACTGCCTCTTGCACATTCATGCTCAACCCCCTGCCCCACTTAAAAGATTTGAATCCCTGATAGCTGTGACATTCTTGTTTAGAGACACACCAGGAAATATTTCATTTCACAGGGAACTGTGATCAAGCATCTTTAACAGGGTTTCCACAGAAAGGAAAGGATGATACAGGATATGCAGGTTTAAGGTTTGCTAACCTGAATCATTTCAGGAGGCTCTGGGGCATCGGGGTATCCTTGGTTGTCAAGTATCCAGCCCTAGGTGAATATGTAGTCCCCCAGAGTATGAGAGCCTCTTCAAAGAGGTAAATGGGGGAAATGGATTTAAATGGCTACTGAAGAAGAGGAGCTGACCAGCCCTTAGCCAGAGCCTCAAAATCAGTCAAGACAACACTTTTTTAAACTCCACTATTTCCACAAAGCCTAAAAGGTTTTCTATGTGCCCCTTTACAGAAAAGTTTCCTGACTCCTGGTCTAAGTAGGAAGTCTGGGCATCCAACTTAAGCAGAGGTTACCTTAAACGCGCTCTCTATAAGTGCTTATGGAAATCAGTGAGGGAATTTTAAATAGGTAGAAAGCTTAATCCATACTAGGAGTGAGGGAAAGATGCTCTTAGAAGTCATAGGGCAGTTCCTAGTCTCACAGGCCACAGCAAATCCAAAGACTCAGTTGTGGTTCACAGCAGGCCCAGGGTGAGTGGGCTACCCCCACGGCAATGGAGCCCAGTGGTCTAGAACTCAGGCTCTGAAGTTTGACAGACCCAAGTTCAAGTTTTTGTTCTACTACTTAGCAGTAGTGTGTTCTTATCTACTGTTGCATAACATATTATATGCCAAAATTTAGCGGCTTAAGATAATTATCATTCATTATATCAAGCAGTTTCTGAAGATCAGGAATCCAGAAGCCCCTTAGATAGGTGGTTTGGGTTCTAGAGCCCTCACGAGGTTGCAGGCAAGCTGCCAGCCGGGGATACAGCCACCTGAAAGCTCAAATGGGCTGGAGAATCCACTTTCAAGCTCAGTCCCGTGGTTGTTGGCAGGTCTCAATCCCTTGTTAGCTGTTTGGCAGTGTTCTTTACCCCACAGGCCTCCCTACAGGCTTCCTGATATCCCTACAACACCTTCCCTATAACAAGAGATTAGAATGAGAGAGAAAAAGAAAACAAAACAATGTCCATTGTCTTTTCTAACCTAATCTCAGAAGAAACATATCCTCATTTCTTCCGTGTGCTATTGGTCCCACAGACCAGCCAGCCCTGGTACAATGTGGGAGAGGACACACAAGAATGTAAAGACCAGGAGTTCAGGATCATTCAGAACCACCTGGAGGTTGGCTATTGCATGACCTAATTTATCCAAGTTTCAGATCTATCATCTACAAAGTTGGAGTAATAATAGTACTTGGTTCAGAAGGTAATTATGAGGTTTAAGTGAGAGGCTGCATGTAAAACCTCATCACAGTGCTTGGTCCTCAGTGAATGCATACGTGCTCAGTTATGTCCAAATCATTGCAACCCCATGGGCTGTAGCCTGCTAAGCTTCTCTGTCCATGAGATTTCCCAGGCAAGAATACTGGAGTGGGTTGCCATTTCCTCCTCCACGGGATCTTCCCCACCCAGGAATCGAACAGTCTCTTGCATCTCCAGCATTGTAATGAAGCACTCTATAAATGCCAGCAATGGTTATCAACCTCATTATTTCACTGCTGTTATTCCTATTGCTGCTACTTCCATAACAGTAACTAAAGGGGAAAACAAAGCCAAAAAAACTCTTCAGCACCACAGGGAAGTTTCTAGCCCTTGGCTGCTTCCAGGTGAGCTCTTTTTACTCGACACAGGCAATTGTAACTCTATCTGAAAAAATAAACCCCCAGCAAATCCAAATTATTCTCTTCTCCTCTCACCTTGATCTGAAATAACTGAAACAGAAACCCATAATTAATAACTGATCAAATCTATTATTATTAAAGCATTGGCCAAACATGATTCCCTCTATAGGGGTGAGCCAAAAAATTGTCAGAGAATAAAAAATTCAATACCATGACATAAGGGCAATTACTCCACTTTAAATAAACTCATTGTAAGAAACTGGAGAAACATCAAAAATATCAATTTGAATACTTAAGACATTTATTCATTCATTCATTCAACAAACTTTTATAATGTAATTGCTATGCACTAGGCACTGTTCCAGGAGCTGTATAAACAACCATGACTATAGTAAAAAAAAAAAAAATCTGCTTTTATGAAACTTGCAGACTAGTGGAAAAAAGCAAATACAGAAATAGGCAATAATAATAATAATGGGGTAGGTTAGCTGGAAATGAACTAGATGTAAGGAAGCAGGTGGATACACAAGTTTGGAGCTCAGAGGAGATCTCTAAATAGGGGATATAAACTTAGAGTTCCAATTGAAGAGAGAATATGTTAATCTTAAGAATAAATGATGTGATCACCAAAGGAGTAAGGCCAGATAAAGAACAGGCCAAGGTTTGTCTTGGGAGACTCTAGCACTCAGAGATTGGGGGGCGGGGGGGTGGGGGAGCAGCAAAGGGCTCTGAGAAGTAGCCGAGAAGGCAGAAGGAAAACCAAGTGAGCGGTGTTCCAGAAGCCAAGGAGGAAAGAGTATCAGGAAAGTAATGAGCTGTGTCAGATGCTGTTGGCTGGTCAAGTAATATCAGAATGTGAACTGACCACTGGATCTAGCTAAACACAGGTTCCTGGACATTGGTGACCTTGCCATGAGTGGTAGTGGTGGAGTGGTAAAGATGAACAGCTGACTGGAATGGCTTCATAAGAGAATGGGAGGAGAATTGGAGGAAAAAATTCAATACAATTTGCATGCCTTTCCTCTCTGTTTCTGTCAGTTTAATTTTCAGATCCAGCCACAAACCCTAAGAGGATCAACGAAAATTTTTTCCTTCCCTACGGCAACTACAGTAAAGACTGGTTAGGCAAAGATCACCAATGGGTACAAAACCTAGAGGGAAATTTTGATGAGGGATAGGATACTTGCAGAGACTTAAAGTACCTCCTCATAATAGATGGGCTATTAGTTTTAAGGGGGAAATAGTTACTATCCACTGGAGAAATAGAACTTGATTAGATGATCAGACTGAATGAGTTGAATGAATGCCACCATTGTAGGACAGATGGATAAGGAGGGCCTCAAGATGGATGTGCTAAGGACACACACCATATAAATGGTATTCCAGCCAAGAATACACTTCCTATATCTAGTCATGAAAAAAAATCAGAGAAACCCAAAATAAGGGACATTCTAATTTTAAAAACAAGGGATCATATGTGCTATGGTCTGAATGTTTATGTCCCCACCACCAAATTCCTGTGTTAGAAATAAGGAGGTAGGGCCTTTGGGAGGTGACTAGGTCATGATGGCAAAGCTCTCATGAATGGGATCGGTGTCCTTATAAGAGAACCGATATTATCCTACCTTCTTGCTAGGTGAGGAACCAGCAAAGAAGTCTTCAGTCGGCAACTCAGATGAGAGCCTTCACCTGAATCCAACCATGCTGGCACCCTGGGATTGGATTTGCAATCTCCAGAAATGTGAGAAATAAACTTCCGTTGTTTATAAGCATCCAGTCTATGGTATTTTGCCATAGCAGCCCAAATGGATGAAGACAATAATATCCTTTAAAAAAATACTTTTATTCGTTTATTTGACTGCACTAGGTCTTAGTTGCAGCATGTGAGATTTTCCGTCTTCAGTGTGAAATGTGAACACTCAGTTGTGGTATATGGGATCTAGTTCCCCAACCAGAGATTGAACCCAGGCCCCCTCCATTGGAAACACAGAGTCTTGGCCACTGGACCATCAAGGCAGTCCCAATAATATTCTTTTTTAAATGTCAATCTCATAAAAAACAAAAGCTGTGAATTTCCCAGGTTAGAGGAGCTTGTGTGTGTGTGTGTGTGTGTGTGTGTGTGTGTGTGTGTGTGTTCAGTCACTTAGTCATGTCCAACTCTTTGTGACCCCATGGACTATTGCCCACCCACCAAGGCTCCTCTGTCCCTGGGATTTTCCAGGCAAGAATACTGGAGTGGATTGCCATTTACTCCTCCAGGGCTTAAAGAAACACAACAACCAAATGCAAGATCAGGTCTAAACTGGATCTTGTTTTGGAGGGAAATGAGGTTATTGGATCAGTTGACAAAAGTGGAATACTGACATTATGTTAAAGTACAATATTATGCAAATGTACTAAAGTTGATTATTGCACTATGGTACTGTAAAAGGAAATTTTTATTCTTAGTAAATATACATAAAAGTATTTAGAGGTAAGAGGCCATGATGTATGCAACTTTACTCTCAAATGGCTCAGAAGAAAAAATTAGGTATATGGAGAAAAGGTAATAAAGAAAGATGGGGAAAATGTTAATAGTATGTACATCTGGGTAAAGTGTATACAGGTGTTCTTTATACTAGTTCTTCACAACATTTTCTAAGTGTGAAATTATTTCCAAAAGAAACATTTTTCTTTAAAATCACAACAAAAAAACCCTGACATTCCAATCAGAAAAATGAGCACAGGACATGAACACACCATGTACATAAAAATCAACATATGAAAGAATATTTAGTCTTGGTGGTGGTTGTTATGGTTTAGTCACTAAGCTGTGTCCAACTCTTGCGACCCCATGGACTGTAGCCCACCAGGCTCCTTTGTCCCCAGGATTTCCCAGGCAAGAATACTGGAGTGGGTTGCCATTTCCTGCTCCAGGGGATCTTTCTGACCCCGGGATTGTGTCTCCTGCTTCTCCTGCGCTGCAGGCGGATTCTTCATTGCTGAGTCACCAGGGAAGCCCCACCAGGCCTCAAGCCCCGACATCCTGCAGTGGAAGTGAGGAGTCTTAACCACTGGACTGCCAGGGAAGTTCCCTGGGGGGGGTTAAATAGTAAGAATATTCACAGTAGGCAAGAGTGTGAATAACCCAGACTCTCACATATATTGCTGATAGGAGGGTAAAGTGATTTAATGAATCATATATATTCAACTATAAAATACTAAATAATCAAGAAAAGTGATGGTGCCCATTGCATTGTCATGTGGTAAAAATACAAATTATATAATAGCATGTATGGATTTCTTCTATATTTTTAAGAAAAAAATTGAAAACAGCAGAGAATATATACAACAAAATCTTATTTATGAGATGAGATTGATTACAAGTATTCTTTTACTTTCTTTTTATGCCATATTTATTTTCTATAATAATGTGTAGCAAGCAGAGAAAGTCTTTTTTTAAAGAGCGAAAATAGGAATTACCTGGTCAACACAAGTATGCTTCCCTGTTTTAACAAGGATACCAGAAGACTAAGAAAGTACTTTAAGATTCAATATATGGTTATATTGAATGTAAACTAGCAAACAAAAAGAGACGGGGAGCCAATCGTAGTACACTGAAATGTCCCCACTACTGTTCATTGTTTTTAAATTGCAAAAAGTATAAATGTGTTTTTTCTCTGAAACTGAGTTTTGTGTCATGGACAGTAGATAATGAAATGTGCTTCAGGGCCTATGCTGGAAGCCCAGAGCTTCTTTCGAAGGCTTTGAGGGGCTGGTCCCTCTTGAGATGAAGTTACAGACAGCTGGTGAGACTTGCCTCTAACTTCTAGCCGCTGGTGTAGCTGCCTCACATGGGGTTCTTGAAAGCGATCCCCTTATAAGTGCTCGGGCCTGTTGGGCTGGGAAGATCCAGAGGAATCAGGTGGAGAGGGAGGTGGGATGGGAGACCGGAATGGGGAATTCGTGTAACTCTATGGCTGATTCACATCAATGTATGACAAAACCCACTGAAAAATAAAAAAAAAAAACCAAAAAAAAGACCTTCTTGGGGTTGCTCTGCTGCCCTCAAGAATAAAAGCTTCTATGATCCAGAATTGCTAAGCACCAAATTTTGATGGCTTTTAAATATTAATGTATTGAGGCCTGTAGCACTAGAAATGCTTTCCTAGGTAAAATAAAAGTTAGGGACTTCCCCCGTGGTCCAGTGGTTAAGAATTTGCCTGCCAATCCCTGGACCAAAAATTAAAATCCCACATGGCGTGAAGCACTAACTCTGTACATGGCAACAACTGAAGTCCAAGCACTCTAGAGCCCGTGCTCCACAACATGATAAACCACGGCAACAAGAAGCCCACGCAGAGCAACTAGAGAACTCCTGTGAGCCTCAACAAAGACCCAGTACAGCCCAAAATTACAATCATTAGTCTATAAAGAAACAAAATTGAGAATTAATGTTATTTTTTTAAACATCATCCCAGCCACTTCAAAACTAATAATAAAAAAAGTTGAACGTAAAAAAAAGTACGAATATGCATTAAATACCTTTATTAAGGGCTTCTATGGTGGCTCAGACGGTAAAGAATCTGCCTGCAATGCAGGAGATCCGGGTTCAATCCCTGGGTTGGGAAGATCCCCCAGAGAAGGAAACAGCTACCCACTCCAGTATTCTTGCCTGGAGAATTTCATGGACAGAGGAGCCTGATGGGCTACAGTCCATGGGATTGCAAAGAGTCGGAAATGACTGAGTTAATTAACTTCCACATTTATTAAAGCTCATTTTCTTCACGATAAGATCAGGATACTCTTCTGGAACAAAATTTACAAATTCTCACCATCTCTTAAGCCAAACCAACTCTGCTAGCTGCAATTGAATCTGACTTTTACTCCCTAAAAGGGCAGAAGCTCCTGTGGGCGTGGGCTGGGGGCATGTGGTGCTGTGAGAAAGCCACTCAGCCCTGCCAACCAGACTAACCCCTGGAAGCTCCACAGCTTAGTGTGAAAATTAATTCTGAGAGGTTTAACTCCTCAAAACAGAATGTTGTGGGGTTTTTTTATGCATGCAGTTTATGAAATTCTATATTAATTATGACTCTCAGAACCAGTGCATTTTATAGCAACACGGAGAAAAACACTAAATATACATAAGACATCTTTTTTAATCCATTAGATAATTAAACAGACTATGAGGACGTTTTTGGCAACTACTATAAAACACTGCCCTCTGGTGTTGAGGTCATTCCATATTTATTAACATGACACACACGGAAAAAGAAAAGCCTTTCTTGAGAGTAAAAACCACTACCTTCAGGGACTTATGCTTCTGGCTTGCAAAAATCTGAACATAAAATCCCTCAGGATTTCACAGGAATATGTTGTGGACCCCTTTCCTACTGTGCCAGAAAAATATTAAGTAATGTTATTGCAAACCGTCTTAGCCAATTCCTGTCACAGGACCTCTTCAGGAACTGCAGTCAACAGTCTCTTTGAAAAAAAAATAAATAAATAAATACGATTTTAAAGAGTTATCCTGGAAAGGGGTTTCTAGTAAAATAAACCAAAGATTTTTTCACAGGAAAATTTCTATTAGTTTTGATAAGAAGAAAAAAACAGGAATGATACTACATATGCTATATATTATATATGTCTTTACAAATATGAGACAATTTTTATGAATAACAAATGGCAACTTTAACTAAGAAGCTGGCAATAGCTTCCTTATATAGTGATCGTCTTATCCAAACAAAAGTTACTTAAGGAAATAATTTGGGAAGGAAAGTCTGATGGTTACAAATATAGGAATTATAGGTGCAAAGTCATCAGAATGTGTTACCATTGAGCTAAAAACAAAATCTGAAAGAAGGAAATAATGTTTTCTCACATAAACAGAGTTTACAATGCACACTTCTCAGTCTGAAAAGAATATATATATATATATAAATAAATAAATTCAAATAGCTATGATTTTTGTCATATCTGAGACTTGGAATTTATAGGTACTGTAATACTTACAATTTACCTAAATTTCCTCATTTTTGAAGGAGTTTTTTCACAAATTGTTCCTGTATTCTACTCTTTTTTTTTTTTTTGTCCACACTGTATGGCTTGTGGGATCTTAGCTCCCACCAGGGATGGAACATGTGCCCCCTGCAATAGAAGCACAGAGTCCTAACCACTGGACGGCCAGGTAATTCCCTACTTATTTTTAATTTACAACTTTTTAATGTTTAACAAACAAAACACTTGCTGAAATTAATAAAGAATACTATTTACCAATAATATTATTACCAAAAGAATATTTACCATCAAATTGTGAGAGAAATTAGAGCAATATTAATTATAGGCAACATCTATCTAATGTATAATTTGTACCATGCACTAACAAGTACTTTGCCAGAATTATCCAATGTAATCATCCCAGAGTCAATAAGGTAGGTATATCCCTATTTTACAGAGGAGGAAAGTGACATTTACAGGAGTCACTCTAATAATTTTTCCAAGATCATACAGTTAAAAAGTGACATTAAAACACAGGGACTGACTCCAGAAGCCATGATCTTAATCCACTACTACACTGATCACTAGGGAAAGTACCGGTACGAACAGGTTACCCTAGAGTAGATACAAAACAAAATGGGGTAACTGTCTATACTTAGGTATAACCAAAGATTAATACCCAGAATTTGTAGAGTTTCTACAAATAAACATGAAACACAACCCATTAGAAAAATAAGGAAAAATTATGCAGTTATCAAATATATATTACTTGTCTTTACCTGTCCCCTAAATTCCAAGTGTCTACATTGTCTTTTCTACTGACTTTCTCCACTTGAATATCTTTGGTACAGGGGCCAATGACTTATATAAGATGTCTATACTAATTTCTGAGGGCTTCTATAACACAGTACCACAAACTTGTTTAGCTTAAACCAACATAAGTTTATTCTCTCATAGTCCTGAGGGTGAGAAGTCAAATTCAAGGTGTCAGCAGGGCCACATTCCGCCCAAGTCTGGAGAAGAGTCCTTGGTCTCTTGCAGTTTCTAGTGCATGTGTGCGAGCTAAGTCACTTCAGTCGTGTCCAACTCTTTGAGACCCTGTGGACTGTAGCCCACCAGGCTCCTCTGTCCAGGGGATTCTCTAGGCAAGAATACTGGAGTGGGTTGCTGTGCCCTCCTCCAGGGGGTTTTCCTGACCCTGGGATCAAACCCGCATTTCCTAAGTCTCCTGCATTGGCAGATGGGTTCTTTACCACTGGCGCCACCTTGGTGGTTGCTGGCAATCCCTGGGGGTCCTTGGTGGAGACAGCACAACTCCACTTTCTGCTTCCATCATACATGGCTTTCTTCACTCTACTTGTCTGTCTGAATCCAAATTTCCCTCTTATTAGGACACTAGCCACTGATCAGGGCCCACGTTAATCCAGTATGAGTCCATCTTAATTTAATTACATTTGCAAAGACACTATTTTCAAATAAGGTCACATTCACAGGTATCAGGGGTTAGGACTTAGCCATACCTTTTGGGAGGACACAATTCAATCCACACTCCCACCAGTGGGCTCTGTGGGAGGACACAATTCAATCCAGATTCCCACCAGTGGGCTCTGTGTGTGTTGTGCCTGTTTATATATCTCAAACATATAAGGTTAAATATGCTTGCATACATATAATACATAAGTGAATATGTGTGTGCTAAGTCAGTTTCCAATTCTGTGCAAGCCTATCGACTGTAGGCCCCCACGCGCCTCTGTCCATGGGGATTTTCTAGGCAAGAATACTGGAGCGGATTGCCATGCCCTCCTCCAGGGGATCTTCCTGACCCAGGGATCTAACACATAACTCTTACGTCTCTTGCACTTGCAGGTGGGTTCTTTATCACTAGTGCCACCGGAAGCTCAATACATAGGTATACATCTATAAATATACATACATATAAACCACAGTATACATAAAAGAGGGTAATTTCTGTAAAGGACAAGCTCTAGAATACTTAAATATTATACACATTTTAATGTTATTTTTATCCATGCATAAAAGAAAACCTTTCTTAACAATAAAAATTTCCTCGAAGATTATTTAAAGTACCAAATTCTCAAATAGAAAAAAGCAACATGGGAGTTCCACATATAGACACAACAGAGTAACTAGAATTAGAGTTAACTTGCCCTCCCCACTACAAATAACTAAAAAATTGGACAAAATATATAAACCAGCTGTTTTCAGACACTGAACAATAGGCAACACAAGCCTATGACTCCAGAGAGAAACGCAACAGAGTGAGCCTTACAGTGGCCTCAATTTTCTGTGCAGAGACATTTACCAGCACTCTGGCACAAGCAGGGAGATCCTTAATAGTTTATAGCAACCTTGATTAACTGAAGAGAAAGACATCAGTTTGGAAAGCACATGGTAGCTGGAATTTATGGGGCAGAGTACCAGAGACTTGTGAGGTGCTCAGTCATGTCCAAAGAGGAAGGAGTTATACAGAGAAAGAGCTCTGGATATATACAAAGTAGTCACCTTGAAGTTTTGACTGAATTGCAAGCCATGCAGACATAGAGCAAGACATCACAGGTAGGGCAAAGGAAAGGATCTTGGGGGGAAAAAACAGCTACCAGGGAAATATAAACTGAAAAACTACTGGAAGTCATAGTGTTGAATGAGAGGAATTCACAGTAAAAAATTACATACTATACAAGAAAACCAGTCACCAAAAGGAAAAGTAAGTAGATCCTATAAAATAAATATGTTTAAAAATATTTAAGGAGATTTTTTTAAAAGAGAAATCCATTTTTTTAAACAAAATGAGGTAAAATGTTAATGGAATTTATATATATAATAAACATAGTCATTAAAAATTTTGAGTTGATAATTAGATTAAACAGATTAGAAAAAGCTGAAGAAAGAATAAACAAACTGGAAAACATACCAAAAAAGTCATCTAGAATATGGTAGATGGGGATAAAGATAAAAAGAGTGTGAAAAGTAGTCAGTATACATAAAAATAAAATATCCAACATTTATCTAACCATGGATTCATGTACAACCGGTGGGTCAAAGAATAAATCAAAAGAGAAACAAAAAAATGCCTTGAGATAAATGAAGATAGAAATATGACATAACAAAACTTATGAGACGCAGCAAAAGCAGTTGTGAGAGAGCAGTTCATAGTAATAGATGTCTACATCAGTAAACAAAAAAATCTCAAACAATCTTACTTTACACCTCAAGGAACTAGAAAAAGAAGAATAAATGAGGCCCAAAGTTAGTAGAAGGAATGCACTAACAAAAATCAGAGTGAAAATAAATTAGAGACTAAAAAAAAATAGAAAAGATCACTGAAACTAAGAGATCATTCTTTGAAAAGATAAAACTGACAAACTTTTAGCTAGACTCATCAAGAATAAAAAGACAGGACACAAATAAAATCAGGAAAAGAAAACATTACAACTAATACTTCGAAATGCAAAGGATCTTAAGAGATTACTGTGAACCAATACACATCAACAAATTTGACAAACTAGAAGAAATGGATAAATTTCTAGAAACATAAACAACCAAGACCGAATCACAAAGAAACAGAAAATCTGAACAGATCAATTAAAAAATAGAGATACTGAATCAGTAATTAAGAACCTCCCAACAACAACAACAAAAGGTCCAGACCAGATGACTTCACTGGTAAACTCTACCAAACATTCATAAAACTAATACCAATCCTTCTCAAGCTCTTAAAAAAAAAACAGAGGAGAGGGGAACACTTCCAAACTCATTTTATGAGGCCAGCATTACTGACTCCAAAACTAGACGACATCACAAGAAAAGACAATTACAGTCCAATATTCCCAATGAATAAAGATGTGAAAATCCTCAACAAAATATCAGCAAACCAAATTCAACAATACATTTAAAGGATCGTACACCATGATCAAGTGGGATTTATTCCATGGATGAAAGAATTATTAAACACCCACAAACCAATCAAAGTGATACACCACATTAACAAAATGAAGGACAAAAATCATATGACCTTCTCAATAGAAGTAGAAAAGCATTTGACAGAATTCAACATCCATTTATGGTAAAAACTCTCAACAAGTGGGTATAAAAGAGAATGTTATAAGAGAGAACATATCTCAACATAATAAAGGCCACATGTGACAAACCCAGAGCTAATATCATATTCAATAGTTAAAAGCTGAAAACTGTTCCTCTAAGGTCAGGAACAAGACAAAGATGATCACTCTCACCACTTTTACTTAACACAGTATTGGAAATTCTAGCCAGAGCAATTAGGAAAAAAAAAAAGGAAAGCATCTAAATTGAAAAGGAATAAGTAAAATGGTTACTATTTGCAGATGACAAGATATTATATATAATAATAAGATCACAAATTAAGAATTCACAGAGATAGGTGAAGGTAATATTTTAAGATATAATAGCTAAAATTATGAAGTCAGGGATCCTCACTGCTGAGTAGGATACGTTAAAAAAAAATTAAAGAAATTCTAGTAAAATACAAAAACATATGAAATGTAAGAATATAATCTTTAAAAGCTACCAAAAAGAAAAGTCAGATTGCCTAATACACACACACACACATACACACACACACACATATGTTAATTTGGCTGCCAGCACATTTCTTATCCAAACTCTGGATATAAAAATCAAAAGACAGTAGTATACAGAAGTTAGGGAAATTAATTGTCAATCTAGAATTCTATACTAAATAATCAGTGAGATAATTGTGAAATTATCAATAGTAAGAATTAAATAAAGACATTAAAAAATATACATTGTGAGAACTTTCCTGGTGTCCAATGGTTAAGAGTTGACCTGCCAATGCAGGGGACATGGGTTTGATCCCTGGTCCAGGAAGATCCCACATGCCATGGAGCAACTAGGTCCTGACATCAAAACTACTGATCCCAGGCTCTAGAGCCTGTACCCTGCAACTACTGAGACCATGAGTCACAACTGTTGAAACCCATGTGCTGCAACTACTGAAGCCCACACACCCTAGAGCCTGTGCTCTACAACAAGAGAAGCCACCACAATGAGAAGCCCACACAGCAAAACTAGACAGTACCTCCCACTCACTGCACCTAGAGAAAGCCCTTGAGCAGTAATGAAGACCCAGCACAGCCAAAAATAAATAAAATATTTTTTTTAATGTTGAGAGAGTATATTACTGACAAACAGTTGCTAACGAATTACAAATGGTTATACTTTGAGAAGAAAAAGCACACTCTTGCTTGCAGATGCAGGCAAGAAAAACAGCAAAGAAATTCATAAATGTATTTAAATAAGTATTGACTATTAAAAAAACATATTTCTAAAAAGTAATGTCCAACTTACAGTAAGAAGAAGTAATTAAAAGAAGGCGGAATTTGGGAATCCCCTGGTGATCCAGTGGTTGGGACTCTACTTGTTCACTGTCAAAGTCCTGGGTTCAATCCCTGACTGGGGAAATAAGACACCTCAAGCCAAGCAGGCTGGCCAAAAAGAAGAAAAAGGTGGGATTTAAAACTACTCAGTGATGGTCTGAATGATAAGACAGATCAGCTTAAAAGTTTCCTAAAGTCCTTCCATTATTCTGTAGGAAAGTGGAGATACTGCTCACTAAGCATATTAAAAACATAAAAGTAACCTCAAAAAGAAGAGAAATAGAGTGTAAAACTTCTAAACTATTGCCAGAGTAAGGAGAAAACAAATAGGAAGAAAAGACAGGAAAGGAGTAGGAGTGGGAGAATTATAGTTATATAGAAAAAGCATTACCTCATAGAAATATATTCACATGTGTCAGTGTATTAATTTAGGTTTCCTCAGAAGCATAACCTGAAACAAAGATCCAAGTGCAAGTCATTTATTTGGGAAGTGATCCCCGGAAGCACTGGTTGGGGAATGGAAAAGTGAGACAAGGAAGGGAAGGCAATCACAAAAGGGTATGTTATGAAACACGTTCTCATTGTGGATAACTGCAGCTTAGTCCTGTTGGAGATTTTTGAGAGCTGCATAAAGTCCCTGCAGAATGAGTCCAGAGTGAAAAGGGGAGAAGAGGTTGGGGTGTATATTTATCAGTCAGTGGTTGAGAGATGCTGCTGGGTATAAGCTTTCAGACATTTTCACCCTAGACTGCTTGTGGCTGAGTAAACTCTAACTTCTTTAGTCGCAAATCGTGTCCAACTCTTTACAACCCCATGGACTGTAGCCCACCAGGCTCCTCTGTCCAAGGCATTCTCTGGGCAAGAATACTGGAGTGGGTTACCTTTCCCTTCTCCAGGGGAATTTCCCAACCCAGGGGTTGAACCTGGGTCTCCTAAGCCACCAGGGAAGCTCAGACTCCAGCAGTTAGGGAAAATTTCAAGCAAGGAGATACAGATGCTGCCATGGATAGCTATGTACACACTCAATATGCCAGCAAATTTGGAAAACTCAGCAGTGGCCACAGGACTGGAAAAGATCAGTTTTCATGCCAATCCCAAAGAAAGGCAATGCCAAAGAATGTTCAAACTACTACACAGTTGCAACTCATGCCACACACTAGCAAAGCAATGCTGAAAATTCTCCAAGCTAGGCTTCAACTGTACATGAACTGAGAACTTGCAGCTGTTCAAGCTGGATTTAGAAAAGGCAGAGGAACCAGAAATCGAACTGCCAACATCTACCGGATCATAGAAAAAGTAAGAGAATTCCAGAAAAACATCTGCTACACTGACCACATTAAAGCCTTTGACTATGTGGATCAAAACAAACTGTGGAAAATTCTTGAAGAGATGGAAATACCAGACCAACTGACCCGCCTCCTGGGAAATCTGTATGCAGGTCAAGAAGCAACAGTTAGAACCAGACATAGAAAAATGGACTGGTTCCAAATTGGGAAAGGAGTACGTCAAGGCTGTATATTGTCACCTGGCTTATTTAACTTCTATGCAGAGTACATCATGCGAAATGCCAGGCTGGATGAAGCACAAGCTGGAATCAAGATTGCCAGGAGAAATATCAATAATCTCAGACATGCAGATGACATCACCCTTATGGCAGAAAGCAAAGAGGAACTAAAAAGCCTCTTGATGAAAGTGAAAGAGAGAATGAAAGAGCTGGCTTAAAATTCAACATTCAGAAAACTAAGATCATGGCATCTGGTCCCATCACTTCATGGCAAATAGATGGGGAAAAAATGGAAACAGTGACAGACTTTATTTTCTTGGGTTTCAAAATCACTGCAGATGGTGACTGTAGCCATGAAATTAAAACATACTTGCTCCTTGGAAGAAAAGCTATGACCAACCTAGACAGCATATTAAAAAGCAGAGACATTACTTTGCCGATAAAGATCTGTCTAGTCAAAGCTATGATCTTTCCAGTAGTCATGTATGAATATGAGAGTTGGACCATAAAGAAAGCTGAGCACCAAACTGATGCTTTTGAACTGTGTTGTTGGAGAAGACTCTTGAGAGTCTCTTGGACTGAAAGGGGATCAAACCAGTCGATCCTAAAGGAAATCAGTCCTAAACATTCACTGGAAGGACTGATGCTGAAGCTGAAATTCCAACACTTTGGGGACCTGATCGAAGAACTGACTCGTTGGAAAAAACCCTGATGCTGGGAAAGATCGAAGGCAGGAGGAGAAGGGGACAGAGAATGAGATGGTTGGATGCTATCACTGAGTCTATGGACATGAGTCTGAGCAAGCTCTGGGAGCTGGTGATGGACAGGGAAACCTGGCGTGCTGCAGTCCATGGGGTCACAAAGAGTCGGACATGGCTGAGCGACTGAACTGAACTGATAGAGAGCTATGATGAGGCAGGGCATCCCAGAGCTTCCTATGTAAGCAGTGTTCATAATAAACTAAATCATTTAAATTGCCTACAAAAGCAGAGTCCTCAGATTGGATTTTTTTAAAAAAAATCAAAAAAATAAAATAAATAAAAATAAATAAAAGAAGAAAATCACATATATATGCTGTTTAAAAAGAGACCTATATATACACACATATTTCCTTGCTCTGAGAGAACCTAAAAGCAGTGATATTGCGGTAGTAATGAGCACTCCTAGCACCCAGATCTTGGTTTCTAATACCATCCTCCAGCAAAAGGTACCAAGGGTTCCTTGGAGGAATGGCTGATTCTAGGACTGGGCAGGGAAAAAATCCCACATTAAAGAAAGTATGTCAAAAGAACACAGGAGACAACTGAAGAGAGTTGCCGACGTCCAAAGCTGGAACAATTTGAGGGAAAAAAATGAAGTAGATTGTATTATAACCTAAAGTATAAAGTAAATATCCAGGAGTCCATGTGTATGTGTGTGTGGTCATGACTGACTCTTGGCAACCCCATGGACTATAGCCTGCCAGGCTCCTTTGTTCATGTAATTTTCCAGGCAAGAATACTGGAGGGTTGACATTTCCTACTCCAGGAGATTTTCTCGACCCAGGGGTCAAAGCTGCATCTCTTTCATCTTCTGCATTGGCAAGTGGATTCTTTAACACTGCAGCACCTGGGAAGTCCCCTGAATAAATAAAAGATTAAATAAATAGATGGGGGAGAAGAGACAAATCTCCAGGCATTAGAGGTTAAAATAACTTGTGTAGATATTACACCCTCGAAGAGGTGGAGCCTAACTCTACTACTTAGGTGCGGACAACCCACTGGGACTTACTTCCAAAAAGTACAGTATGAGAAGGATGGAGGGGTGGGGTAATGAAGAATCCTAACAAACACTACCTCTGCAGGTGATCAAGGTCAGCATCACGTGATAAGTCATATTGGTAGTACATACCTTTGATAGAAGGTGATGAAAATGGCATTTCACCTGTGTGATCTTTCTCCCTAAAGCCCACAATTTCAGTCTAATAATGAGAAAAATGTCAGAAAAACCCCAATTGATGGATACTGTACAAAAAACCTGACCAGAACTACTCAAAACTGCTAAAGTCATTTAAAAAAAAAAAAAAAGGAAAGTCTGAGACACTGTCACAACTAAGGAAAGCAAGAAGACATGACACCTAAGTCTAATGTGGTATCCTGAACCAGATTCTGAGACAGAAAAGGGGTATCAGGCAAAAACTGGGGAAAGCTAGGGACTTCCCTGGTAATCCAGTGGCTAAAATTCTGCACTCCCAATGCAGGGGGCCCAGGTTCGATCCCTGGTCAGGGAAGTAGATCTCATATCTCCAACTAAAGATTCTTCAAGATGCAATGAACATCAAAGATCCCACGTGCCACGTGCTGCAACTAAGACTGCACAGACAAATAAATAAACTAACTAAATAAATAAATACTTTTTTAAAAACTGGGGAGAGTTAAATAAAGTATGAACCTTGGTTTATAATAATGTATCAATATTGGTTTGCTAATTATAACAAATGTAGCATACTAACGTAAGATGTTATTAGGGGAAACCAGGTGCAAAGTATTTGGCAACTCTTTGAAATTTTTCTGTAAATCTAAAGCTGCACTAAAAAAAGATAAAGCTTATTTTAAAAAAAAAGAGAGAGAGAGAGCGATAAAGAGAGACTGAAAGTAGAGACAGAAAAACAAATGCCAAACAAATATTCACCCACTTAGAGCTAGTATAACATAAGATCAAATGGAAGGCAAAAAAAATGCTTAAGGCAAAAAGCATTACTAACAATAAAGATAGTCATTACTTTACAATTCACCAGGAAAAATATCACAACCTTATAAGCACCTGTCAACATAGCTTCAAAATATAAGATTTGTATACTTTTCCCCAAAAGCTTTATTTCTGAAGTAATCGTCCAAACAAAGCCCACAATGTTCTTATTTTTCCATTGTTTACCAGCTTCCTGTCCTGAACTGTGACATACTGAAAAATATTCCAACTTATACTTTATGTAACTTTAAGTGAAATTATGAAATTTTAAGTCCTTCCTTTGGGCAAAAGAAAAATGTCTCAAAAGCAACTCACATAGAGAATTATCAAGGATATTCCATATTTGGACCTAACTCTTGGGTTTCTAATTTAGCATTAGCCTGAAGTAAAAACTCCTAACTCTGTGTCTCACTTGCTTAGAGTTTCCTCCCTCTTCAGACTGAAAGACACTGCCTGAATTAGACTTCCATTTTATCAGGAATTGCAGAGCACGTGGCGCCTCCAAGCTCTCAAAAAGCTTCCTGTAGACTTCCAGAACCGCAGGAATCACCCCTTGCAGAGCATCCAGACTTTAGCATCTGGAGAGGTCATCCACAGAAGGAAGGTAAGAGATAAACACAAAAAGAGAGGGCTTTTTTTTTAAGATTGCAGAAAGAAAAGAGGGACTCAGGTGGCTCAATTAACAAATAAGCAAATATATTTATAGAGTTTATCAGGAATGTGTCACATGACATTCACATGGATTTACAAAAAGAGGGCAGGTTTGGTAAATTAGAAAGTATCAAATGGGGATGAAGGTAGGAAAAATCCTGTCTTCTCAGGAAACAAGGAATTGTAAAAACCATGAAGTTTGTCATCATTATGTCAAGATCTCCCCTGTGCTACAATTGCAAATGACAACAAAATTCCTAGTGAGGCCTGTATTAAGCTTATTGGAATATTAAACCTGACACCTTGTAGTCTAATTCTCAGTTGTTTCTAAGGTCAAAGGACAGTTTTTTCTTTCACATACTAAATAAATATTGGCTAACCTGCACTTTATATTATACTTACATGTCACAAACAACATATATTTAAAAGAATGAATACTACAACCATATTTTTTATATCAAAGGGATTTTCTAAGTCAGAATCAATTAGAAAAGCTCAGTTATGCTGTGTACCACATGTGTATGCGTGTACATGTGTAGGGTGTTTCTAAAAGCTTAAAAATTATTGAGAACAATCCTTTTTCTTTTTTTGGTGGGGGAGCCATGCCACACAGCTTGCAGGACCTTAGTTCCCCAACCAGGGATTGAACCTGGGCCCTCAGCAGTGAAAATATAGTGTCTTAACCACTGATCCACCAGGGAATTCCTCAGAGCAAACTAATTTTATGTAACTAATTTCTTTTTTTTTTTTTCCTTCCTAACTAATTTCTTAAAATGCTACTAAGTAGTCTGATTTTTAAATTCCTAAAATGAGTAATTTGTAAAGTTTAAAATCCTTCAGTGGAAGGAAAAACTAACATTTATTAAGTGTCTCAAATCCAGCAGTGTTTTATATGTAGTGTCTTACCTAACCCTTACAGTCACACAAGCTACATATTATGAAGCCTATTTTATACACCATGACTCAGAATGATTAAGTGATTTTCCCAAAGGCACAATAGCTGGCAAATGAAGAACCAGAACTTGAATTCACATCTCTGTGACCCAAAGCCTGCCCACACTGCCCAGCATGTAACATGTCCCCAGTTCATATTTGAAGAACAAATGTTCAAAAATTAATTTTGAAATTTTATGAGCCAAGACTACCAAATATTAATAACTCCTAAGAATCCAGTTACAGCTAAAGAGAAAAATATTTGCTAATAATATACTCATATACACATTTAGCTACAGATATTCTGAAAAATTCAGTTCTGTTATCATGTGATCCTGATTTATAGTTTGAGAATAAATTTGAAAATCATATATCAGTGACTGAAAGTCAATATCCAGTAAAACAGCTCTAGGAAAGGGGAAAAGTCCATTGAATGAACGAGAGATGTTTTGAACCAGAGAGTTCAATGACAGGTTCAGGTCAGCCATTTATCAACTCACAGCACAGTCTGAAAGGCAGGAGGCCTCCATGGAACCATGTGATAGAGCCCTTTTAGCTTTATTTTGACTGGTGTTGCATAGAATATCTTTCTCCATCATTTTACTTATAACCTACTTATGTCTTTAAATTTAAAATGTGTTTCTTGTAGACAGTATATAGTTCAGTTTTACTTTTTATCTAATCTGAAAATCTCTGCCTTTTAATGATGGTGGAAATATCATATATGGGCTTCCCTGGTGGCTCAGACAGTAAAGAATCTGCCTGCAATGTGGTAGACCCAGGATTGATCCCTGGGTCAGGAAGATCCCCTGGAAGACGAAATGGCTATCCATTCCAATATTCTTGCTCGGAGAATTCCTTGGACAGGGGAACTTGGCAGGCTACAGCCCATGGGATCACAAAGAGTCAGACACGACTGAGAAACTAATACTTTCACTTTTATGGCATATACATTAAGTATAATTATTGAATAAAGGCGGTGAATTAGCAGTTTTAAACTTTCCACAAAAGAAAACCAAGGAGCACATGACTTCACTGATGAATTTTACCCAAGATCTAAAGAATTAATATAAATTCTTCATAACTATTCAAAATAAATAGCAGAAAGGAAAATCCTTGCCAACTCATTTTATGATGCCACTATTATACTTATATCAAAACCAGAGAAAGACATCACAAGAAAATAAAAATCTCTTATAAATATAGATACATAAATCCTCAAAAAATACTACCAATCAAAATCCAAATGTATCCCAGGAATGAAAGGTTGGTTCAACATCCAAAATCAATCAATGTAATATACCATATCAATTGAACAAAGTACACATACATAATCATCTCAATAAATGCATAAACTTTATTTGACAAAACATAATACCCTTTCATAATTAAAAACATCAAAAAAGTAGGAATAGATGGTAACTTTCTTAAACTGATAAAAGGTATCTATGAAAAACCCATGGCTAACATGGTGAAAAGCAAAATGCTTTCCCCCTAAAATTGAGACCAAGACAAGAATGTCTATTCTTACCACTACTATTCAACATTGTACTGGAGGGTATGCCAGGGCAATTAGAAAAGAAAAGGAAATAAATAACCAGATTGGAAAGGAAGAAGTAAAACTGTCTCTATTTAGAGATGACATGATAATGCTTATAGAAAAATCCTTTAAAATCCACTAAAAAAACTACTAGAACTAATAAACTAATATTTAGCAAGGTTTCAGGATACAAGATCAATATAGAAAATCAATTGTATTTCTCTGCACTATCAACCAATAATCTAAAATTGAAATTAGGAAAATAACTTCATTTATAATACCATCAAAATAATAAAATGTTTAGGAATAAATTTAACAAAAGATGTATAATATTCTTATTCTGAAACGATAAATACAAAAAATATAAATATAAAACACATTGAAAGAAATAAAAGAAGGCCTAAAATAAATGAAAAGACACCCATGTTCATGAATCAGAAAACTTAAGATTGTTAGGATAGCAGTACTTCTCAGATTGGCATACAGATTCAATGCAATCCCTATCAAAACTCCAACTGCTGTCTTTTTGCAGAAATTCACCAGCTATCCTAAAGTACCCACATATGGAAGTGGAAAGACCTAAATACCCAAAACGATCTTGAAAAAAGTTAGAACAAAGTTAGAATACTCACACTTTGCGATTTCAAAATGTACTGTAATCTAGAGTAATCAGGACAGTGGGATGTTGACCTAGGATAGATATATAGACCAACTGAGAGTCCAGAAATAAATCCTCATATTTATAGTCAATTGACATTTGACAAAGGTGCCAAGTCAGTTAAAAGGGAAAAAGCAATATTTTCAACAAATGGTGCTGAAACAACTAAATATATATCAAATGGATAAGGATTGTCCCCTTCCTTACACCATACACAACAATTAATTTAAAATGTACCCTTGCAAACTTTCTGGTGGTCCAGTGACTAAGACTCTATGCTCCCAATGCAGGGGGCCTAGATTCAACCCCTGGTCAGAGAACTAAATCCCACATGCCTCAGCTAAAGATCCCACATGCTGCAACAAAGACTGACGATCCCAAGTGCTACAACTAAGACCTGGCACAACCAAGCAAATAAATTAATTAAATAAATGCATCATTGACCAAAATATAAAAGCTAAAACTATAAAATTCCCAGGAGAAACCATAAGCATAAATCTTCATGATTTAAGGTTAGACAAGTCTTACTTAAATATGATACTAAAAACTATAAGCAAACAAGTGTGGGAAATAGATAAATTGAATTTCATAAAAATTTTAAACGTTTATGCTTCAAAGAACACTATCAGGAAAGTGAAAAGACCACTTACCCGTGAAATAGAAAAAAATATTTGAAAACCTGATAAAGGACTTGCATTCAGAATATATAAAAACTCTTACAACTCAACAGTAAGAAGACAAGCAAATTTAAAAGTGAGCAGACTTAAATTGCACTCATCTCACACAGTACTAAAGTAATGCTCAAAATTCTCCAAGCCAGGCTTCAGCAATATGTGATTCGTGAACTTCCAGATGCTCAAGCTGGTTTTAGAAAAGGCAGAGGAACCAGAGATCAAATTACCAACATCTGCTGGATCATTGAAAAAGCAAGAGAGGTCCAGAAAAACATCTATTTCTGCTTTATTGACTATGCCAAAGCCTTTGACTGTGTGGATCACAATAAACTGTGGAAAATTCTGAAAGAGATGGGAACACCAGACCACCTGACCTGCCTCTTGAGAAACCTGTATGCAGGTCAGGAAGCAACAGTTAGAACTGGACATGGGACAACAGACTGGTTCCAAATAGGAAAAGGAGTACGACAAGGCTGTGTATTGTCACCCTGCTTATTTAACTTATATGCAGAGTACATCATAAGAAACACTGGGCTGGATGAAGCACAAGCTGGAATCAAGATTGCCGTGAGAAATATCAATAACCTCAGATATGCAGATGATACCACCCTTATGGCAGAAAGTAAAGAACTAAAGAGCCTCTTGATGAAAGTAAAAGAGGAGAGTGAAAAAACTGGCTTAAAACTCAACATTCAGAAAACTAAGATCATGGCATCTGATCCCATCACTTCATGGCAAATAGATGAGGAAACAGTGGAAACAGTGGCCAACTTTATTTTCTTGGGTTCCAAAATCACTGCAGATGGTGACTTCAGTCATGAAATTAAAAGACGCTTACTCCTTGGAAGAAAAGTTATGACCAACCTAGATAGCATATTAAAAAGCAGAGACATTACTTTGCCAACAAAGGTCTGTCTAGTCAAGGCTATGGTTTTTCCAGTAGTCATGGAAGGATGTGAGAGTTGAGATGATGGAAATGTTTTAAAATGGACCATGGAGGGACTTCCCTGGAAGCCTAGTACTTTAGACTCCACCTTCCAATACAGAAGGTGCAAGTTCAATTCCTAGTCAGGGAGCTAAAATCCCACATGCCTCGCAGCCAGAAAACCAGAATATAAACAGCTGAAACAATACTGTAACACATTCAATAAAGGCTTTAAAAATGGTCCACATCGAAAAAATCTTTTAAAAAAATTTTATTAAAAAATATAAAATGGACTGTGGTAATGGTTGCACACATCTGTGAATATATATAAGAATCAATGGATTACATATTTTAAATGAATGGATCTTATGGCATGTAAACTTCATATCAATAAAGCTTTTTAAAAAACTAACAAACCTGATATTAGGTTAAATAAGATTAAGTACAGAGGTAATTACTAGAACAAAAATATCAACCTTACTTAATATCCAAATAAGTGTAAACAAAGAAAATATCAAGTAGAGAAGGAAATGCAGCAAATATAATACACGGTAATTATAACATGACAGAGTGGAGACTGATAATTAATGTGGATGAGATTAAGCCCATTCAGAGGATTTAACTGGTTTATTATTAAAACAAGATTTCCAATTTGGCTCACAAAGCAAGACTCACCTATATGCTGGTACCAGAGACACACATGAACATAAATGATTGAGGAAGGCTGAAAAAAAAGGGGTCAGCAAAGGTTAACAGGCAAATGGAAACAATAAGAAAGCAGTGAAGTGTCAAGGCTTGATCTGCATTTTTAAAAGATGGCTCTGATTTCTGTGTGGAGAATGAATTGAGAGAGTGTTCCATAAACAAGCGAGAAATGGCCTCTGTATACTGGCCCCTTGGTTATCTATTTCGTAACTGCAGGTTGTCTACTTCCATCTCTTCACTGTTAGCTCAAGAGCTCACAGACACCAAACTCAAATTTTTAAATACGAATTGTTTGAAAATAGCCCAAACAAGCAGATTTTTAGCTATTCAGGGCCTCCTTGCCTTGCACAGTCCACAAAATCACACCTAGCATTTGAAGTCCACTGCTAAGGCAAAGACTTGTGGTTACAAGTCCTTTGGAGCACCCTGACCCAGAGCCTCCCACTGTGCCGCCGAGGGACACCACCTGGACACAGAAATGCCCTCTCCCTGCCGAAAGGCCCCTCGCCCTCGCCCCTTCTGAGCAGCAACTCCCATGCTCTAGCCTCTGGACAGATTTTCACTGAGAGGGACTTCCTCAGCAGAGAACTGTCAAAGCATCTCCCAGTAAAACTTAGGTGTGCTACTGTGACCTCACACTCATATCATTTTCCTTGATTGGGCCCCCACAGCCCCCAGTCCTCTACAGGAGACAGTCTCCCAGATGACACATGGCAAAGGCTAGACTAGAGAGGGTGGATATGGGATGTGGAGAAAGGTGAGCGGACTTGGAGCTTCAAAGTCAAGATCTAGGAAAGAGTGGTAATGGTTTGGTAAAACTAAGGAAGGAAAAGATGACAGTAACCCTCAAAAAGCACAATGCCAGTAGGACCACAGATCACAGGTAAACAGTGGGGCTTCCATGGTAAGCATGGACTTCTGCCCAGAGGGAGGTATTGGCACATAGGAGAAATTCTACACTCTTGAGTAAGTCAGTCTGTTTTTCCAACTTCTTTCACGTCAACTTCTGGTAAGAAATACATTTTGTGGGGGCTTCCCTGGCCATCCAGTGGTTAAGAATCCACCTTCCAATGCAGGGGTCATGGATTTGATCCCTGGTCGGGGAACTAAGATTTCACATTCCACCATCACAACAAAGACCCAGAAAAGCCAAAAAAAAATTATTTTTTTGGTTTAAAAGGGAAGGGATATATGTTTACCTATGGCTGATTCGTGTTGAGGTTTGACAGAAAACAACAAAATTCTGTAAAGCAATTAATTAAAAAAAACACATTCTGTATCATGTTCCTATGTGACTGTCTGTGTGTCTCTGGACACAGAAACACACACATATATATAAATATTCACTGAAACAATACTTACCTTCACTGTGCCACGTATTTTTATTTTCTATTCACTCTTCTTTTTTTTCAAATGCATGCCATGAGCCTTTAAATTGATTTCATGATCCATCAACAGAAAACAGACTGCAGTTTGAAAACCACTGCATTTAGTGATGATTGTTTATTTTTCTCTTCCCTCACCTTCCTTGAATTTAGGATGAAGATGGGGGGGAGTGCTTTTTCAGAAGATTCCCCTCTTTTGTCCATGTTGCTGGTCCGCTCCAGTTTTTCTCAGAAGCTGCGCTTTGATTTGCTGGGGCCTCTGAATGCTGAATTAAAGGCATAGCTAGAAATTTCTGACTAGAATAGCCCTGAGCCAGAGGGAAAGAGAGGCCTGGATGGGTGTTTCCTCCTGGCAACCAGGAGTGTGCATAGAACCCTGGACACCTGCCTATGAGGGGAGCTGCCCTTGTAAGACTGAAAAACTGACTCCTCATTCCTGTGATTTCTTTCAGAATATACCTATACTTTCTAGGAAGCCTATTATAAGACTAATTGAAAAATTGCTAAATAAGTTTGAGATACATTCATACATTCTTTGTATATATGCAACAGCACATAAAAGGAAATTGATGTAAGAACTCTGTGAAAGTTCTTTAGTTAATAAAGATGAGAATCTCAATGTTACATTAATTAATGGTACTGAGAACATAATAAACAAGAATCCATCCAGAGGCTCAAAAATTTCCCTTTATTTAGAAGGAAAACATTACATAGAAAAAGAATATCCTGTAAATAAACACAACATAACAAGTTGACCTGCCGCCTGACTCCTCTACAGCCTACAGTATTCACAAGAGTCATTTTTTGAGCACAATGTATTATATGAATAAAACTCTACACTTTTAAAATTGAGTTTTCTCTTTTTGAAGTACAGCTTCAAGCAACTACAAGTTTCCATCCTGCTAACCCCAGGCAGCAGTTGCTTTTAACTTCTATCTTTTATTTAAAAAACTTAATTGGAAGTTTTTGTAGCCAGAAGGAGCACTTCAAAGAAAGGGGGAAAAAATGCCAAAAATTAATACTTTATGTCAGAGGTTAGTAGGGAAAGAAACAAAGATTGCAGAAACGAGGGGTTAATGGTATATAAGAAAGTGGTGAAAGAAGAGAGGAAGACAGGAATGGATTGAAAAAAAGAAGGAAAAGGGGAAACTCAGAACACTGAAAACAAGATCAGGGATAACACTGTCTCTCCTCTGAGTGGAGTGATACAACACAAGGCTTACAGCAGCATTTATAATTTCCTACACAGGCCCTGTGTACAGATTCCCAAACCTTCCCCCCCACACCACCACTCACTCAAGTCATTTACCCCTGCCTACAGTTACACATCAAGGGACCACAGCTCTTCCTATGCCTTAATTTCTAAACAATCCTGTCACTGCAGATTCTAAGTCAATTCTGCCAAAATAATAAAACCACGAGCATTATTAACACATATATGCGGAATCTAGAAAAAATGGTACTGATGAACCTATTTGCAGGGCAGAAGTAGAGACTCAGACACAGAGAACAGACTTATGGACACAGCCGGGGAAGGAGAGGGTGGGACAAGTGAGAGTAGCATTGAATTTTGTGTGTGAAGTAGGTAACTAGTGGGAAGCTGACAGGGAGCTCAACCTGGTGCTCTGTGAGGTCAGTGAATCTGCTGTATCACTCACCAAGGAAGTCGATGAACAGGTCAAGGAGCTGCATATACAAGGCTACCTCCCAGAGGGTCTTAGAATTGAAGTAAATACTAGTTCCCATTACTTCAGTGAAGAAAATTTCCCATCTTGGACAGGTCCTCAAGATCAGAAGAGCTATGACCAAAGACTGATCCCAGATAGGTTAGACTACTCTTCCATGTAAAAATCATAAGAGGTTGTTTTCCATGATCTGTTTTTATAAGACTTTTCCCAGCAGCCAATTTCAGAACTGTTCTCCCAACATGACCTTTTATCTCTGATAAAAGTGACTTTGGGGCAGAGAACTGGAGTGATGGGGGAGAAGGCCTGACAATGAACATTAAGCTGGCTTGAGGGGCAAGGACACTAATCATATCTCTAGATACGAATCTCCAGCCTTCCTCAGAGCCTCTCAGAAGGCCCTGGCTTCGAGAAAGGGCTGTACAATTCAATCTTCAGGGTGGCAAAAGATTGAGTTTCAGTGTCCTAGACAGAACAATCCTTGCTACAGAAGCTGAGGCTAGGGGAACTCCCCAGTAGTCCAGTGGCTAGGACTCTGAACTTCCACTCCAAGAGGCACAGGTTCAGATCCCAGTCAGGGAGCTAACAGCCTGCATGCTGCATGGTGAGGCCAAAAATAAATAAACAAAGCTTTTTAAAAAGAAGCTGAGGCTGACAACCAAAGGAAGCCCAGTTGACACACAGCACACAGACAGAAGGGCCAAACTGGCCAGTGTGCCATTCCACAGCCCTCTGTACATGAAACTGCCCAGTTTACAGACCCGGCTGGACTGCGGATGGGCATGTGTCCCAAGGACAGTTAACTCATAGGTGGGCCAGGCCTCCAACGGTAGACCTGGAGGAAAAGCTAGGCCAATCAGAGTCTGTTGCTGGGGGATGTAAATGGGGACATGGAAACGAAACATTTCCAGATGGGAGAAGGTTAAAGATTATGACCAAGAGAGAGGCTGGAGAGGCCCTGATGGACAGTGGGGCTAAAGAGTAAAAACACTTAATGCAGCAACCACACACACACACTGACATACTAGACAAAATGGAAGTGGGGAAACTTAAAACATATAATCAAATTCGACAGGAAAAAAAAAGGGAAATTCCTACATTCCAGAAACAGAGGAAACCAGAATGAGAGCATAAACTAAAGTTAAACACGTGTAACTCTATGGCTGATTCATATCAATGTATGACAAAACCCACTGAAAAATTAAAAAAAAAAAAAAAAAGAAACCAAAAAATAAAAATAAAATAAAATAAAGTTAAACAACCTTGAAGGCAAGAAACACTATGAGATCAAAATGAGTCACCATGCAACAAAATAAAATGCCATTTTAAATTTGTACATAATTATGTGGCTTACAAGATCTAAGACAAAAATTAAAGAATTACAAGGATCAACTGGTGAATCCACATCCATATAGGAGATTTTAACATGCCTCTCTCAGCAATTTATAATCAAGAGGACAAAAATTAATAAAGTTTAGAAAGAATATTTGAACAACAGCTTGAGCAAATGAACTAATAACTAAAGAATACTTACTCTTTTCATTTCCATGCAATATTTATGAAAACTGACCATTCAAAGATATAAAGCAAGCCATAATAAATATTAAACATTCCAAAGCATACCTGGCTTTATCTAATCAAATGTAATTTAGTTAGGAGTCAATAATAAAAAACAAAATTTTTTAAAACTGTATATTTGCAAATGTAAAGATACCAGAATAGTCAGAGGAAAAAATTATAGAAATTAGAATGTGCTTAGAATGAAAAAATAACTTTCTTACTTTAAATATAGCATGTCAAAACCAATAGGATAATTCTACTTCCACTTAGGATGTAAAAAATTGCAAGAGAACGCTGCTCCTACCCTAAAAACAAAAGGTGGTTAACCACAAAATCAATCTTTTAAAAAATTTTTATTGAACTGTAATCACTTTACAATGTTGTGTTAGTTTCTTCCCTGCAGCAAAATGAATCAGTTACACAAGTATGTATATCCCTTCTCTTTTAGATTTCCTTTCCATTTAGGTCACCAGAGAGCACTGAGTAGAGTTCACAGTCTTTTTAGGTACATCAGAGAGCTGAGGATGCAATGAAGCCTAATTAAGTAAAATCCAAAACAAATAAGCACAGCTGCCTTCATCTTTGGTACCGCAGAGGGATGCAGAGGAGACTGCCACAGATGGGTAAGAAATGCACTGATCTTTTAATGAATTTCTAGAGATTAAACCAACGTTAGCATGATGGTTTAGAATCCCTAACAGCAATCATGCACAGAGTCTGTACATCTGGCCAACTTTGCTTCTTGGGCATTTACTAAGTATATGTGAGACAGGTATATGTGAGAAAGTATATGTGAGAAAAATTGCCAGACACACTCTCTGAGGCACATGTGTGGGGCCTAATGGTCTGTGGAACAATTTTAAAATGTCTAGTATATATGTAACTGGAGTACCAGAGGTAGAGAGAAAGAGTCAAAGTAAATATTTGAAGAAATAATGGTTGAAACTCCCAAATTTAGTAAAGGAGATAAATTTACACATTCAAAAAGTTCAAAAGTAGAATAAATACAAAACAAAACAAAAAAAAAAAACGCCCCTACACATACTATGGTCAAACTGGTGAAACCACAAATAAAGAAAGAAATCTTGAAAGCAGCTAGAGAAAGAGTGGAACAACAACTCAAATTACCACCCACTTCTCATCAGAAACTACAGAGCTCAGAAGACAGAGAGATAACACCTTTAAAGTGCTATAAGAAAGGGGGAAAAAAAACCCTGCCAACCCAGAATTTAATATCCAGAGAAAATGTCCTTAAGGAATAAAGTTGAAATAAAGATTCTTTCGATAAAATGGGTTGACTATAGAGCAAAATTTAAGCTATAACTATATAGCTTCTAGGAGAAATAGAATATTTGGGAAACTTGGTATAGGCAAAGATTTCTTAAAACGACCCAGAAAATAGTGAACATAAAATAATTGATAAACTGGATATCATTAAAATTCACAACTTCTGCTCTACTCAATTCTCTGTAATGATCTATATGGGAAAAGAATCTTAAAAAGTGTATATACATTTGTGTACAGTTGATTCACTTTGCTGTACACCTGAAATTAACACATTATAAATCAACTATTCTCCAATAAAAATTAATTGAAAAAAAGAAAAAAAAAAAAAAAACGAAGTTAATAATTCCTGTGGGTTCTTTGTAGAAAACAGTGTCTTCTGACACTTTTCCCTTTGTCTCACTTCTTAGCGGGTATATGTCGGGCTTCCCAGGTGGTGCTAGTGGTAAAGAACCTGCCTGACAATGCAGGAGACATAAAAGATGTGGGTTAGATCCCTGGGTTGGGAGGATCACTAAAGGCATAGGAACACACTCCAGTATTCTTGTCAGGACAATCCCATGGACAAGAGCCCCTGGTGGACTGCAGTCCATGGGGTCACAAACAGTCAGAAACAACTGCAGTGACTCAGCATGCACACAGTGGGTATGTGCCAGTCCCAGTCTCCCAGTTCATCCCCACCCCCCCTCCCCCTTGGTAACCATAAGTTGGTTTTCTATATCTGTGACTCGATTTCTGTTTTTTTAGATCTCACACATAAGCAATATCATTTGATATTTGTCTTTATCTGACTTACCTTACTCAGTATGATAATCTCTAGGTCCATCCATGTCACTGCAAATGAATTCATTCTTTTTTATGGCTGAGTAATATGCCACTGTATCACATCTTTATCATTCTTCTGTTGATGGACATTTAGGCGGCTTCCATGTTCTGGCTATTGTAAATAGTGCTGCAATGAACACTTTGGTGCATGTATCTTTCAAATTATGATTTTCTGTGGGTATATGCCCAGGAGTGGGATTGCTGGATCATATGGTAGCTCTACTTTAAGTTTTTTAAGGAACCTCCATACTGTTCTCCTTGGTGGCTGTACCAATTTACATTCCCAGCAATGGTGTAGGAGGGTTTCCTTTTCTCCACACCCTCTCCAGCATTTATTGTTTGTAGATTTTTTTTTGAGATGAAAACATTTATTTCAACTAAATTTTGTTTCATTAGAAAATTCTATAATGCCATTAAAAAAGAAATAAAATATAAACATTTAACTACCTTTAAAGATAAAAAAAAAAAAAACCTCTAAAGACCAAATAAACACATATACATTTCAAATATTTCCACTGTTTTAACAAACCTCAATGTTATTCTTGCTGTCATTTCAGTCTCCTGAAATAAGAACCATGACTACTACATAATTACTGGACTAAACATTAACCATATTATTTCTAAATACAAACTATACCAAATGTATTTGGTTAGTTTGCTGAGTGTGTGGTTTTTAAGGCTTGATTCTGTGAAATATATGTTTCTCTCTGGTAAAGAGTCCAAAATCCAGCTATCAGAAGGATATATATATATTAACATATGCAATCTGGGCATGGTTACGCCTTATTGAGAGGTCATGAAAGTACACCTAAAACCAGGACAGTAACTTTAGTAACTTGAACTCAATATAACAGCCACCACCATTAGGAAAAGCTAAGGACCTATAGCTCAAATCAAGTGCTGCAGGAAGTATTGTGGTTTGTTGACCTACTGATCTGAAAGATCTAAACAAAGTGCAATTAGTGGTCAGAAGTAAGCTAACCTGGGCAGGCTCATGAAAGTGAACCTTCCTGATTCATCCTGAGAACATCCTGAACAACGTAGGCAATGACTTCCTATTTTTCTCACAAAGTCAGGAGAACCCATGCATCTGATTTAGATAGGATTTCAAGGAAAGCTAAACCAAAAGGCTTATGTCAGCAGAGGGTCAATTGTCATGAGAAATCCAGATAAAATCACCACTACATACTCAGGAATTTCAGTTAGCAGCATGGCCTTTTTAAAAATATCATCAAGCTGAGTCTAAAACTGCAACAGGTATATCAAGTCAGAGCCATGGACTCCAGAAGCTGATCAATGATCACTCACGTGTCCATCATTATCAAATCCCCATAGAATGGCAATTTTCTGAAAGCATTCCTTTTTCTTCCATCTCTTTTAGAAGATATAATGAAATAACAACCTTCATGTATTTTAACCATTTATCTTTGGGGGTGGGGAGGAGGGGCTCTCCTACATAATGCCTCTTATTGTAATTTCAACTAAAGTGTATTTTTTGTTTTCCCTATTTTGCACTAGTTTAACTAGAGGTCTTTGGCAGGGAATAGTGGATCCTACTTATGTTAAAGAAAGTGGTAAGGCAAACTGGAGTCTTCAAGTAAACAGAATCCCTGATATAACTGGAAAGGAATATGCAATTTGGGGACAGTTGTTTGTACATTTTTTGATGATAGCCTTTCTGACTGGTGTGAGATGGTACCTCATTGTAGTTTTGATTTGTATTTCTCTAATAATTAGAAATATTGAGAATCTTTTCACATGCCTCTTGGCTATCTGTATGTCTTCTTTGAAGAAACATCTGTTTAGATCTTCCACCCATTTTTTCATTAGGTTGTTTCTTGCTTTGATATTAAGCTGCATGAGCTGTTTATATATTTTGGAGATTAATCACTTGTCCTTTGCTTCATTTACAAATATTTTCTCCCATTCCTTGAGTTGTCTTTTTGTTTATTGTTTACTTTCCTGTGCAAAAGCTTTTCTGTTTAATTAGGTCCAAATTAATAAATAATTTGTTTATTTTGTTTTCATTTTCATACTCTAGGAGGTGGATTGAAAAAGATATTGCTGCAATTTATGTCAGAGAGTATTCTGCCTATGTTATCCTCTAAGAGTTTTATGGTATCTGGCCTTACAATTAGGGAGGGATTATAAACTTTGAAAAAAATTGTAAAAAATGAAACCCAGGAGAAAGAGAAAACCCATGGAGGAGAAAAAAAAATTATTATAATTAATGTCCTTAGAGAGAAAAGATATTTAACCTGGGAAACAAGACAAGGGACTGTAGAGAAGACACTAAAAAAAAATAAGAAAAGTTTCTAGAAATCAACAATCCAAAGATTCAGTAGAAGAGATTTTTAAAAACATAAGCTAGAGAAAACTTTTCAGAAGAGAGAAGAGACAGACAGACAAGCAGGAAGACAGACACTGAGAATCAGCAAAAGGTTGAAAATCAATTCATGAAGTTTAGCATTCAAATAAGAAAAGCTCCAGACAGTGAAATTAGAGAAAGCTGAAGAAGGAATTCATTAATCAGGAAACGTAAATCTCTAAATTGAAAGGACCCATCTGAGTACTCACCTCAATGAATAATTTTTTTTTCTGTCTGTATTTTTATTTTCCATTTATTTTTATTAGTTGGAGGCTAATTACAATATTGTAGTGGTTTTTGACATATATTGACATGAATCAGCCATGGATTTACATGTATTCCCCATCCCTATCCCCCCTCCCACCTCCCTCTCCACCCGATTCTTCTGGGTCTTCCCAGTGCACCAGGCCCGAGCACTTGTCTCATGCATCCAGCCTGGGCTTCAATGAATAATTTAAAAACTCACACTGTCATATAATTTTAGACCTCCATGTATAAAGAGAAAATTATAATGGATTGCAGATAGGAAAAAATAACATACAAAAGGATTAAGGATCAAAATGACTTCTTACCACAATACTGTAAAGTAGAAAAAGCAATGCCTTTAAAAATTTTTAATACAAAAATATTGACATGAAAGCAAAAAACTATTACTATTTGAAGATCCTATGATTGTCTTACCTGAAAAAACCCATACAAGTAACTGAAAAACTAACCAAAAGAACTAGTAAGATGTCTGGATACAACATCAACATAAAAAAATCAGTAGCTATTTTATACCGGCCAACTTCACAAACTCAATAGGTTTCAACCAAACTCATCTTTTAGATAGGAAAAAAAAGGGCAATATTCTAGATATTTCTATTTCTGTGAATTTTATCATTACTCTCTTAGTTAGGCTTCCCTGGTGGCTCAGCAATAAAGAATCCACCTGCAATGCAGGAGACGTGGGTTTGATATCTGGGTGGGGAAGATCCCTTGGAGGAGAAAATGGCAACCCAATCAAGCATTCTTGCCTGAAAAATCCCATGGACAAGGGAGTGCAGCGAGCTACAATCCATGGTCGCAAGAGTTGGATACAACTGAAGTGACTGAGCACGCCACACACATTTAGTTACTCAGTCCACACATCTTAAAGTTATCCTGTAATTTTCCTTCCACATCCAAACAGCCACCATATTTTATGAATTATTCCCAATAATGTCTCTCTCTTTTTTTTTTTTTAATTTTGGCTGTGCTGGGTCTTTGTTGTGGCATGTGGGCTTTTTCTAGTTGTGGTACACAGGCTCTCTAGTTTTCCCATGGCATGTGGGATCTTAGTTCCCTGACTAGAGGTTGAACCCACATCCTCTGCATTGGCAGGTGGATTCTTAACCACTGAACTATAAGGGAGAGTTTCCCAGGTGGCGCCAGTGGTAAAGAATCTATCTGTCAATGCACAAGATTCAAAAGACACAGGTTCAATCCCTGGGTTGGGAAGATCCCCTGGAGTAAGAAATGGCAACCCACTCCAATATTCTTGTGTTAAGAATTCCATGGACAGAGGAGCCTGGCGGGCTACGGTCCATGGAATCACAAAGACTTGGATACGACTGAGCAACTTTCACTTTTGCTTTTCACCAGGGAAGTATCCCAACAATGCCTCTTGACTACATCGCTTCTGTTACCACCTAGTACAATACTCACATATTGTCATTTACTTCAACAATACCAAGTCCAACTCCCTTCTCCCTTATCTTGCTCTACAGTAGAGGCTAGGTACATACACATACTCGAATTTCCAGCCTTGAAGCCAAAGTGACCACTTGACACAGGTCAGGCCAATATCCAACACACAGAAGTCCCTGGGATGACTGCTTGTTTTTCAACAGAAACCAAGGAAGCAAAAACAATGGATAACGTCTTTACAGAGGTAGGGGGAAAAAATTGAAACATATTAATCATCTAGTAAAGAGATCCTTCAAAAACAGAACTGAAATAAAGGGAAGTCCTCAGGCTAAAGGAAAATAGCCTCAGATGGAAGCAACACTGCAGGAAAGAATGAAAAGCTCCAGACAGAATAAATGTGGGATAAATAGAAAGGAACATTTCTTATTTTAAAAACAATAAGGATAATGTTTTATATAATGTGTAATGCCGGCAGAAGTAAAACATATGACAACAATGGCAAAAGAAAAAAGGCCAGAAGGTATTAAAAACTGAGGAAAGGTTCTTGTATTGTTTATAAAGTGGTAAAAGCACTCATTTAAAGAAATCTACAATAACTATAGTGAGTAAGCGTGCACACAGTAATTTCTAAAGTAACCATGAAAAGATGACTACAAGAATGTTTATCTCTAAAGACAACAGAGGAGCAGATAATTAAGAAATTGATTAATCCAAAGAAGACAAGAAAGGAGGAGTAAATCAGGTTTCTCAAGTAGGGATTTGTGGGACCCTAGGTTTCTGTAAGATATTACCTAGAAATTACAATTGAGGGGGAAAAGCAAGCAATGTTGGGTTGTTTTTTTTAATGCTTCACACCATGCAATGCTGAGGCTTACAGGGGTGAGCAGTGATGAAACAAGCCCTTTAGCAACTTGGCTAGAGATCTTCAGCCCCTGCCTTCACCTTTTCACTCCATGGCAGTACACCACCATAAGACCATGTTCATTTTACTAAGCCCAAGATCAGTTCTGATGTAAGAAAAAGGGAGAAGAAATGAGGTTCAGAGAAATAGAAGAGAGAGACAGATCACGTGGGGTCTTGAAGAGACTTTAGCTTTATTCAAAAACAGGAAATCACTGATGGGTTTCTGAATACAGGAGTGATCTGACTTGGTTTCTAGTCAGGAAAGATGCTACCCCAAAGGCTCTACAGGTAAAGAATCCATCTGCAATGCAAGAGACACAAAAGACTCGGGTTCAATCCTTGGATGGGGAAAAATCCCTTGAGAAAGAAATGGCAACCCACTCCAACATTCTTGCCTGAAAAATTCCATGGACAGAGGTGCATGAATTTTCCTCTTCTTTAAAAAAGTATACAACAGATTTCCCCGATGGCTCAGTGGTAAAGAATCTGCTTGCCAATGCAAGAGACATGGGTTTGATCCCTGATCCAAGAACTAAGATCCCACACACTGTGTGTGTTAGTCACTTAGTTGTGTCCGACTCTGTGACCCCATGGACTGTAGCCTGCCAGGCTCCTCTGTCCATGAGATTGTCCAGGCAAGAACACTGGAGTGGATTGCCATTTCCTTCTCCAGGGTATCTTCCCGACACAGGGATTGAACCTGGATCTCTTGCATTGCAGGCAAATTCTTTACCACCCGAGCTATAGGAAAGCCCACATGCTGAGGGGCAACTAACAAACTAAATAGAGGACCACAATCCACAACAAGAGAAGCCTAGTCGCCACTAGAGAAACCCCCGCACACAGCAACAAAGAGCCCACACACCACAACGAAGCCCCAGCACAGCTAAAAAATTTAAAATAAATTAAAAACAATTTTTCAAAAGTGAGAACGAGAGAGAAGGTATATGAAGTTTCAGGAAAACAGAGAAGTTGTTAGAGTTATCTAAAAGAAATCAAATGCTTTCTTTCCTCAACTCTGTAGCCAGAGAAAGTGAGCTATTCTGAGGATCTGCTGCTCTCAGTACACTATCTAATGAAAAGGGTTCTTAAGTGTTCTGTTAAACTTAACGTAGATACATAATCTTCGCCTTGAGATAAAAGGATACACATGCTTTACATAAAGTAAGTTCAACAGAGTTCTCACTCTCTCTGCTCTCAACTGCACAAGGTAGGAGGTACTTACAAATGATCCTTGTACACAGCAAACCCATTACTTTAAGAAGCTAGTCTCTTTTAGGAAACTGAGTCCAATAATCTATGAATGAAAACATGTTCCATGTTCTCTATAAAGTACATTAAACACAGAACTATGATTTAATGCCAAGTATGTTTTAGATATTATACCTTAAAATGCTTCACGTTCACTTTAAAAATTATATAACAGCCTGAAGATTCAGGAAAGCAGTAATGTAGCTTTCACCATCACTCGTGAAGGTTCATTTCCTCCACATCAGCTCGGTCTCTATAGCCCACTCATGTATGCGGTATGAACAGCTTTCATAAATTGGATGTACTGAGTGGATTTTCTCCTCCCTGGATGGTGTTGGGGTTAGGGGACCAAGGCATTCTAAAATCCAAGGAAGGGATGTCCCTGGTGGAAGAGTAGAAAAGAATCTGAAAAAAGAAAAAAAAAAGAAAAAAAAAGAATCTGCCTGCCTGTGCAGGAGACATGAGTTCAATCCCTAGTCTGAGAAGATTCCACATGCTGTGGACAACTAAGCCCATGTGCCACAGCTACTGAGCCCGCATGCTGCTACTACGGAAGTCCATGGGCCTAGAGCCTACGCCCCACAATAAGAGAAGCTACCACAATGTAGCCTGCTCACTGCAATGAAGGGTAGCCTCTGTTTGCTGCAACTAGAGAAAGTTCGAGCAAAGCAATGAAGACCCAGCACAGCTAAAAATAAATAAATATATAAATAATCAAAGGCTTTGTTCATAGTAATGCTTCCTAAGCTCCACTGGACTTCACACTCCAGGATGTCCAGCTCTAGATGAGTGACAACACCATCATGGTTATCTGGCTCATTAAGACCTTTTTTGTATAGTTCTGTGTATTCTTGCCACCTTTTTAAAATCTCTTCTGCTTCTGTTAGGTCCTCACCATTTCTGTCCTTTATTGTGCTCATCCTTGCATGAAATGTTCCCTTGATATCTCCAGCATTCTTGAAGAGATCTCTAGTCTTCCCTGTTCTGTTGTTTTCCTCTATTTCTTTGCATTGTTGATTTAAGAAGTCCTTCTTATTTCTCCCTGCTATTCTCTGGAACTCTGCATTCACTTGGGTATATCTTTCCCTTTCTCTCTTGCCCTTTGCTTCCCTTCTTTCCTCAACTATTTGTAAAGCCTCCTCAGACAACCACTTTACCTTCTTGCATTTCATTTTCTTTGGGATGGTTTTGGTCACTGCCTCCTGTCCATGTTCTTCAACTACTCTGTCTACCAGATCTAATCCCTCGAATCTGTTCATCAGCTCCACTGTATAATCATTAGAGATTTGATTTAGGTCATACCTGAACGACTTAGTGGTTTTCCCTACTTTCTTCAATTTAAGCCTGAGTTTTGCAACAACAAACCATCCTTCACCAAATATATATACACTAAGATTGCAAGTACATTCAGTAGACACTACACCAGACCAGGAGTCAAGAACCCAGGACTCTGAGGATCCTGACCCCCACTACACACACTCACACCCTAGGATCATGTTAAATATACTTGAAGAGCTGTGGTTCAGCAACCAGAAGCAGCACCCTGAACTTTCATCCCAGTTCTGCTATCAAGAAGTATTGGGCTTCATAAGCTACAGTGAGAATCTGGTCTGAACCAGGATATGATATTAACTTCAGCTAGTTTCTAATCAGCTCACTCAGGTCAGTCTCATGAACTTTTGAGGCCTAAGGATATTAATTTCCACTCTGCAGGGGTGCTAGGACACAACAGAGGCTTGGCGAATGTAATTATTATTATTGCTTCATCTGTCTAAGCCTGTTTCCTAATCTTTGCAAATGCAATGAGTAACTAGACCAGTTCCCCTTAGCCTGAAGGGCCACTGTGAGCATCCCGTGGAATCACATAGAAGAAATATGAGCATCAAAGCAGAACAGGCTGAAGGAGAAATGAAATGGTAGGAGTAATATGATTATTTATTTGAAACAAAGAAAATGGTTCTACTTGGGAAAAGTATACTGTCTCAAAAACAAAAACGCCTAGACCAAAAACAAAGAAGACTAACTGAAAAGTGGATATTTGTGGGAGGAAGGCTAGAGAAAGCATGCCGTAGCACATGGTGAAAATGAAGGCATAAATTCATATGTTGTTTATTTTTCTTAGAGTCTCCAAAGAATAATCTCTTAAGATTGCTTATATCCAAAAGTGGTGTTTCTCAAAGTACAGCCCCAAGAATCACCTTCTTTTGACATCACTGATGAGACCCTATAAAATACAGATGCCTGGGACCCTCCCCAGAGGATTCTGATCTTTAGATCTGGATTTGACCCCACATGTCTATGTTTTAATAAGCCGCTCAGGTGATTCTGAAATAACCAGATACTGGGGACCACCAGACCAGCCTTTCCCAACAAGTAGTCCAATGATGGTGAGCTCCAGTGAACTCAGTGAAAGCAGAAGTGTGAAAGCGTCAGTTGCTCAGTCATATCCAACTCTTTGCAACCCCGTGAACTGTGGCTCCTCTGTCCATGGGATTTTTCAGGCAAGAATACTGGAGTGGGTTGCCATTCCCTTCTCCAGGGGATCTTCCCCACCCAGGGATCAAATCTGCGTCTTCCATATTACAGGCAGATTCTTCACCATGTGAGTCACCAGGGAAGACTCCTAATACTAACTTCAAACTGAACTGAGCCTCCCCAGCTCAGTCCACAGGCTGGCATATGCAGTGCTCTTTATCTCCACCCATAGTCACTGATCCTGAAAATGAAGAGCTGACTTTGTGGGAATATAATTATTATTAAATACTTATACCACAAGCAAAAATGCTGAAAATCCTGACATAAAACACTGCTAAAAGTAGGGTAAATGGGAAAATATGCCACTCATCTGCATTTTTGCTCAGAGAGAGGGAAGTTTACAGTGTGTATCAAATGTTTCTAAAATGTGCAAACCTTTTGAGCCAGAAGTTTCGCTTCAAGAAAACTATCCTTAGGAAAAACAAAGACAAGTGCAAACATGTACATATAGAGATATTCACTGTGCCCTATACATAACAGAAAATAATTCAAACCAATCATCCAAAAATCATAAACTGGCTAGAAAAATAATGAAATCATAAAATAAAAAGCTACTAACTACTGCTGTTAACTCTTTTTGAACTGATGTTCTAAAAAATGTTCAGTGATACATTTTCTATTTCATATTCAGTGCCCCCATTTTGTTTAGTTTATGTTTTCAAATTTTCCTCTCTTTTTTGTTGTTGTTGGTCTTTGTCAAGCCTTTATCAAGCATAGTAGAAAAGTTGTTGTATACATATAATACAGTATGCATAATATAATATATAAAATTGATTAGTTTTATAGCTAAAAATACTATGACATTTTGATTCCACTTGTTTAACTTAGTATGAATAGAATGCTAGATTTCTAATTCATGTTCACTCAAAACTTTTATGCAGTATTTTGACATCTAGTAAGTCTAGATCATCTAAAAGTCTAGAAAATATATTATCTTGGTGATTTTTTAACAATTTTTGAATAAGGCTTGAAATTTCTAATCTAATTCTGAGGCTATAAAGAAATACTGTGTTGTTTAAAAAAAGGAAATTAACAAGTGATACAGTATTATTAACTAAAGTACAGATTTTGTTCAGATTTCACAAAATTTTATGCTAGTGTCCATTATTTGTCTTCATACCTTATTCAAGACTCCACGGTGCATTTAACTGCATTGAGTAGCATCAGCTGCATGAAATAAATTTTGGTAAATTCTCTTTTTATTTTTATTCTATTACAAATATTTTTTAGTTTTCCTTGTTATGGCTTCTTAGATACATCCACCATTCAAAAGTGGACATTTAATTTACAAATACATGGAATTTTGTTTAAAGTAACTTTAATATTAGTTTCTCATTTTGATACTAATTTCTCATTTAAATGCTTTCTTCTTTGCAATCACCCTCTATATTTTTTCAGTCTAAGTTTATTGAGGCTATTGATGGCTAAGTGGAAGATCTCTCTTGGTAAATGGCACTGCACTTGAAAATGTGTTGCTTATATACAAAAAAAATTCGGTGATAAATAAAATGTTCATGATACACTGCTAAGTAAACAGCTACTCACAAAATGAAACTATTATTATATGTAACAAATATATCCTATTTAAGAATAGTTAATTTATAATATGAATAGTTTCAAATGTACAGCAAAGTGATTCAATTGTATACACGCACATTCTTTTTCAGATTTTTTTTCATTATACGTTATTATAAGTTATTGAAGATAGTTTCTGTGCTATACAGTAGATCCTTGTTGTTTACCTATTTTATAGTAGTGTGTATATGTTAATCTCAAACTCCTAATTCATCTCTCCACGCTCCCCACCTCCTCTATCCCCTTTGGTAACCATAAGCTCATTTCTCTTTTTGTCTGTGAGTCTATTTTTGCTTTTTAAATAAGTTCATTGTATAAATCATCATATGACATTTGTCTTTCTAACATACTCCACTTAATATGATAATTTCTAGGTCCATCCATGTTGCTGCAAAAAGCATTATTTCATTCTTTTATGGCAGAGTAATATTTCATTCTCTTTCATGGCTGAGTAATATGCCATTATAAATATACCATGACTTCTTTATCCATTCATCTGTCAGTGGGCATTTAGACTGCTTCCATATCTTGGCTGTTGTGGATAGTGCTGCAATAAACAGTGATGTGCATGTATCCTTTTGAGTTAGGAGTTTTCTCCAGATATATGCTCAGGAATAAGACTGCAGACTCATATGGTAAACTTTATTTTTAAGGAATCTCAAACAAACTGTTCTCCATAGTGGTTGCACCAATTTACATTCAATAATATAGAATGTTTCCTTTTTCTTCATATCCTCTTCAGCATATCCTATTTATTTTATATATATAGAAGAAATATGCAGAAAGATCTTAATGAGCTGGAAAACCACAATAGTATACTCACTCACCTAGAGCCAGACATCCTGGAGTGTGAAGTCAAGTGAGCCTTAAGAAGCATTACTACAAACAAAGCTAGTGGAGATGACGGAGTTTCAGCTGAGTTATTTAAAATCCTAAAAGATAATGCTGTTACAGTGCTGCACTCAAGATATCAGCAAATTTGGAAAACTCAGCAGTGGCCACAGGATGGAAAAGGTCAGTTTTCATTTCAATCCCAAAGAAGGGCAATGCCAAAGAAGGTTCAAACTATCGTACCAAAATTTAAAAAAAAAAAATTAACTACTGTACAACTGCACTCATTTCACGTGCTAGCAAGATTTTGCTCAAAATCCTTAAAGCTAGGCTTCAGCAGCACATGAACTGAGAACTTGCAGTTGTACAAGCTGAGTTTCAAAGAGGCAGGGGAACCAGAGATCAAATTGCCAACATTCATTGGATCCTGGAGAAAGCAAAGGAGTTCCAGAAAAACATCTACTTCCACTTCATTGACTACAATAAAGCCTTTGACTGTGTAGATCACAACAAACTGTGGAAAAATTCTTAGAGAGATGGGAATACCAGACCACCTTACCTGGTTCCTGAGAAACCTGCATGCAGGTCAAGAAGCAACAGTTAGAACTTGACATGGAACAACTGACTGGTTCAAAATTGGGAAAGGAATACAACAAAGTTCTATCCTGCTATTTAACTTTTATGCAGAGTACATCATGTGAAACACCAGGATAGACAAATCACAAGCTGGAATCAAGACTGCCAGGGGAAATGTCAACAACTTCAGATATGCAGATGATACCACTAATGGCAGAAAGTGAAGAATTAAAAAGCCTCTTGATGAGCATGAAAGAGGAGAGTTAAAAAGCTGGCTTGAAACTCAACAATCAAAAAACTAAGATCACGGCATCTGGTCACATCACTCCATGATAAATAGAAGGGGAAAAAGTGGGAAGTGTTAGGGAAAGCATGCACTAAAACTGCCCACCCTGGCCAGGCACCATAGTAACCATCTGACTGAGTTTTTTACAACAGGAAGTCCTGGTAAGGAACATGGAACTAATAAGCCACCACCAACTGGAAAAGTTTGGGAAAGGTCAAAAGGAGACACCACGTGTCTGACCACCTCCCAGAATCCTTTTCACCAGCATCCACATTGGCTGAGCAATGTGTGCACCACCAGGAAGGACTGCGAGTCAGAATGACTGGCCAAAGACAATCCGTAAACTAATCCCATCACCATAAAACCCAAGACTCTGAGCCATGTGGCAGAGCAGTTCTCCTGGGTTTCCTTACCCTACTGTTCTCTGCCCCGGAGGCCCTTCCCAATAAGATCTCTTGCTTTGTCAGCATATGTGCCTCCTAAGAACACTCATTTCTGAATGTTAGACAAGAGCCCGATTTGGGCCCTGGGAAGGGTCCCCCTTCCTGCAACAAAAATAGTGACAAGTTTTATTTACTTGGGCTCCAAAATCACTGCAGATGGTGACTGCAGCCATTTTATTAAAAGATGCTTGCTCCTTGGAAGGAAAGCTATGACAAACCTAGATTTTGGGAACAAAGGTCCATATAGTCAAACTTATGGTTTTTCCAGTAGTCATATATGGATGTGAGAGTTGAGCCATAAAGAAGGTTGAGCACTGAAGAATTGATACTTTCAAACTGTGGTGCTGGAGAAGACTCGAGAATCTCTTGAACAGCAGAGATCAAACCAGTCAGTCCTAAAGGAAATCAACTCTGAATGTTAGTTAGAAGGTCTGATGTTGAAGCTGAAGCTCCAGTACTTTGGCCACCTGATTCAAAGAGCTGACTCACTGAAAAAGACCCGGATGCTGATAAAGACTGAAGGCAAAAGGAGATGGGGGTGGCAGAGGAAGAAATGGTTAAATAACATCACCAACTCAATGAATTTGAGCAAACATGAATTTGAGCGAACTCCAGGAGACAGCGGAGGACAGAGGAGCCCAGCATGCTGCAGACCATGAGGTTGCAAAGAGCTGGATAGAAATGAACCACTGAACAACAACAACATATTATACAAACACATATTCACCAAACATGGGAGGGAGATAGAAGGATTCTAATTAAACTATTAAGAGTCCTTCCATCCTTCTCTCATTACTGACAAAATCCACCAATGGATGCTAAAACTAGTGGACAGGTGTTTAAAGAGAAATAAGATTTGCACAGATTCAAATATAATTATTAAAACAAAAGGAAAGACAGCAACTTTATAGTGGAGAAGCCCAGCAGATACCATCATAACCAAGTGATCAAGGTTAACAAAGTCATTAATAAGACATATAAAGACCATTAATTCTTGGATATGATGCACTGAGAAAACCGTACTTCTGACATACTTCTGCCAACAGTACACAACTTTATTGCAATCAAGTAGGAACACCTATAGGAAAAGGAATATATCAAGGCTATATATTGTCACTCTGCTTATTTAACTTATATGCAGACTACATCATGAGAAATGCTGGGCTGGATGAAGCACAAGCTGGAATCAAGATTGCTGGGAGAAATATCAATGATATTAGATATGCAGATGACACCACCCTTATGGCAGAAAGTGAAGAGGAACTAAAGAGCCTCTTGATGAAAGTGAAAGAGTAGAGTGGAAAAGTTGGCTTAAACCTCAACATTCAGAAAACTAAGATCGTGGCATCTGGTCCCAACATTTCATGGGAAATAGATGGGGAAACAGTGGAAACAGTGGCTGACTTTATCTTGGGGGGGGCTCCAAAATCACTGCAGATGGTGACTATAGCCACAAAATTAAAAGACACTTACTCCTTGGATGGAAAGTTATGACCAACCTAGACAGCATAGTAAAAAGCAGAGACATTTCTTTGCCAACAAAGGTCCGTCTAGTCAAGGCTATGGTTTTTCCAGCAGTCATGCATGGATGTGAGAGTTGGACTACAAAGAAAACTGAGCACTGAAGAATTGATACTTTTGAACTGTGGTGTTGGAAAAGACTCCTGAGAGTCCCTTAGACTGCAAGGAGATCCACCCAGTCCATCCTAAAGGAGATCAGTCCCAGTGTTCATTGGAAGGACTGATGTTGAAGCTGAAACTCCAAAACTTTGGCCACCTGATGCGAAGAGCTGACTCATTTAAAAAGACCCTGATGCAGGGAAAGATTGAAGGCAGGAAGAGAAGGGGACAACAGATGATGAGATGGCTGGATGGCATCACCAACTCAATAGACACGAGCTTAGGTAAACTCCGGGAATTGGTGATGGACAGGTAGGCCTGGAGTGCAAACAATGCCCAGTTATTATCTCACAGTTTCATAGGTCAGAAGTCTGGCATGCATAGTTAGATTCTCTGCAGAGGGTCTCACCAGCTCAAAATCAAGGTATCCACAGAGGCTGGGTTCTCATATGGGACACAGGGTCCTCTGGCAAACTCACTCAGGTTGTTGACAGGATTCAATTCCTCAAGGTTGCACTTCCCAGCTGGTTGTCAGCTGGGGGCCACCCTTATCTCCTATAGGCTTCTTTCTAGTCCCTGCCCTTGGCCCTCTGAATCTTACTGTTAGCAGAAGTGTGTTGAGTCCTCATGCTTTGAATCTCTCTGACTTCAGCCAGAAAAGATTTTCTGCTGCCAGAAAAAATTTTCTGCTGTTAAGGGCTCATGTGATTAGATTGAACCCACCTGGATATTCCAGGTTAGTCTCCCTATTTTATTTGCAACCTTAACTACATCTGCAAAGTATCCTTACCATCTAACATAATATGTTCAGAGGCATCTGAGATTAGGGCATGGATATCTTTGGGGGACCGTTTTCCTATCACAACTATATTTGCAACTTTTCTCAAAGACTAAAATCAGAGGGATTGGGTAGAGAGGGAGGTGGGAGAGGGGAACGGGATGAGGAATACATGTAAATCCATGGCTGATTCATGTCAATGTATGACAAAACCCACTACAATACTGTAAAGTAATTAGCCTCCAACTAATAAAAATAAATGAAAAAATGAAAAAATAAATAAATAAAATAAAATTAGCTCAACATTTTAAATTTAAAAGAGTGATTATCTCTTGCTGTTAATATTTGGGTGGATTTGTTTTTTTACTATTTTCTAGGTCCCCTGCATTATCTAAAATTCCTGTAATCATAAAGTGGGATTTCTCTGTTGTCTTAATATACTGTTTTATATTCTCAAGATATACAAATAGTCTATATATATATATATATATATTCTTCAATAATGCTGTGCAAGGGACTTCCCTAGAGTTCAAGTGGCCAAGACTCCATGCTCCCAATGCAGGGGACCTGTATTTGATCTCTGGTCAGAGAACTGGATCCCACATGCTGCTACTAAAGATTTCACTTGCCACAGTGAAGATCCTATGTGCTACAGCTAAGAAGACCTGACATGGTCAAATAAAATAAATATTAAATAATAATAATAATGCTGTGCAAAGTCAGACTGCAAAAGAGAAGCATACTGATTTCTTTGACAACCAGAGTGGTTCAAAACAGCAACAGAAATGCTGGCCACCTGTAACCTCCCAAACCATCCTATCTTTCTCACACAAACACCACTTGAAATTCACACAGAATTCTAAAACTAATTTTTCCTGTCAAATCATTATGTTACAAGGTCTTACCCATCACAGGGATTCCCCTCCATATATTTTCTGAAAATAATTTGTCGTTTGAGAATTTGAAGGCACTTGAATTGCTTTTAGTAATAAGTCAAAATGTTTGAACAGGTTGTTTACAAACAGACCTAGAAATGTCATCTTCACTGAGCATTGGATCAATTTAAATGCTTTTATTCACTGAATAATAACATCATCATGCTGTCTTTCTAAATTCCAACACAGAATAATGAGACTAATTACTGGGTAAACTCAGCCCCGAGGAGGCCAAGGGGGCAGATATTCTCGGCAGCTCTCCAACTTGGAGTCTGGAGAAACAGATGTTGTACAGAGGCTGCTGATGATGCAAGGCTCAGCCAAGAGGATCAAAGGATGAGGGGCATCCTGGGAAGCGGATGAGGTGCTCATTTTTTCAAAAAAAGAAAGTGGTAGCCCAGTGGTTAGGAATCCGCCCGCCAATGCAGGGGACACAAGTTTCATCCCCAGTTCAGGAAGATCCCGCATGTCGCACAACAACTAAGCCTGTGCAACACAACCACTGTGCCTGTGCTCCAGAGCCCAGGAGCCTCAACTACTGAGCCCATGTGCCACAACTTCTGAAATCCACACGCCCCAGAGCCAGCCTGTGCTCTGCAACAAGAGAAGCCACCACAATGAGAAGCCCACGCACTGCCACTAGAAAAAGACCACGTGTAGCGATGAAGACCCAGCACAGCTAAAAATAAATTTTAAAAAATTTTAAGTGGGGGAGGCATAGATTTAAAGCATTTACCAAATATAAATTTCAAACACTTCGATAATTCTTCAAGGTACTAACTTTTATACATTTGTTACCAAGTCCAAGCTCACTCGGCTCACCATACAACAACCAATTAACCAAGAGACGAGATGTTGAGGCAAGGAATATGACTTTATTTAGAAAGCCAGCTGACAGAGAAGATGGCAGACTAATGTCTCAAAATCATCTTATCAGGGTTTGGATGTCCAGTTAGTTTATAGAAGGGGAGAGGGGAGGTGAAGAAGTAAAGTAAAAAAGGCCATTAATCTTACAAATATCTTCTGGAATGATCAGAGGAGATGTGTTAATTTCTTCCTTCCTGTAGGCATCCACAGGTGGACAGGGTCCTGAGCAAAGGTATTTTGGTTTAACATTCAGGCAGAGGGGCAGGGTTCCCTAAGGCAGGCCATTATGTATGATTATAATAGCAAAAGCAATGAAAAGCAAATGTTAAAAGTCAAAGAATCAGATCCAACATGGAGTCAATATTGGCTCTTTCATATAATACATTCAGTAAATATTTATTGGGCATTGTTTCAGCACTGAAGATACAGTAGGAGAAAACTTGCAGCATAGTAGGTGAGATGGACATTAAACTAACAACCACTCAACTAATAACAAAATAATGACAAATGTTCCAAAGGAAAAGCTCAGAGTTCAACAAGAATGTTAGTCTGGAGGGCCAGAAAAAAGGATATTCTGAAGACGTGGGGATTTTTTAATTAACTTTTTTTTATTTTGAGATAATTATAGACTTACATGTAGTTACAAAAAATAACAGAGATCTCTTCTTTAAAGTTCAGTTTAGAAAGTTCTTTATATATTATAAATACTAGTTCTTTGTTGGATATATAGTTTGCAAATATTTTCACCCCAGTCTGTAACTTGTTTTTTTATCCTATTCACATGGACTTTAGAAGAGCAGATGTTTTTAATTCTGATCAGATCCAATTTATCAGTTTTACCTGCTATGGATCATGCTTTTGATATCAAGGCTAAGAACACTTTGCATAGTTCTAGATTATGAAGATTTTCCCCTTTGGTTTTTTTTCCTAAAAGATTTATAGTTCTTGTATCTTACATTTTGAGTTATAGGTCAAGATTTATTTTTTTGTCTATGGATGTCCAATTGTTCCAACACTGCTTGTTACAAAGCTATGCTTCCTTCATTGAATTGCCTTTGCACTTTGCCAATATTAAGCTGGGTATATTTGTGAGGTCTATTTCTGGGTTATCTATTCTGTTCCATTGACCTATGCATCACATCTTCTTTTGCACTGGGCCCCAGAAATCATGCAGCTGACCTTTTTTAACTGAGCAATCCCTCCAACTCACATTTCCACACCACCCTTATCTGCCACTACTTCAGGGCACAGAGAAATGGATAACACAGAAAAATATCCAGTCCTCACTCTGTGGCTCCTGAAGGAAAACAAATTTCCCAGATATTATAGAAAGACTGCCAAGAAGTCACCCCACTGAGGCACCTCACTGAGAAGACAGGGAGGTTAACATACACGCAGAGCCACCCAAGCATGAGCAGGTTCAAGGGAGAAAGCATGCACTAGGCAAACACCTCCCAAGAACTTGGCACACAAAACTAACCCTGAAGATAGTTAACTCAAAACACAGAGGAACACTTCCTATAGTGACTTTTCATGATAACAAATCAAAGAGCACATGAATTCAATAAAGCTCAAGGACAAGATGGAAAACAAAATGGTATGAACAGGAAGACTGCAGATGTAATGAAACTGAGGACCAAAACATTACAAATCAGCATGTTGGAAACGGCAAGAAACAGACTCCACCACAGCTGATGATTAAATTAAAGACAGATGGGGGAAAGGGGGTTACAGAAATGGCAGTGAACAAAGATTTAAAAGTAAAAAAAAATTAAAACAACTGGAGAGAAACATTGCTGTGGAGGTCAGATGAAGATGATTCTGTACCATAATGATTGGTGTGCCTGCAGTAAAAAACCCAACAAGTAGAACAGAAATTTTCAAAGATGAAACAGAAGATAATTTCCCTGAATTGTTGTTCAATCTCTAAGTTGGGTCCAACGCTTTGTGACCCCATGAACTGCAGCATGCCAGGCTTCGCTGTCCTTCACTATCTCCTGGAGTTTGCTCTTGTCCACTGAGTTGGTGATACCAACCAACCATCTCATCCTCTGTCTCACTCCTCTCCTCTGCCCTCAGTCTTTCCCAGCATCAGGGTCTTTTCCAATTAGTCAGCTCTTTGCATCAGGTGGCCAAAGTATTGGCGCTTCAGCTTCAGCATCAGACCTTCCGATGAATATTCAGGGTTGATTTTCTTTAGGATTGACTGGTTTGATCTTGCTGTCCAAGGGACTCTCAAGAGTCTTCTCCAGCTCCACAATATGAAAGCATCGATTCTTCAGTGCTCAGCCTTCTTTATGGTCCAACTCTCAAATCATACATGACTACTGGAAAAACCATAGCTTTGACTATACTGTCCTTTGTCAGCAAAGTGATGTCTCTGCTTTTTAACATGCTGTCTAGGCTTGTCATAGCTTTTCTTCCAAGGAGCAAGCATCTTTTAATTTCATGGCTTCAGTCACCATCTGCAGTGATTTTTGGAGCCCAAGAAAAGAAAATCTGTCATTGTTTCCACTTTTTCCCCTTCTACTTGCCATGAAGTGATGGGACCAGATGCCATGATCTTAGTTTTTTGAATGTTGAGTTTTAAGCCAGCTTTTTCACTCTCTTCTCCCAGCCTCATCAAGAGGCTCTTTAGTTCCTCTTCACTTTCTGCCATTAGGGTGGTATTATCTGTATATCTGAGGTTGCTGATATTTCTCCCGGTAATCTTGAATCCCTGAATTGGGGAGAGGGGGAAGTCTGGAAATTGAAAGGTCATATCACTGTCAATCTGAAAGTTGAGAATTATATTTTACTCAGGGGCTATTACTGAGGACTCTAGCCCAAGAATCAGCTTCTCAGATAGCACTGAGAAACTGTCGCAAAGAGGTAAGAGAGGAATCAGTGTGTATAGGAGTTTTTGCTAAGGAAAAAAAAAAAAAAGAAAGAAAGAAAGAAAAAAAAATTAAAAGAACATCAAAAGATTACTGGTAAGCACAAAAAAAAAAAACAGACATCTCATGTTAACAATTTTAGTGCTTTTCTGTATTGAGGAAGATATAAGAGTCTGGGTTCATTGAAATTATTCCTTTGATATGCATCTTAACTATCTAGGACCAGTATCCTTTTTTTTCACCATCCTGAATTCCCCTCAGGGTGGCTACAGCAGTTGACAGTAGGCAACACTTGCTGTTTACTGGAATGGCAAGCAACAAATTTTGTCCACACCACATGATAAGAAATTGGATACAAAAAGTTCAATTTCCTACCAAAGCCACCGAACTTTCATCATAAGGATTTCTTCAGGTACCAGGTAGCAGAATCTAGATGGCCTCAGCATTCAGATGAATTCTGAATGCCCCCTGGCAGCATTCAAAGCCAGAAGAAGGGGACTTCCCTAGTGGTCTAGTGGCTAAGGCTCCATCCTTCCAACACAGGGATCCTAGGTTCGATTTCTGGTCCAGGAATTAGAGCCCACAAGCCAACTAAGAGTCTGTATGACACAGTTAAAGATCCCACATGCTGCAACTAAGACTCGGTGCAACAAATATATAAATATTTTTTAAAAAATTTTTAAATGTTGTGCCATTTAAAAAATGCCAGAAGACCACACAGAAATGTGTGCTGCAGCAAAGAATGTGTGATAGCTCTGTGTATGTGCCTTTATGATGTCCATTTAATGTTAATGATTATTTCCAGATGGTGGGATTTAGGATGGGTTTGTTTTTTTTTAATGCATTATTTGAACTCTTTAGAATAAACAAATATTACTGTTATCAAACTAAAAGGGGTCTGGATCCCAGTTTTCATTGCGGTACTGTTAGGGGAAGCACACTGACTGAAACTGCAACCCTGGCCAGGCACCATAGTAACCATTTGCATGAGCTGTTTTACAGCAGGAGGTTCTGGTAACGCAGAATAAGCCAAACAGAAGAGTCCGGGAAAGGTCATAGGAGACACCACATGTTCGATCACCTCCCAGAATCCTTCTCACTGGCTTCCATCTTGGCTAAGCAATGCATGTGCCACCAGGAAGGACTCTGAGTCAGAATGATTGGCCATAGAACCCGGAAACTAGTCCCATCACCATAAAACCCAAGCCTGCGAGCCACATGGCAGAGCAGTTCTCCTGGGTTCCCTTAACCTGCTACTCTTCACCCGGGTACCCTTTTCAATAAAATCTCCTGCTTTGTCAGCATGTGTGTCCCCTCAGATAATTCATTTAAAAGTATTAGACAGGAGCCCACTTTTGGGCCCTGGAAAGGGTCCCCCTTCCTGCAACAGTACAGGTGGTGGGGTAGAGCAAAGATTCCCCCACAGCACCAATTCTCAGTACACCAGCAAAATGGCCTACAAGTCAACTCAACTCTGATGCTCTCTGCCTGGAGACAGCGCCAGATCCACAAGTTAAGGGCTCGGTCCAGCAGCACTCTGTCTCCTTGCCTTACTTCAGATGCCAGTCACAAGCGCAAATTATCACCTGGTTTCTGACCACCCAGCTATAGACGAGAGTTCCAACGGCCCCTGCCTTAGGTTGCATTAATGTCCTAGAGCAGCTCACAGAACTGAAGGAAATATTTTACTTACTAGATTACCGGTTTACTACAAAAAGATGTAACTCAGGAAGAGCCGGATGGAAGAGAAGCATCAGACAAAATAGGGAGAAAGGAGCACAGAACTCATACTCGCTCCAGGAGTGCCTCTCTCTCCAAATCTCCATCTGTCAGCCAACCTAAAAGCTCTCCTAACTCCATCTTCTTGGATTTCTACGAAGGTTTCATTACATAGGTATGATTGCTTAGATAAATAATCTTTAGCTACTGACTCATCCTCCAGCTTCTTTCCTCTCTCCTCTTTTTCCAGCCATTCTCCTTTTCTCTTTTTTGGGGGGGGCGGAGGGCTCTTTTCAGTTTATTGCATGAAGGAGTTACACTAGTTCAAGTTAAAAGCAGACCCCAAATGGTTACATTATACAAGCTGTGAGGTTTTTAAACTTGTGACAAGGGACAAAAGGGAAATTCTACTCATTGCAAAAAAAAATCCTCACTTAAGCTTCAGTGAACCCAAAGTATTTAAAACCCATGAACTTTCATCTGGTCACGCGAGCCAGTCTCTATGAAGAGCTGGCATATGTTGTGCTGGTCGCCCTGTAGCTAAATTACTCCTCCATATTCTGGCTGTTCAACTGCAGTACCAGTGCAGGCAAACTTCTTTCTTAAACACCTTTACTAGTTCCTCTTTATCATAATCATCAGCAATCCCTTGACAGTAGTAAGGGTCTTTCTGCCATTTCTCTGTTGAATTCTTAAATTTTTTTTTTTTTTTTGACCCTGCAAGTAATAACATCACTTTATTTTAACTGAAGTTAAGGACAAAAGCTGGCCACATTCAGAGTTTAACAGGCCTCCTCCAGATGGTTAAAACCTTCTTCTCTTTCTTGGCTAATCATCTCCTAAATTCTAGCGATTCCCACAAGTTCTCTGGAACCACCTGAAACTGTCCTTTAAGGAGACCCACCACACCACCACGTGGCGAAGCTTCACCAAATGCACCGCTGGACACACCTCTCTGGATATCATCATCGTCAAAGAGATCTTCAAAATCATTGAAAAAGTCTGCATGAACTGCCTTTTCATTGGCTGCCAAGTCCATCAGGAGCCCAGTGCTGCCTCCTGCCTCGTCCAGGTCCACATACGGCCCGGCGCCCTTGGGAAACATCTCGTCCACGGCCGGCTTCATCTTCTCACGCAGTCCTGGGGTCTCTCTGTTGAATTCTTATATGGGTATAATCCTCAATGCTAGCAGGAAGGCATAGCAGAGGGGGTTGGAGGATGGGACTAAAGGTTCCAACCCTCTAATCACCTGGTTGGTTCCCTGGGGTCTCTCTGTTGAATTCTTATATGGGTATAATCCTCAATGCTAGCAGGAAAGCATAGCAGAGGGGGTTGGAGGATGGGACTAAAGGTTCCAACCCTCTAATCACCTGGTTGGTTCTCCTTGTAACCAACCTTCATTCTAGGGCTCTCCAAAATTAGTTAATTAATATAAGAAATACCTTTAAATTCTCACTACCTAGGACACGCCAAGGATTTGGGGAGCTGTGAGCCAGGAATCACAGACACCACTTGATCATCTGAAAGACAAAATATATATTTCTTACCAATCACAATATTGCACAAACTGATGGTGATTTTTCTTTAAAAAAAAAAAAAAAAAGATTTAAAGCAAATATGCAAAGATGTTAGCAGTGGTGCTGTCCTAAGTGGAAGGAATGTGGATGATTGCTTTCTTCTTTGCTGTGCATCTTTTAATTTCTAAAAGTTAACAAGTAAACAAATAGGAGCAGAGACAAAAAACTTCCTGGTGGAAGAACTGCCATGAACCTAGTTAGAAGAAGAAGGAGGTGGTATCATCCAGGAACTAAGAACAGGACAGTGTGGAAAAGAAAATCACACATGGTGAGGCAGATGGGTGGGAAAACCACCAACAGAGCTTGCAGGCCACACAGGAGACTTAGAAAGTCATACAAAAGTTTGCCCCTGATCAAAATTTAATCTATTCCAAAAACTTCACTTTGGACTCTCAGCCCACAACTAAAAATAATTTTTAAATACTGAAAAATTGGACTTGCCTGGTGGTACAGTGGATGGGAATCCACCTACCAATGCAGGGAACATGGATTCGATCCCTGGTTGGGGAAGATTCCACATGCCTCAGGGTAACGAGACCCACAACAAGAGAGCTCTAGGGCCCACAAGCCACAACTACTGAACCCACATGATGCAACTACTGAAGCCTGTGTGTCTAGAGCCTGTGCTACATAACACAAGAAGCCACTACACTACTAAGAAGCCTGTGCACTGCAATGAAGGGCAGACCCTGCTCACTGCAACTGGGAAAAAGCTCACTTGTAGCAAAAAGGACCCAGCACAACCAATAAATAAATAAATAAATTTTTGAAGTTTTTTTAAAAATAAATAAATGCCGAAAAAATTAACAGTGTTCAGAGTCGTCTGCACACCACCATGGTCAAAGCAATGAACTTCACAGACAACTCTGTCCTTCAGTCAGCTACAGTACCTTTCCATCCTATTAATAAAAAAAAAAAAGCTCTCCTTGATGTTCTAGGAGAGTTTTAGTAAAAAGGTCATACAAAAGATATTAAATATGTCTCATAATTACAATAGTGCTAAATCAACTCCAACAAGCTGCAAATGAAAAATCAGATTGGTTCTTATATATAAAGCTTTGTTTAGTATTTCAAAGTTTCTCCAGGAACTTCATTCCAAGTGTCAGCAAAGACAATAGTCCCTTGGACTGCAAGGAGATCAACCCAGTCAATCCTAAAGGAAATCAACCCTGAATATTTACTGAAAGGACTGATGCTAAAGCTGAAGCTCCAATATTTTGGCCACCTGATTTGAAGAGCTGACTCACGAGAAAAGACCCTGATGCTGGGAAAGACTGAAGGCAGGAGACAGGACAAGATGGTTGGATGGGATCACCGACTCAATGGACATGAGTTTGAACAAGCTCTGGGAGATGGTGAACGACAGGGAAGCCTGGCCTGCTGTAGTCCATGGGGTCACAAAGAGTCGGACACAACTGAGCAACTGAACAACAATAATCAAACATATAAAGCTAAATGGCAGCACTTGCCTGCCTTTTTAGGACAAAAATGGCAGTCACACGGCTGTCATCTTTTAACATCAAAAATAATTAGGAATCAAAACAGAAATTCTATGAATTGTTACAGTTTAATTTTGTTTATAAATTCCAAACAGTGTAAACATCTGTACATATTTTTCTTACTCTCAGTTTGCCTAAAACAAGTTTGAGATCATGACCTCTTAACAGCTATACTTGTTTAGTATATGAGAGAAGAAAAAGATCCACAAGGTCAAAAGGACTTTTATTAAAACCAGTATGGTTCCCACAAGGATCCAGGGCAGGATGCAGACAGTAAATAAAGAGTTGGTGGCGACTCTGTTCCTACTGCGGCAGTCCCCCTAGCCTTGACCTGTTTTCCTGCAGCCGGGCAGGCAGCCACCTTCTCAGGAGCACATACCCTGTGCTCTCCTGAGAACACCAGTGGTCCAGAAGCTCAGGTCTCTGTTTCAAAGTCCCACCAAAGGGTTGGTCAACAATCATCATTTCGGCATGAAATTCACACAGTCAACTGAGAAATGAAATAACATCGTATTTCCATAGCTCTTTTTAGTTAACAGACATTTCCTTCCAGGGAATTCCCTAGCAATCCAGTGGTTAATGGGGCTTCCTCGGCGGCCTAGCAGTAAAAAATCCACCTACAATGCAGGAGATGTGGGTTCGATCCTTGGGTTGAGAAGATCCTCCGTAGGACAGCATGGCAACCCACTCCAATATTCTTGCCTGGAGAATCCCATGGACAGAGGAGCCAGGTGGGCTACAGTCCATAGGGTTGCAAAGAGCTGGACATGACTGAAGTGACTTAGCACTCATGCTTGCCAGTGGTTAGGACTCTGAGCTCTCACTGCTGAGGACCTGGGTTTGATCCCTGGTTGGAGAACTAAGCTCCAACAAGACACAGAGCAGCAAAAAAAAAAAAAAAAATCCTTTCATATGCATCAGCTCATTTAGTTTTCACAATATTGTAAGGCAATTATCAATATCTTCATGCTACATATGAGGCACTAAAGTTCATAGATACTGAGCATATTACCTGAGGTCACACTGGCAGAGCTGAATAGAGTCCAAGTCTTCCTGGCTCTAAATTCAGGTGGCTCTTCCCTTCACAATATTTGACAAAAGCAGTTGATCACCCTATTCCTAAAGTAGACCCCATAGCCACTCCCTATTCCACCCCACCCAGTTACTATTTGATCACCCTAGTTTTTGCTTCTATAACCAAGGAGGACCCTGTGAGGCCTTCCTGGGACAGACTCCTCCCCTATATCCTCTGCTGTAGCACCTTTCTGAAGTACTTAGATCACAGTATCTGATGCACACTGACTGGGTTGTTTTACAGATGTTAAGACCACCATCAATTGGAAGAAATTAACTATTTCATGATTATGAACCTCCAAACATACCGGCACCTAAGGACTGATAATGTTAACCCCTGTGACACCATCTTGTTACCTCACCATCAACCAATCAGAGAACTGTACATGAGCTGATCATACACCCTGGGACCACTCCCCATTTACCTGGCCTTTACAAATGCTTTGCTAAAACCCTTTGGACAGCTTGGAGCTTAAAGCACAAGCCACCCATTCTCCTTGTATGAGAACCTTTACAGTAAATGTTGCACTTTCCTTCATCACAACCCAGTGTCATTTAATTGGCTTCAATGCACACAGGCAAGCAGACCCCAGTTTGATTCAGTAACACTTCCAAAAGTATTTTATATATTGTCTGTCTCTTTCTTCCTCCCTCATTTTGAACATATCCTTTAGAACATGTGTTCCAACAAAGTGGGAACTTGGTCAGTCTTCTTTACTGCTGAATCACCAACAACTACAGCAGTATCTGAAACATAGCAGGTGGCAATAAAAATGAAATAAATAAATGAATAATGAAATATTTCTGGGGCAAAAGACTTATCCAACAGTCTTAAAATCTACAGCATGCCTAGGACTTAACAGTCATGTGGATTCCTTAAAAAACTGGAAATAGAACTGCCATATGACCCAGCAATCCCACTCCTGGGCATACACACTGAGGAAACTAGATCTGAAAGAGACACGTGCACCCCAATGTTCATCACAGCACTTTTACAATTGCCAGGACATGGAAGCAACCTAGATGCCCATCAGCAGATGAATGGATAAGGAAGCTGTGGTACATATACACCATGGAATATTACTCAGCCGTTAAAAAGAATTCATTTGAATCAGTTCTAATGAGATGGATGAAACTGGAGCCCATTATACAGAGTGAAGTAAGCCAGAAAGATAAAGACCAATACAGACTAATGCATATATGTGGAATTTAAAGAGATGGTAATGATAACCCAATATGCAAAACAGAAAAAGAGACACAGATGTACAGAACAGACTTTGGGACTCAGTGGGAGAAGGCGAGGGTGGGATGTTCAGAGAGAATAGCATTGAAACAAGTATACTATCCAGGGTGAAACAGACCACCAGCCCAGGTTGGATGCATGAGACAAGTGCTCAGGGCTAGCGCACTGGGAAGACCCAGAGGGATGGGATGGGGAGGGAGGCAGGAGGGGGGATCAGGATGTAAATCCATGGCTGACTCATGTCAATATATGCCAAAAACCACTACAATATTGTAAAGTAATTAGCCTCCAACTAATAAAAATAAATGAAAAAATAAATAAATAAAATTATCATAGGCCTCTTCAAACAACAACAACAACAAAAAACAGTCATGTGGGGTGTTATAAAGTAATACACTTTTGAGACTCCTGACTGGATTAAGAATCCACCCAATGTGACTGTCTTCCAATAAGACTGGTCTTCCAGAATACATGACATCCTCTATTCTATGCATCATAATACCATGTTTGGCTCCAGGAATATTTAGTTCTCATTTCTTATGAAAATCTAGTTTTGCAAGATATCCTTCATGTTTTCTGGCATATAGTTTTACTTATCTTTATTTCTACTGTTAAATTAACACATATACACACTCTTATTATGGGCTTATTACTTGCAAATCATTAGCTTGATATAATTACACAGAAAAATAAATTGATTTTTTAAAAATAGTAACTAGATAGCAGGGATCTGGTTTAAGGAGTTCACAAATTGGTTGGAGTAAAAAAGAAAAAATGAAGAGGTAAGCAAAAAGATATAAATAACATTAATATAAAATATCATGAGAGAGTGGCATAAGATTAGTTGCCAAATTAAATATGAACAAATTACTTGCTATGGAAATTCACAGGAAGGATACCTGAAGCTGAACTGCAAAGAAAAAACTTCAAGAAAGACAGGGAATGATTTTTAATTAGCCCTTGAAGAACAAGTAGGATTTATAAAAGTACAAAGACTGAAAACGTCATGAAATCTCAAGGAAACTTGTTTTGCTAAAAGAAGAGAATATGGTTTAGAAGGTAATCAGAAAAAAAAGCTCGCAAAAGAATGAGACCAATTCAAGTAAAGACCATTAATGCCAGGATGAGAAGTTTGAAATTTATAGGCAATGAGAGCCACTTAACGGTTTAATACAGGGCTTTCCCATGATCAATGTGGTATTTTAGGAAAATTATTCTGACATGAAGTGAGACAGGATGAGAGGAAGCTGTCACTAATCTACTTGGCCTCTCTGTAGGGAGCTTTCCTTTTTATTCACTCAAGCTTTGAGAACAGTTATCCCCCAAAAAACAGTTTCTGGATGAACATTTCCAGGATGTTCACTGCTACAAACACCTTATTTAATTGGAAGAGATCACAAATAACCATGTCACAGGCTGACACCTTCAAGCTCTGCTGCTGTTGCTGTTTAGTTGCAAAGTCATGTCTGACTCTTTGTGACCCCCATGGACTGTAGCCCGCTAGGCTCCTCTGTTCATGGAATTTTCCAGGCAAGAATACTGGAGTGGGTTGCCATTTCCGACTCCAACCTTCAAGCTCTACTTCATGATAAAGCTAAAGAAGACAAGTCACAGGGCCTTCCCTGGTGGTCCAGTGGCTAAGACTCTGTGCTCCCAAGTCAGGGGGCCTGGGTTCAATCCTGGTTGGGGAACTAAGATCTGGGGCAACTAAGCCTGAACAGAGCACCTAGTAGCCTACACACTGCAACTACTGAAGCCCATGCCCCCTAGAGACTGTCCTCCACAGCAAAAGAGGCCACCACAATGAGAAGCCCATGCCCACAACAAAGAGTGGCCCCCATTCACCACAACTAGAGAAAGCCTGTGATCAGCAATGAGGACCCAGTGCAGCCATAAATAAACAAAATTTTTTAATATATTTAAAAAAAAAAAAGCAATGTGAAGTAACTTAGCCAAGGTAACACAGAATGTAAGTAGTGGGTGCAAGAGTCACCTAGCCTCATCTTCATTGTACTACACAGCCTACCTTACCTTCACATGGCATTCAGGCCCTGAACAGTATAGCTCCAAACTGTCTCTCCAATCTAGCAAAATGTTTACATCTTTTATCTTGTATATATACAGTTAGCCTTCTATACCCATGGGTTCCAAATTCACAGATTCAATTAACTACAGACTGAAAACATTCAAGAACAAATAAAAAATTCCAGAATGTTCCAAGAAGCAAAAACGTGAAACTGCTGCATGTTAGTACTTTTTACACAGTATTTACATTGTATTTACACAGTATTTACATTGTATTTACAACTATTTACATAGTATTTGGGGCTTCCCTGGTGGCTCAGGGGTAAAGAACCCAGGGATTGAACCTGGGTCAGGAAGATCCCCTGGAGAAGGGAATGTCAACTCATTCCAGTATTCTTGCCTGGACAATCCCATGTACAGAGGAGCCTGGCGGGCTACAGTCTATAGGGTCACAAAGAGTCGAACATGACTTAGCGACTAAACACCACACCACATAGTATATATACTATATTAAGTATTTTAAGTAATCTAGAGATGATTTAAAGTACACAGGAGGATGAATAAAGGTTATATGCAAATACTACATCAGTTTATATAAGGGACTTCAGTAGCACGGATTTGAGTATCAGTAGGGGGTCCTGGAATCAATCCTCCATGAATACTGGGGGATGATTATAAATCAAAGTGGTTTCATTAATTCAATTATTTCATTATTTCAAAACAATCATAGAAAATCTGTTGATTTCTATGTTATCAGTAGTTGCTTAATCTGAATATACACATACTCTATGACTGAAAAGTAAAAGGAAAACCCCATTTAAAATGAAGCCAGGGAACATCTCTGGTAGTCCAGTGGTTAAGACTCTACACTGCCAATACAGGGAGAGCGGGTTTAATCCTTGGTGGGGGAACTAGGATCCCATATGCCATGCAGCACAGCCAAAAGATAAATAAATAAAAAGACGGAAGTCATGAAAGGGGAGATCTCCCGCACTATCCCTCATTGCTATCTGCAGATCCCAAACAGGAAGAGATGTAACTTGGGAGACTATTACTTTCCTTACTCCAAAAAAGATTTTCTCCTTGCCCAGCAACAGCTTCAGGCTGAAAAACTATTCAGCCAAAAGAAACCATCGTCACCCTGAACTCTCTCTTTCCTCCAATGGACTTTCTTTCAAAACAGCCCCCTCCAACTTCTTTCTTCTCTAGAAAGTAACATTCCTCTCCTTTTGCCAGACTTGCCTATGGTTTTGCCACAGCTTGTGCATCCTGAATTGTAATTCCTCTACTATTCCCAAATATTAATAAACCCATTTTGCTCATAAAATACTTGATGTTTTATTCTAAAGATCAACACAGCCTAGAAATTCTACTCCTAGTAAATGCCAACAGGAACAGGTACAAAAGTTCATCAAAAGACAAATTCAGTACTCACAGTAGCACAACTTACACAAGCCAAAAACCAAAAAAAAAAAAAAAGTCATAACCCAAAAGTCTATCTATAACAGAAAATAAAATATATATACACAGAAAATATAAAATTGCAATGAGAATAAACAAACTACAGCAACACACACACATGTGAATCTTACTAACACAATGCTGAGTGAAGAAACTGGGCACAAAAAAGTACAGACTCTATGATTCCAGTTCAATCTCTGGGATGGGAGGATACCACATACCACAGAGCAACTAAGCCCGTGCACCACACAGCTAAGCCTGCACTCTAGAGCCCTCTAGCCACAACTACTGAGCCCATTTACCACATCTACTGAAGCCCATGTGCTTAGAGCCCATGATCTACAACAAGAGAAGCCTCTGCAACAAGAGAAGACACCACAACAAGAGAAGCCCATACACTGCAACTAGAGAAAACCCTTTGAACAACAACAAAGACCCAGCACAGCCCAACAAACAAATTTTTTAAAGTATTTTTTTTAAAAGGAAGTTAGGGGAACTTTCTTGGTCCTTCAGTGGCTAAGACTCTGAGCTCCCAATGCAGGGGGCCCAGGTTGGATCTCTGGTCAGGTGACTAGATCCTGATGTATGCTGCAACTAAGATTTGCATGCAACAACTAAAGATCCCATATGCCACAACCAAAATGGAAGATTTCGCATGCTGCAACTAAGACCTGGTGTAGCCAGATAAATAAGTAATTTAAAAAAAAAGAAGTTAGGATAAGGGTTCTCAGCCCCCAGGTTGGGGACAGCAGATACGACTGGAAGGGAGTCGATGCCTTAACACAAATCAAAGCAGTGGCACCAAATTATTAGAGTCACTGTATTCTTCACAGCCATGCCCTCAAGTTGAGAAAGGGGAAAAAAAACCTGCTTCAACAAGCAATGTACTTGATGAACAGTAAATATTATTAACTTTATTAAATCTTGCTTTTGAACATACATCTTTTTACTATTTTAATATAATGTGTAATATGTGATGAAATGGGAAGTATGCATGAGGCACTTCTGTCACATACTTAAGTACAATGGTTGTCATGAGAAAAAGCACTTGTGTGACAACTTGAGTTGTAAACTGATGTAGCCATTCTTTTGATAGAACATCATTTTTACTTAAAAGAATGATTGACAAGCTGAGGCTATTCAGTCTTAAGTATCTGGCACACATTTCCTCTAAAATGAACTATTTTAAGTGAGCCTATTACTTCAAGGAAAACAACTTAGTATTTGTTGACAATAAAAAAATTCAAGCTTTCAACAAAAATTATTTTGGAAAACTTATACCTAACACAAAGAGCTTGACAATTTCACACTACTTAAGACTCTTTTGGGGGGCTTCCCTGATAGTCCTGAGGTTAAGAATCCACCTTCCAATCCAGGGGACACGGGTTTCATCTCTGGTAGGGGAACTAAGATCCCACATGCCATGGGCAATGAAGCTGGCGCAAGCAACTACTGAGCCCACATGCTTCAGCTAAGACCAGACACAGCCAAACAAATATTTTTTTTTAAAAAGACTCTTCACTGATAGGTTAGTGGTAGGAGTAATCATTATGGGGCTTTTTTGTTTTGTTTTTGTATAATGAAATACGACAACATTTGGAAGATTTGCAGAACTTGATGAGCAGAGATCTGGAATAGGTAAACCCTCAGAAACAGGAAAAATGATGGAGCAGGAATGGAGAGTGACTGCTAATGTGTATGCAGTTTTATTTTGGGGTATTGGAAATATTAAATTATAGTGATGGTTTTACAACTCTGTAAATATACTTAAAAATCACTGTACTTTATACTTTTAATGGATGAATTGCATGGTACATGAAATATATCTCCAAGAGTTGTAAATCCAAAATTTTACCACTGTAATAAAATCATAATATCTGAAGTTTATTTAAAGAAAAAAACCAGACTGTCACCCCATAGGCCATGGTTTGCTGATCCCTGTTTAACCATTATCTTTTAATTTCTCATTCTTAAACACCTTTTGGTGACCAGTATTTCAAAATCTACTTTTAATTTACTGTTTTTCCTTATTCTTCCATCATGCTCTTCTTTTATGTGTACATCAAAACAATTTTCTTTAAAGTTAGAGTTGCCTATATTCTGACTGGGGGTGAAAGACCAGTTTCCAAGTTCACTCATGTGGCTGTTGATACAAAGCCTCAGTTTCTCAACTCAAGGATATCTTAATCAGTCACTTGCGTTTCCTCATGACTCCTTAGCTGACTCCTTCCAAAGCAAGCAAGCCAAGATAAAGAGCAAGGAAGATGCTCTGTGTCTCTTATGACCTAGTTTCTGAAATGTGCATTACCTTCACTTTATTCTATTTGTGAGAAGTAAATAGCCAAGTCTTGCCCACATTCAAAAAGAGAGGAATTATGCTCCATCTCTTGAAGAGAGGAGTATCAAACAATTTGTGGCCATCTCTTAAAACCACCACAGACTCCTTGTGTGTGATAGTCACACAATCATGTCCGACTCTGCAACCCCGTGGACACGACTCGTTGCCACTCTTTGCGACCCCTGTAGCCCACTAGGCTCCTCTGTCCAAGGAATTCTCCAGGCAAGAATACTGAAGTGGGCTGCCATTTCCTCCTCCAGAGGATCTGCCCAACCCAAGGATCCAACCCACTCCCTTATGTCTCCTGCATTGGCAGGCAGATTCTTTATCACTGGGCCACCTGAACTTTTTTGCTAACTTGATGGTATGTGAAATTACAACTTCCTAAACCATGTGTTTTTAATTTAAGTATGACTGGAACACATCAGGTTACCCTGGGTAACTTTTGCTTCATCTATGAGTGAAGCAAACTAGTATCCAGAATTCAGCCATTTTATTCTTTCTCTCTTTTTTTAAGCAGTTTAAGTAAACGGCTAACACAGTCTTGACAGGGAATTAACCTGGAGGCAATACTGAATAGTCAAGAAGAGCATAAGCTCTGAGGCCAGTCTGTGGAGATTTCGATCTTGCAGTCAAGATCTGTCACACTAACAGGTGTGAAATCTTTGGGCGGCAACTTTACTTCTCTGTGCCTCAGTTTCCTCATGCACGCTCATACTATATCAGCATGGGAAAGAACAACTATATTTAAGCCTAAAACCCAGGAAGAAACAAACCCCCCAAATGCCTCGTCTCTTTTTCAAAAGTGCTCTTGAAGCCGGCGCGAGGACGAGGAGAGCGTCTCCTGGAGAGCTGTCCCACTTGCCGCCGGACTCAGGGGCTCGGTCCTAAGTGAGCTGACGGAACTGGGGAATATCATCCCACTTAGCATCGGCAACATCCTGCCTTCCCTTCAGGAACCCAGCTGGTGCGAATAATCCCGCGCGCCCGCAACCGCCCCGCCGCTCTCACCTGAGGGGGTACTGTAGCTCATAGACCCGCAGCCGGGCCTCCGACCGTGGCCCAGGTCGAGAGGCGGGGCTAGGGTACAAGCCACGCCCACCCAGCCCCGGGGCGGTACCTCACTGGGCCCCCACCGCCGCCTATCTCACTGCGCCTGCGCCCGAGGGCGCGGGGCAGGCTGGGAGGTGTCAGTGGCTAGTTCCATGGTGCGTAGGTTGGTTACCTGTACCGCTGCTCAGGTGTTCGCCGCGGCCTCTGGGTATCGCTTTTGCCACCACTATTCCAGCCGTCTTTACCTCCCAGGCTTACCAACCCCTAACCCAGAAAGTTCCTGCCGCGACCCACGCCCCGATCCAGCAACCATCCACGGTCTAAGGCTACAGATACCTCTTCCCCACCTGTGTACCTGGCACTAGGCTAATTCCATGTATTATGTCATTTTAATACCTTCTGCAACTGACTGAAACTAGTTAAAGAACTTGCTTAAAGTCAGAGATCCAAGATGTACTAGAATTTCAAATAGATTGCAGACTGCCTACTCTCTTCCACTTTGAATGGCGGAACAACAGAATGTCTAGCCAAGGGTCATATGCATTACATAAGTTTTCACTGTCTCTCAAGGGCAGTATTATCTCTACAGCTGAGGATTCTTAAGTGACTGGCCGAGGGACACCAGCCCAATTTTGGTCACAAGATCTGGGCCACACGTGGCCTCCGTGTTTCTCCATAGTTTTTTTAAATGACTTTATTGAGGTGATATACTTAAAATCTGCACATAGTTGAAGTGTACAATTTTATTTTTACATGTATATGTATACACCCCTGAGACCATAATCAAAGTCAACAGAGTAAGCATACACATCATCCCCCAAAATTTCCTTCTGTTCATTTGTAATCTCTATTGCCAGTCACAAGGTACTATACTTACTCCTCAGAGAACTGCTTTTGATCACTGTAGATTAGTTTACATTTTATAGAACTGAACATAAATGGAATTATATACTACGAGCTTTGGGAGAGGTTGGGGGTGAGTCAGGCTTAATTATTTTGAGGTTAATCGATGTTGTTGAGTATATCAACAGTTCATTCCTTTTTACTTCTGAGTAGTAGTGCATTATGGGCTTCCCTGGTGGCTCAGATAGTAAAGAATCTGCCTGCAATGCAGGAGACTGGGGTTCAATCCCTGGGTAGGGAAGATCTGCTGGAGAAGGGAATGACTACCCACTCCAGTATTCTTGCCTGGAGAATTCCATGGATGGAGGAGCCTGGCAGGCTGTACAGTCAATGAGGTCACAAAAAGTCAGACATGACTAAACAACTTTCACCTTTTTTCACTTATGCTATATTAATTTTAATATACAGTGAAAGATATGAGTTGAAGTTAATTTTTTCACGTATAGAAATCCAGTTGTTTCAATTATTTGTTGAAAAGATTATCCTTTCTCCATTGAATTGTCTTTGCCGCTTGATTAAGAAGCAGTTGATCAAATGAATGTGGGTTTAGTTATGGAATCTATTCTATTCATTGATCTGCTTTTCTGTCTTGAAGTTGATTACCATGTGTGTTCTTAGTGACTCAATCGTGTTTGACTCTTTGCTACCCCATGGACTGCAGACGGCCAGGCTCCTCTGTCCATGGGGATTCTCGAGGCAAGAATACTGGAGTGGGTTGCCATGCTCTCCTCCAGGGGATTATCCCAACCCAGAGATCGAACCCAGGTTTCCCTCGTTACAAGAGGATTCTTTGCCCTCTGAGCCACCAGGGAAACCTCAAGAATACTGGAGTGGGTAGCCTATCCCTTCTCCAGGGGAACTTCCCAACCCAGGAATCAAACTGGTGTCTTCTGCATTGCAGGCGGATTCTTTACCAGTTGCGCTACCAGGGAAGCTCTTGGTTACCATAACTTTATAATAAACCTTGAAATCAGGCCATTTACATCCTCCAACTTTGTTTTTTGGTCTCAAAGTTGTTGGTCTTCGGTCTTTGGTCTCAAGTTGTCTTGGCTATTCTATATCCTTTGTATTTCTAAATGAATGTTAGAATCAATTTATCAATTTCAACAACAAAAAAGAGCCTCCTGGGGTTTTGGTTAGTCTTTCAGTAAATCTGTAGATTAATCTATGGCACATTGATGCCTTCAAAATAATGAGTCTTCTAATCTACAAATATGGTATATATCTCCATTTAAGCTTTTAAGTATTCTATAATACTTAAGTATTCTGTAATTTCACTCAGAATTGTTTTGTAGTTTTCAGTGTGCACACCTTGCAAGTCTTTTGTTAGATTTATGCCTATTTCATACTTTGTATGTTAGTATAAACAGTATTGTTTCTACATTTTTTTAAGACTTTTTCATTTATTTATTTTTGGCTGCACCAGGTCTTCATTGGTTGCACTGGGTCTTCGTTGGTGTATGAGGGCTTCCTCTAGCTGTGTAAAGCATAGACTACTCTTCATTACAGGGCACTAGCTTCTCATTGCAGTGGCTTCTCTTGTCATGGAGCATGGGCTCTAAGGCTCGTGGGCTTTAGTGGTTGCTGCATGTGGAATCAGTAGTTGCAGCTTCTGGGCTCTAGAGTGTGGGCTCAATTGCCCCACAGTACATGGGGTCTTCCCAGACCAGGGATTAAACCTGTGTCCTGTGCATTGGCAGGCAGATTCTTAACCACTGGACCACTAGGGAAGCCCTGTTTCTACATTTTTAGTAATTTATTGCTAATAAATAGAAATACAGCTGATTTGTATATATCTATATATATATATATATCATATCCTGAAAACTTGCTAAACTCAATAGTTTGAGTAGCTTTTTACAAATTCTATAGGATTTTCTATAGATACAATCATAGTATCAGTTATCAGTAAATAAAGATGAATTTCTTCTTTTTTTTAGTCTGGATACCTTTTCTTTTTCTTACCTATTGCACTAGCTATAACCTCCAGTACAGTTCAGTGAGAAATGGATTGTCTTTTCAATAGCTGGGTCAACTGGATATTCATGTAAGAAAACATGAAACTTGACCCCTACATCACACAACACACAAAAATTAATTTGAGAAGTATTATAGAGCTAAATGTGAAAGGTAAGATAATAATACTATTAAAGAAAACATAAGAGACTATGTTAAGGGCTAAGAGCAGGCAAAAATGTATTAAATGGGACACAAAAAAGATTAATGAATTAATTCCACTTAATGTATGAATTAAATAAGTTGAATTTACATATTAACTTAGATACTAAAACTTCTATTCATCAAAAGATGTCATGAAGGGAACTTCTCTGGTGGTCCAGTGGCTAAGACTCTGTACTCCCAACGCAGGGGCCTGGATTCGATCCCTGGTAAGGGAACTGGATCCCACATGCTGCAACTAACAGTTTGCATGTCTCATTTAAAGATCCCACATAATGCAACTAAAGATCCTACATGCCACAGCTAAGACCCGCCTCAGATAAACTTTCTTTTAAAAAAAGGTACGAAATGTTTATTAAAAAAAAAAAGTTGCCATGAAGAAGTGGAAAGGTTACTGACAGGCCAGGAAAAGAGATTTGCAAAACATGTATCTAACAGAGGACTCCTATAAATTGATTGTTTTTTAAATCTGGAATCATCTTTAAGAGAGCAGAGAGACAGAAGACTTGCACCGATACTCACCAAAGAAGATATCCAAATGGCCAATAAGCAGATGAAAAAGCATTCAACATCAATAGTCATGCAGGAACATGCAAATTAAAACCACAATTGGGATATCACTACAAACCAACATACTAACCTTCACCATGCTGCACCCACTTTGGAGAACTGGCAATATCTACAAAAGCTAAACATACATGTTCATCCTGTGACCCAGCAGTTCCATCTCTGGGTATATCCAACATAAATGAATGCTTCTGTCCACCATAAAACATGTACAAGAATTTTCATAGCAGTTTTATTCATAATGACCAAAATCTGGAAATAACTCAAATGTCTGTCACCAGTAGGATGGATAACTGGCTTTATTGTATTGTATTCACATGGTGGAATGCTACTGTATGGAATGGAATATTACAATGGTGAAAAATAACAAATCACTGCTACGTGCAAGTATGCGATGAATATCACAAATACGTGCTGCATGCTGAGTCGCTTCAGTTGGGTCCAACTCTGTGCGACCCTATGGACCATAGCCTATCAGGCTCCTCTGTCCATGGGATTCTCCAGGCAAGAATACTGGAGTGGTTGCCATGCCTTTCTCCAGGGGATCTTCCCAACTCAGGGATCAAACCCTCATCTCTTATAGCTCCTACTTTGGTAAGTGGGACCATTACCACTAGCGCTACCTGTGAAGTGTCACAAATATAACATTGACCAAAATAAGCTGAGATTACAAATACAAAAGATTACATATGTGTGATTCTATTTGTGTGAAGTTCTTAGACAGGCAAAAGTAACCCACCAAAAAGTTACTTTTGTTGGAGGAAGTGATAATGACTGGAAGAGAGTACAGGCAAACCTATGGAGTACCAGAAATGCTCTATATCTTGGTCTGAGTGGTGTCTAAGCTGCTACATAAACACATGTAAAAATTCACTATTTTCTACATGTAAAATGTATGCATTTTATGTATGCAAGTTATATCAACATAAAGGAAAACTAAAGTGTCTGTTTCTGAACATAATTATTCGATTCTTCTGATATGTATGCCTATTTCTGGGCCAAAACTGCTCTTTGGATCACTATAACTTACCAGTAAGTTTGATATCTACAAAATAAGTTCAACTCTTTTCTTTAAAAAATTTCTTACAAATGTACATTTCAAGTGAATTTTAGGATCAACTTTTCGAATTCCTTAGAAATTTTCTGTTGTGATTTTAATTGGGATTATACAATATATTTAGTTATAAATTTGTAAAGCAATTACATTTCTACAATACTGTGTGCGTGTGCATTCATTCGCGTCCAACCCTTTGAGACCCTGTGGACTGTAACCCACCAGGCTCTTCTGTCCATGGGCAAGAATACTGGAGTGTGCTGCCATGCCATCCACCAGGGCAACTTCCCGACCCAGAGATCGAACCCGTGTCTCTTACATCTCCTGCACTGGTAGGTGGATTCTTTACCACTAGCGCCAGCTGGGAAGCCCTTCTACAATACTGACTCCATTCAATTAACATGGTTCATTATTGAAAATTCATGGAATTTTCAGTCAACTTTTAAGGTATTGTAATGTAGGACTTGAACATTTTTTTTGGTATCTTATGTATATGATGTAATTACATAATTATGAGTTCTATTGTATTATAAGGAAATATTTATCTCATTATATTCTCTAATCACTGTTGGAATATTAAAAAGTTCTTTTCTTTTTTAAAATTATCTGGCCACCTTATCGAACTCCTTCATTCATTTTAGTAGTTTTTCATTTGATTCTTTTCATTTCTCGGTCATGTGTAAAATGTTAAAACTCTTTCTCCTTTCTATGAGGACCTGACTTTTGGTTAATTTTCTAACAATGTTTTCCTGGAAATAGATTAAGATGGTAGGTGCCCACTAGGCAACATTGTTTACAATAACAATGACCCCTGTAAGTTTATCTTACAAACTTAAGTTTGTAAGTTTATCTGGACTGGGAGTCACCGTTAGTTAGTTTATTCGCTCAGTAGTGTCTGACTCCTTGCAAACCCACCGACTGCAGCACGCCAGGCTTCCCTGCCTATAACCAACTCATAACTCAACTCATGTCCATGGAGTCAGTGATGCCATCCAACCATCTCATCCTCTATTGTCCCCTTCTCCTCCTGCCTTCAATTTTTCCCAGGATCAGGGTCTTTTCCAATGAGTCAGTTCTTCACATCAGGTGGCCAAAGTATTGGAGTTTCAGCTTCAGCATCAGTCCTTCCAGTGAATATTCCAAACTGATTTCCTTTAGGATGGACTGGTTGGATCTCCTTGCAGTCCACGGGACTCTCAAGAATCTTCTCCAACACCACAGTTCAAAAGCATCAATTCTTCGGTGCTCAACTTTATTTATAGTCCAACTCTTATATCCATACATGACTATTAGAAAAACCATAACTTTGACTAAACAGACCTTTGTTGGCAAAGTAATGTCTCTGTTTTTTAATACATTGTCTAGGCTGGTCATAACTTTTCTTCCAAGGAGCAAGCATCTTTTCATTTCATGGCTGCAGTCACCATCTGCAGTGATTTTGGAACCCAAAAAAAAACAAAGTCTGTCACTGTTTCCATTGTTTCCCCATCTATTTACCATGAAGTAATGGGATCAGAAACCATGATCTTAGTTTTCTGAATGTTGAGTTTTAACCCAACTTTTCCACTCTCCTCTTTCACTTTCATCAAGAGACTCTTTAGTTCTTCTTCACTTTCTGCCATAAAGGTGGTGTCATCTGCATATCTGAGGCTATTGATATTTTTCCTGGCAATCTTGATCCCAGCTTGTGCTTCATCCAGTCCAGCATTTCTCATGATGTACTCTGCATAGAAGTTAAATAAGGAGGGTGACAATATACAGCCTTGATGTACTCCTTTCCCGATTTGGAACCAGTCTGTTGTTTCATGTCCAGTTCTAACTGTTGCTTCTTGACCTGTATGCAGACTTCTCAGGAGGCAGGTCAGGTGGTCTGGTATTCCCATCTCTTTAAGAATTTTCTGCAGTTTGTTGTGATCCACACAGTCAAAGGCTTTGGTGTAGTCATTAAAGCAGAAGTAGATATTTTTCTGAAACTCTCTTGCTTTTTCTATGATCCAGTGCATGTAGGCAATTTGATCTCTGTTGCTCTGCCTTTTCTAAATTCAACTTGAACATCTGGAAGTTCATGATTCACGTACTGTTGAAGCCTGGCTTGGAGAATTTTGAGCATTACTTTGTTAGCATGTGAGATGAGTGCAGTTGTCCAGTAGTTTGAGCATTCTTTGGCATTGCCTTTCTTTGGGATTGGAATGAAAACTGACCTTGTCCAGTCCTGGGGCCATTGCTGAGCTTTCCAAATTTGCTGGCATATTGAGTGCAGCACTTTCATAGCATCATCTTTTAGGATTTGAAATAGTTCAACTGGAATTCCATCACCTCCCCTAGCATTGTTCGTAGTGACGTTTCCTAAGGCCCGCTTGACTTAGCATTCCAGGATGTCTGGCTCTAAGTTAGTGATCACACCACTGTGGTTATCTGGGTCATGAAGATCTTTTTTGTATAGTTCTTCTGTGTATTCTTGCCACCTCTTCTTAATATCTTCTGCTTCTGTTAGGTTCATACCATTTCTGCCCTTAATTGTGCCCACCTTTGCATGAAATATTCCCTTGGTATCTCTAATTTTCTTGAAGAGATTTCTGGTGTTTCCCATTCTATTGTTTTCCTCTATTTCTTTTCATTGGTCACTGAGGAAGGCTTTCTTATCTCTCCATGCTATTCTTTGGAACTCTACATTCAAATGGGTATATCTTTCCTTTTCTCCTTTGCCTTTAACTTCTCTTCTTTTCGCAGCTATTTGTTAGCCCTCGTCAGACAACCATTTTGCCTTTTTGTATTTCTTTTTCTTGGGATGGTCTTGATCACTGCCTCCTGTAGAATGTCATGAACCTCCGTCCATAGGTACTTCAGGTACTCTGTCTATAAGATCTAATCCCTTTAATCTATTTATCACTTCCACTGTATAATTGTAAGGGATTTGATTTAGATCACACCTGAATGGTCTAGTGATTTTCCCTACTTTCTTCAGTTTAAGTCTGAGTTTGTCAATAAGGAGTTCATGATCTGAGACACAGTCAGCTCCCAGTCTTGTTTTTGCTGACCGTATAGAGCTTCTCCATCTTTGGAGTCACCGTAGTTCAATTTTAACCTGCAAGTCCCTTGTAGGGACGCTTGGCCATCTGCTGAGTGAACCGCTGCAGAGATTCCCACTGCTAGGAATATCTGACAGTGCTTGGTTGCATGTGTGGTTCCTGTCCTATATCCTGAATGTTGTTGCTGTTGTCAGTTAAGTCATGTCTGACTCTTTTGTGACCCCGTAGAGTGTAGCCCACCAGGCTCTTCTGTCCTTTGAATTTCCCAGGCAAGTATACTGGGGTAGTTTGCCACTTCCTTCTCCAAGGGATCTTCCCAACCCAGGGATCAAATCGGTGTCTCCTGCATTGCATAGGCCTGTCCTATGCCATGTGTGGCCTGCACTAGTCTTGTGAGTCTGAAGATATTTAGTCAAATCTAAAAAGGAGCCTCATGGGCATTGCAGAGTGGCAGCAGCAGTAGGCTAGACTTTTAGACCCTCCATTCAATTTGACCAGTGGACTGTGAGATAACGGAGTGAGGAAGAAACTGCTGACAAGGTACTAAATGTCTGTGCAAGAGAAGCCATATACACATTCTCTGGTGTTGAAAGCTCTGCTGTATATAAGAGGGAATAAATCATCCCCTTGTGGGGAGCAGATTTGGGTTGAAGTAAAACCAAATTCACACTGAGAGAAGAAACTTCCCACTGCTCACTGTGGGACCCACTGCAGCTGGGCCACAGAAACTTATTAACAAACATTGGTTGGTTGGGTGTTGGACAGGGGTGGTAAAGACAAAAGAATGAATCATAAGACACCATGCCTGTGATGGGACTGCCACCTGATAAAGCAGGCGTGACTGCCAGGTAGACTGATTCCATGCAAACTTGAATCTACAGAGAGATGTTTGAGAGTACCCAAGAGAGTAGAAAGCAAAAGCAGACAGCAGGCCGTATGACGGCCATCAGGTCTAAGCAGAGCTACAACAGTATAATAGCACATGGGGTCACCAATAAAAGATTAAAGAAAATGGCAAGGGATAGCCCTGGGTCAACCCAGGGCTGATAAAAGCTGTGGACTGAGAATGCTTGTGGCCACTTAAGGATGCACAAGAACCTGACCAATGTCCTCTGCTGCCATCTAGTGAAGACTTGGTGGGAATGCAAGCACTTTCTAAAGTGAGAAGAGGTTGTTAAAGCAATAATTGGTTATTTTAAAGGCCTGCACTGTATACTTTCAGACTGGATAAAACCTTTGATATACAAATGGCATATAGGGAGAACAGTTTATTTTTCTTAAAAAGTTAAATAAATCTCAGTGTAGTATGTTCCGTCTTCTAAAAACTAATCACGTAATATTGTTAGCTGTAAAATACCTAGAAATCCCAGAATAAAGAAGGTATTGTAGGCACTATAAATACAGATGACCAGACCATTCTAGATTCATAGGATATGGAGGGAACATCCTTACCATAATACAAATCCTGGTGATGACAAAATATTCAAACTTGTCCTTTAGGTTAAAAGAACTAATCACAATCTTGGGAAAAACGAATGGAACTGGAGGAATCAACCTGCCTGACTTCAGACTAGATGACAAAGCTGTAGTCATCAAGCCAGTATGGTACTGGCACAAAGACAGAAATATAGACCAATGGAACAAAATAGAAAGCCCCGAGATAAATCCACACACCTATGGGCACTTCACCTTTGACAAAGGAGGCAAGAATATACAATGGAGAAAAAACAATCTCTTTAACAAGTGGTGCTGGGAAAACTGGTCAACCACTTGTAAAAGAATGAAACTAGAACACTTTCTAATACTATACACAAAAATAAACTCAAAATGGATTAAAGATCTAAATGTAAAACCAGAAATTATAAAACTCCTAGAGGAAAACATAGGCAAAACATTCTCTGACATAAATCATAGCAGGATCCTCTATGACCCACCTCCCAGAGTAATGGAAATAAAAGCAAAAATAAACAAATGGGACCTAATTAAACTTAAAAGCTTTTGCATAACGAAGGAAACTATAAGCAAGGTGAAAAGACAGTCATCAGAATGGGAGAAAATAATAGCAAATGAAGCAACTGACAAAGAATTAATCTCAAAAATATATAAGCAGCTCATGCAGCTCAATACCAGAAAAATAAATGACCCAATCAAAATCTGGACCAAAGAACTAAACAGACATTTCTCCAAAGAAGACATACAGATGGCTAACAAACACATCAAAAGATGCTCAACATCACTCATTATCAGAGAAATGCAAATCAAAACCACCATGAGGTATGTCAGTCAGAATGGCTGCTATCAAAAAGTCTACAGACAATAAATGCTGAAGAGGGTGAGGAGAAAAGGGAACCCTCTTACACTGTTGGTGGGAATGCAAACTAGTATCACCACTGTGGAGAACAGTGTGGAGATTCCTTAAAAACTGGAAATAGAACTGCCATATGACCCAGAAATCCCATTGCTGGGCATACACACAGAGGAAACCAGAATTGAAAGAGACACGTGTACCCCAGTGTTCATCTCAGATTTGTTTACAATAGATAAGACAAGGAAGCAATCTAGATGTCCATCAGCAGATGAATGGATAAGAAAGCTGTGGTAGACATATACACAATGGAATATTACTCAGCTATTGAAAAGAATGCATTTGAATCAGTTCTAATGAGGTAGATGAAACTGGAGCCTATCATACAGAGTAAAGTAAGTCAGAAAGAAAAACACCAATACAGTATATTAACACATATATATGGAATTTAGAAAGAGGGTAGTGATGACCCTATATGTGAGACAGGAAAAGGAGTTCTTTATATTCTATGTAAATGTAAAGAACAGACTTTTGGACTCTGTGGGAGAAGGCGAGGGTGGGATGATTCGAGAGAATAGCACTGAAACATGTATATTACCATATGTGAAATAGATCACCAGTCCAGGTTCAATGCATGAGACAGGGCATTCACTGGGATGACCCTGAGGGATGGGATGGGGAGGCAGGTGGGAGGGAGGTTCAGGATAGGGGACACATGCACACTCGTGGCTGATTCGTGTCGATGTGGTGGCTAAAACCACTACAATATTGTAAAGTAATTAGCTTCCAGTTAAAACAAATAAATTAATTTTTTTAAAGTGCTCATCAAAGCCATGGCAAAGATTTTTTTTTAATTAAGCACTTCTGCATGATAACCTAACTTTAGGTTTATTTCCCTGAAAGTATGTCAAGTATACTACTAGGCTATATTGTTATTGTTGTTCAGTTGCTAAGTTGGGTCTGACTCTTTGCAACCCCATGGACTGCAGTCTAGCCCATCAGGTTCCTCTGTCCACAAGGTTTTCCAGGCAAGGATACTGAAGTGGATCACCATTTCCTTCTCGAGGGGATCTTCCCGACCCAGGGATCAAACTCCTGTCTCCTGCATTGCAGGTGGATTCTTTACTGCTGAGCCACCAGGAAAGAAAGGCTATATTGCTTACAGTAAAAATGATCATTGGTAGAGACCTCCCTGGTGGTCCAGTGGTTATGAATCCATCTGCCAATGTAGGGGACATGGGTTCCATCCCTGATCTGGGAGAATTCCACATGTTGCAGAGCAACTAAGCCCAAAAGCCTCAAATACTGAGCCCAAGTTCTGAAGCCTTCTTGCCTAGAACCCGTGGTCTGCAACAAGCGAAGCCACCTCATTGAGAAGTCCATGTACCACAACAGAGTAGCCACAGCTAGAGAAAGGCTGCACACAGCAACGAAGACCCAGTGCAGTCAAAAATAAAAATTAAATAGTTTCTTTAAAAGCTAATCTTAAAATGATCATTGGTGGGACTTCCCGATGGTTCAGGGGTAAGACTCCACACTTCCAATGTAAGGGGAGCAGGTTCAATCCCTGGTTGGGCAACTAAGATCCCACATGTTGCACGGTGTAGCCAAAATATTTTTTAATTTTTAAAAAGTTTTTCATCATTGTAAACTGGACTGACAGATCTGCAACTACCTAATGGGGAAGCCATTGTTTGGGGCTTCATGAGTACTGGACTCATAATTAGGCATATTCCTTGCAGAAACCCTGGAAACTGTGCTTCTGAAATTATGAGATTGTCTCTTGTGAGGCAGAGAGTGAAGTGAGGTGAAGTCCCTCAGTCGTGTCTGACTTTTTGCGACCCCATGGACTGTAGCCTGCCAGGCTCCTCTGTCCATGGAATTTTCCAGGCAAGTATACTGAAGTGGGTTGCCATGAGACATGAGACATTTAAACCAAAGCAGCTCTCATTAAGGTTCATTGTGGATCTAGCATCTTTGTACCTACCAACTGAACTGTAGCAAAGAATGTGTGAAGCTCCCCTACCCTATTTCCTTCTAAACAAACTGAGTGTGACTTGTGGTCATCTTGTGAGTCTAAATAAGCCTGAAAGTGAAACTGTTAGTCGCTCAGTAGTGTCTGACTCTGCAACCCTATGGACTGTAGCCCACCAGGCTCCTCTGTCCAAGGAATTCTCCAGATAAGAAAACTAGAGTGGGTAACCATTCCCTTCTCCAGGGGATCTTTCTGACCCAAGGAATGAACGCCTAAATAAGCCTAAGAGACCACTAGTAGGCCTTGCATAGGTACTTACATCAGCTGCCCCAAATGACTTTTTTTTCCCTTTTGTTTTCTGTATCTATACTCATTTCCTTTTCATTTGTTATTTGTTATAATTTGTCAAATTACAGTCAGCATAATGCTGAGGGGAGGGAGAGGAGTACAGCGGTGACAAGGGGAGAAGGGATGCCATGTCCCTACATCTTACTGTTTCACTTTTTATTATGAAAAGCATATTTTCTGTATTTAAACATACAGAAAAGATGCAAAAAGAATATAAAGAACTCCTAGAAAGAGTCACAGAAAACTAATTGCTAACATTTTGCCACATTGCTTTATGTTTTTTCTCTCTCTACATATATATGTATTTTTATTGTCATTATTTCTATTTGAGAGCAAGTTGCAGCCATCATATCCCTTTGTTCTTAAATATTTTACTGTGTACTTCCTAAAAGCAAAACGTCTATGTAGATTTCCCTGGTGGTCCAGTGGTTAAGACTTCGCCTTCCAATGCAGGGGGTGCTATTCTGATCCCTGACCCGGGAACTAAGATCCCACTCAAAACATAAAATAGAAACAATATTGTAACAAATTCAGTAATGACTTTAAAATGGTCCACATTAAAAAAATCTATGTACATAACTGCAGTACAATTTTCAAACTGGGAATTAATATCAATACAATGCTATTACCTAATTATCAGACCTATGAACATTTCCATACATCCCAGTGGCCCAAGGCTCCAGAATTCCATGCCCAAAGAGCCTCAAGCCTATTTCTTCTTCTTCTTCTTTTAATATTTATTTAGTTATTTGGCTGGGCCAGTCTTAGTTGAGGCACAGAAGATCTTTAGCTGTGTCACGTTCCCTGACGAGGGATCAAACCTGGGTCCTCTGCACTGGGAGCACAGAGTCTTAGCCAGTGGGCGACCAGGGGAGTCCCACCTCAAGCCTGATTCTAAATAGGCCTCCATAGGCCTCTCTTCCCATGTCCACCATCCTGAAGCATGACACATTGCCACTTACAGGATGTTTTTCCTTAGGCGTGAATGTGACTTCAAGAGGCTGTTTGGAGGAACGTGGACAGATATGACCACACAGATGGGGCCGTCACACTGTTGGAAAGAGCTGAGAGTGGGAAGAGAAGAGGGACTGGGCCAAGGTCAGGGGTGGTTTTCCCCTTTCTCCATGTTCTTCTGACATGGAACTCTAAGGAGTCAGAGAAGTCTACATGTGACCTGGTCTTCCCAGCCAGTTTGAAGGTACAGTTTATCTGTTGCTGTTGTTCCGTTTCTAGGTCGTGTCCGACTCTGCAACCCCATGGACTGCAGCACGCCAGGCTTCCCTGTCCCTTCCCATCTCCCGGAGTTTGCGCAGACTCATGCCACTGAGTTGGTAAAGTCATCCAGTTTATCTAGAAAAATAAAATAGCATTTTATTTAACCTCTTATTGCTTGAATTATAACTGTTAAACATTTCGACATATGATACATGACCCATTTGTAATTTGACCCTGCTCCACCGTGGAACACCCTCTGTAAAAGAACAAACACTTCTCAGGACAGTCTTAGGTGAACTGGCCCCCACAGGTGTTCACCTGAGAAGGTAATCTGCAAGCTGACTCCTGTCTCCACACTGCCCCTGGGAGAATCAGGAGTGTCAGTGGCAATGCCTCCCAGCTTCCCTTGCCTTGGTGACAAGCCCCAGGCTCAGTGCTCAGCATTTTCAACAACAGTGTAGAATCCAAACTGGCCAGTTCCTCATTCTTTCCACTCTCTACCTCTGGAATATCTTTTCTTTCTAGTTTATCTAATTTCCTTGAACAGGTTGATATTTGACCAACGAAACAGACGTTTCTTTCTTTCTTTTTTTTTTGGCCACACCACTCAGCATATGGGATCTTCGTTCCCCCACCAGAGATCAAACCTTCACCTCATGCAGTGAAATCTCAGAATCGTAACCAGTGGACCGCCAGGGAAGACTCTTTGGAGGTTTATCTCCCTCTTATTTGTTTAACACACTACTACCACCACCACAGCTACTGTTGCTGAAAGGTATGCATGGGGGTGTCTGGATGCTCGCCCCTCAAAAGTCAAAAAGCAGGCCAGGTTGGTGGAAAGTTTGCTTATTTCAGATGCTGGCAACTGGGGGGGAGGGTGGTGGACATCTGTCCAAGGGCCTACTCCCCCCGCTGACAAGCAGGGGGTAAGAGCTTTTATAGACAGAGTGGGGATTGGGGTCACATGCAGAAACAGCACTGTCCTCTCCAACAGTCATCTTCAATTGGTCATCAGTGGTCTGATTAGCATCATCTTGGTTGTTTTAGGTACAGTTAATCTTCAATTCTGGGTGCATTTGTTTCCATTTCTTTGCAGCTCAAGTCCAAGTACAGTCTGGTCATTGTGTAGTTAACTCCTCCACCTGGTGTTTTGATATCTATAAGACAGCTCACAGGATACGGCTCAGAATATTATCTATAGCCCTTGAAAAAGAACTGAACGTCCTTGACTGTTCTTAATGACTACATTATTATTATTTAGTCTCCTTAGACTGTTGTGCTTTGCTTCAGCATTTTTCGCTTCTCTGATTAAACTTATCCTTTGACTGAAGTTTCCCACAGGCAAAAGGAAGGCAGAGAACACGGTGGGGGGGGGCAAGGACCATACAGTCCTGCTCTGTTTCAATACCGCCATCCACACTGCCACCACCACCCCTGGTCAGCACAGGGTCCTAAGGCTCATTTTCTTTTCCCAGAACACTCTAAATCCAAAAGATATTGTAAGGTATGCATCTTACCAACTCTAATGTACACTCATGTCCAAGACACTTTGGAATTCCAACTAAGTAAATAACACCAATACGGTGCCCAGATCTTAGAAGTGAGGTGTACCTGGGAAAATGAGCCATTCTTTAAAATATTACCCCGTGAAGTACCTCTAGCTTTTAATGTTGCTTAGAGGTAAGTGTGTAAATGTCACTTTTGATAATGTAATACTTTCGGTAAGACAGTCAAAAGCATCCAAATTTAATTACTGCCACATAATTTACACGATTACTAATAATATGAGTGAGTGATAGTTGCTCAGTCATGCCTGACTCTTTGCAACCCCATGGACTGCGTAGCATGTCAGGCTCCTCTGTCCATGGAATTCTCCAGGCAAGAATACTGGAGTGGGTTGCCATTTCCTTCTCACAATACAGGAACATATAATTTATTGTTATGTAATTTACTGGGGTTTTTTTTCATTATTTTGCTTAGTTTTTTTACTTTTGTCCTAAAATTACTTTCTATAAATGTCATATAAACTCTAGGGAGTTCTCTGGCAGTTCAACAGTTAGGACTCAGTGCTTTCACTGATGTGGGCCCAGGTCCAGTCCGTGATTGGGGAACTAACATCCCACAGACTGCTGTGGTATGGCCAATGTGTGTGTGTGTGTGTGTGTGTGTGTGTGTGTGTGTGTGTGTGTGTGGCCAATGTGTGTGTGTGTGTGTGTGTGTGTGTGTGTGTGTGTGTTATATATTCATGCATGCTCAGTCATGTCCAACTCTTTGTGAACTCATAGGCTGTAGCCCACCAGGCTCCTCTGTCCATGGAATTTTCCTGGAAGGAATATTGGGGTGAGTTGCCATTTACTCCTCCAGGGAATCTTCGCAACCCAGGGATCGAACCCCCATCTCCTGCAGCTCCTGCATTGTCAAGTGGATTCTTCACACTGAGCCATCTGGGAAGCCAGGTTATATCTACATAAACTTTAAAAGTTGTTCCATTGTAATTTGTTTCTTTTTATGATGCTTTGAATCTCCAGAAAAAGGCAATTTTTATGAAAGTCTTTTGCAACAATGCATTGATCAGTTACTGCATCATTTTTGTTTGCCAATAGTTATTCCTGCTACTTACCATAATTTACTTATTTATATCTTCAATAACCCTGGTCAACTATTAGAACACAAAATCAGTTAAGATACACAATAGAGCAAAAACAGGAATTTTTCCCACAAAGAAGTAAAGCAGAATCAGTTCCTAAGTAGGCCATTTTCTCTTCTAGCTAGGTGCTGTAACAGAAAGAACTGAGGTTTGGACTGAAAATACATGAGTACAAGTCTTGACTCCACCATCATCCACCTGAGGTCAAAACCTTCTCTGGCCCCTGGTTTTCCCAGTGTAAAAAAAGGAGTGTACTGATACTGATTCTCTGCTCTACCACACATGTAGTCATATGAAGATCAATTGATAAAATGCTTTGTTAACAGTATATGAATGTGCTATTTGTGATTATCACACAGCATGCAAAATCCATTCATTGGATCATGATCCCTCATGCTGCAGTGGTGTGGCAGACTGCAGGAACAGTCCTCTCTCCTTACTGAAATTGTACATTGAGAATAATTACCTCCTTAAATTTTGCACCCTACCTTGATGCCTACCTTGTCTCACCCCAGCCCTGACCCTGATTCCTTGGAGGGAGACCCAAAGCCTGCAGCTGTAGGAATAAGCCAGTGTAATTGTTTCCTGGTCTAGTGTGCTCTGGTACTGAAGGGATTCCATCCTAGGATTCCATCCTAGAGGGACTGACCTTCTACATTCCCCTCCATTCCTCTGCATTGGGCTCACAGTGTAGGCCTCGAAGTCATTGAATTTTAACTTCATGTCCCATCTTGTCTTAAGTCTTTGCTCTCTGCAAACTTTACATCTGCACATACACTTCAGGGGGAAAAAAGTGCAAGAGCACCTATGAACCTCTGCTGTAGATTCTCTTTGGAACTTTGAACCTGTGGGTTCATGTATCCCACCAAACTTGGGGGATTCTGGACCACTGGTCTTTGATATATTTTTCCTCCATTTTTGGAACTCCAACTACACATATATTAGACAACTTGATATTGTTTCACAAGTCACTGAGATTCTGTTCATCTTTTTCAACCATTTTCTCCCTATACTTCATTTGAATAATTTCCACCAACCTGTCTTCAATTTGACTCTGCTGTGTTCTGCAGTTCCATTCTGCATTAGGTCTATACCATGGATGCATTTGATAATCCTTAATCCTGGGCTTACTTGTAAGACATGGCCTTTTGGATTTCAACAGAAAGCTTTATTTATTTATTTTGGATTTTAATAGAAAGTTATACTTATTTCTGGTTTTTCCAGTATGTATGGATGTGAGAGTTGAACTATAAAGAAGATGGAGCGCCAAAGAATAGATGCTTTCGAACTGTGGTGCTGGAGAAGACTCTTGAGAGCCCCTTGGACAGCAAGGATATCAAACCAGTCAATCCTAAAGGAAATCAACTCTGGATATTCACTGGAAGGACTGAGGCTGAAGCTGAATCTCCAATACTTTGGCCACCTGATGTGAAGAGCTGACTCATTGGAACAGATCCTGATGCTGGGGAAGATTGAAAGCAGGAGAAGGGGGAAACAGAGGATGAGATGGTTGGATGGCATCACCAACTCAATGGACATGAGTCTGAGCAAACTCCAGGAGATAGTGAAGGACAGGGACTGTCGTGCTGCACTCCATGGGGTCACAAAGAGTCAGACGTGACTGAATGAATGAACAGCAAGAAAACTTTAGGAGTTCCACAAGTCTATCTTAGTTGCAAGACCCGATTTCAAACTAGTACAGACATTTCTGCCTAAAATTCTGTTAATAGCTAAAACTCTCAGCTGGGTTCCCTGAAATCTCGCCCTGCATATATTCCTGTTAGAAGTCAGCCAGGGCTTTGAGAGGAATTTATATGCAGATTTTGTAGTTACTTTCTGTGACTCGCTCCTTTCCGGGATGTCCTCCATCAGTTTTCAATTTTAGGGCAGTCCTAAAATCTCATCTCAGTCTTCAGCTAGTAAGACCACCACTTTAAAAAATAATTTTTATTAAAATATAGCTTATTTATACTGTTGTGTTAGTTTCAGGTGTGAAAGTGATTCAGTTATTCTGTTTTAGATTCTTTTTTAGACTCTTTTCCATTATAGATTACTGTAAGATACTGAGTATAGTTTGTTTTTTGATTCTTTTTCATTATAGGTTATTACAAGATATTGAGTATAGTTCCCTATCACTTTCTAATTTAGCTCTATTCTACCATGTGTCTTGTGTTGCTGAAAAATAGAAGTGCCCTTAGTGGAAAAACCTGATAAATTGGAAGTAACAAAGTTTCTTTCCCTTCTTACAAGACTCATATTCCCTGCCATCTTTAGATTGCTCACCAGTGCCTTCAAGCAATAGCGTTTAAAAGAGCTTTTTTGGTCTAGGATTAATCACTGTTATCAGGAGATAAGTCAGTTCAATACAAGATACTACATTTCCAAAACTAAAACCTCACTTTCCATAGCATTTTAAAGGAGTTATTCTTCCTTAGACACTTAACTGTAGTAAAATCATATACAGTGAAGATAAATCTTTCTAGTTTTTACTGTGTAAAATATACATAACTGAGAAATTTACCATTTTCACCATTTTTAAGTGGTGTTAAATATACTCATATTGTCGTATAACCATCACCATCATCCACCTCCGGTACTTTTTCATCATCCCAAACTGAAATTCCATATCCTTGAAACAAAATTCCCCACTACCCTCTCTGTCTAGGGTTTCCCGGTGGTTCAGCAGTCAAGAATCTGTCTGAAATTCAGGTGATGCGGGTTAATGCCTGAGTCGGGAAGATTCCCCTGGAGAAGGAAACGGCAATCCATGCCAGCATTCTTGCCTGAGAAATTCCATGGACAGAGGAGCCTGATGGGTTACAGTCCATGAGGTCACAAAAGGGTATAACAGGACTTAGCAGCTAAACAACAACCACAAAAACCCCTGCCTGTCCCCGACTCCTGGTAACCACCATTCTGTTTTCTGTCTCCATGAATTTGACTGTTCTAGTACCTCATATAAATGGTATCATACAGTATTTGTCCTTTTCTTGGAACACTTCCTTGTCAAAATTAATGAACTCCTGGTTAAAGATAGCTGGGGTCTTTGTTTTTACTATTGACTGATTGATTGATTTGATCACACCAAGTCTTAGTTACAGCACAGCGGATCTTTGATTTTCATTGTGGCAGGTGGGATCTTTAATTGCGGCATGTGGGATCTAGTTGCTTGACCAAGGATTGAATCCTGGCCCCCTGTGTTAGGGGTTTGGAGTCGCAGCCACTGGACCACCAGGGAAGTCCCTAAAGATGACTGTTTAACCCACAGTTTTATCCCCATGCCCTCCCCATACACCACTAAAATAATAGTAAAGGAGGTAAAAGTTGCAACAAGAGATGGGAAACGACCATCCACAATGAGCCGGGAAACCACCAAGAGATAAGAATTTTCAGCAGATTGCAGTCGGGAAGCCTCCTGGTGATGATCAGGGGGCCTTTTGGCAATGGTTACAAAGGGTCTTAGTCAGCTTCAGAGGTGACCAGGTTTCTGGGCTCTTCTGTGGCCTTGGTACAAGGTCTCACACCTGTGGCCTTGGGCAGGACTCAACAGAATCTACTGTATAGCACAAGGAAGTCTGCTCAATGTTATGTGGGAGCCTGGATGGGAGAGGGATTTGGGGGAGAATGGATACTTGTGCGTGTGTGGCTGAGTCCCTTCACTGCCCACCTGAAACTATCACAACATTGTTATGGGGAATCTAAAACAATAAAATTAAAAACTGGTGAATAAAATGAAAAACAAGCAGACTCACAGATAAAGAGAACAAACTAGTGGTTACCAGCGGGTGAGGGGGAAGGGCAACATAAGGGTGAGGGCGAAGGAGGCAGAAACTGCTGGGTGTAAGACAGGCTCAAGGATGTATCATACAACATGGGGAATATAGCCAATATTTTGTAATAACTGTAAGTGGAAAACCTTTAAAACTTTTTTTCAATTTTTTAAAATTTTAACTAAATAAAAGAGTGGCCTTCCCCCGATCACCATCAGTGAAGTCCTTCCATCAGTGAGTCCACTACAAACACAAAGGCCCAATCACAAGCATGATTCGTGATCTCATTCTTACACATGCTCCAGTGGTCACCAGACTTCAGTGAACGCCTCCAACACAAAAGACTCACTCTAAAATAAGCATACACAATCACGGCTAAGAAGCAAGTGTTAGTCCCTCAGTTGTGTCTGACTCTTTGGGACCCTGTGAACTGTTGCCCACCAGGCTTCTCTGTCCATGGAATTCTCCAGGCAAGAATGCTGGAATGGGTAGCTATTTTCTTCTCCAGGGGGTCTTCCTGACCCAGGGATCGAACCCAGGCCTCCTATATTGCAGGCAGGTTCTTTACCATTTGAGCCAGCAGAGAAGCCCATGGGAAGTCCCCAAAAAGCAAGGGGAACTGTTAATACAACAAAGAATATACATAGTCAAAAATAGGCACCATCAGGACATATCAGGCCTACCTTACAATGCATATAGCCTTGGACTTCTGTCCTGCATGAAGGAAATAAAAGCAATTCAGGAAAATAATTCTTAAATATCTCTAAGTATTTGTTCTGTGAAATAAATCTTCATTTATTATAGCTGGAAATTAATAGTGAATGTCTACAATGGATGAATCAAGAACTGATGCTATAAGCATATTATTTAGAGATGCAGATAACCACCAGGAGAAGCAGCTAAAAAGAATTAGAAGTGGTGGCCTCCATAGGTCCATGGCTGGGGAGAGGTAGGCTAGGAATAATTGCTATGCTTCCTAAGCCCTTCTGCATGATATGAAGGTTTAACCTTATGCGTGTACTAGTGGCACTTTGATTTTTTTTTTATTTTTTTCAAAGAAAATGACTGGAAGATTTTTTTCTCATGTAGTATTGTTTCATTCTGGAATTTTCCAATTAAGCTTTTGGCTAAACACATACATATGATAATGATAATTATTCAGGAAACTGGGAGATTTGTAAAAACATTGTGTGCCATTAGAGTAATCAAGCTCGGCTCTAACACATCTTGGCTTTTCAGGATAATTAGACCACACTGGAGGCCCAGATGGGGTGAATGAGAAAGCCATGGGTGTCTGCCATAGAGAACCACTCAACTGGCAATTGAAATTTGCATGTTAACTTAGTACACAACAAGAAATGAATAAAAATGCTTGGATTTGGGGCAAAACATTTTATTTTAAAAACCAAACTTAGAACATAGGTGCAGTGATGGATGTCCCACACAACTCATTTAAGCCTTCATGTATGAAAACAATCTTCAAAACTACAAGTAGTTTCTTCTATATCTTCTGGTTTTTTGGTATTTTTTTTTAAAGGTCACCTCCCACTGTGAGTATTTTTGCTGTAAATTCACAAAATATGAAAAAAGAGAGAGAGAGAGAAACTATGGGCTGTAGCTCGCCAGGCTTCTCTGTCCATGGAATTCTCCAAGCAAGAATACTGGAGTGGGTAGCCATTCCCTTCTCCAGGGCATCTTCCCAACCCAGGGATTGATCCCAGGTCTCCTGCGCTGCAGGCAAATTCTCTACTGTCTGAGCCACCAAGGAAGCCCCATGGGGGGAAAAAAACAACTATTAATACATCTGACAGATATTTTGCATGTCTGCTCTGTGCAAAGCCCTGAGTTGGTGCTCAGAATGCAATGGTGGAAAGGCACATATAGTCCCTGCTCTAGGCATAACTTACAGAATGTGCATATGGAAACAAGCAATTTCACCTCCATGTGGTTAGCACAAAGGCCTTAGTACAGGTCGGATAGGATCACGTGAGAGGAGCAACTGTTTCAGATGCTGCTCTCAGGACTTCGGTGAGGAGCTCCTGAACTGACATGGTACCTAGGCTGAGAGCTGCAGTGGGAAGGCTCAGAACGAAAATCGGATAGAAGTTTAACATGGCTTGTGGAATAGAGGACAAAGGCTGCAAAGTGGAGAGAACGAGGACAGTGAGATGGGAGAGTTAAGCAGGAGCCAACTTCACAGGGTCTTGTAAACAACATACCCTGGCTTACTCGAAGAATAAGTAAGGTTGAGGGGAGAGGCTTGCAGGCCAGTTCTGGCATCATCAGATTTGCATTTTAGAAACATTTTCCTCAGATAAACTCATTATAGATTAATTTTCATTATCTTGGAAAGATAAGACTTTCCAATCAGACCCACTTCTTACCCATTTCTATTGCTTGTTGTTAAGATCAAGGGACAAATATTTGAATAAGGCTAAGAACATGTAATTAACTATAGAGTACTAAATTTTTTAAGATTTTATCGGAGTACTGCTGCTTTAAATGTTGTGTTAGTTTCTGCTGCACAGAGTAGTAAACCCGTCATACATATACACATATCCTCTCTTTTTTGGGGGCGGGGGGAAGATTTTCTTACCATTTAGGCCTCACAGAGCATTGAGTAGAGTTCCCTGTGCTATACAGTCTAGAGTGCTATTAAGTGTATAAAGTGCTTTACCATAGGCACTCCCACTGCATATACTTAGGTTACAGATGGAAATTTGGTCTTGATCTTGCCACTCTGACCTTGTATAATGGGAGATACATAACTCAGAGGGCTACTATAAATTGAAACAATGAAATGATGTCTTCTGTGCGTTTAGCTATATGAGTTCAAAAACCACCGCTCTGAAAAGAGATAGTAATAAAGGCAGGTATCAGTAACAATCACACTCATGTGCATGCAGCCAAAGCAAATAGGGGATGGAAACCATCCTCCACATCGGCATTAGTTAGTCTGTTTCAGTGCATTTCTCATAAAATAAGCATCTCACTGTGCTGAAAGTGGCTCAGGTATTTGAAGGGACATATTTTAAAGAAAATCATAGCCCTGAAAGGCCAGTCAAAAATGTCATATGTTAACTGAAGGACTAGCAGCCCATCCCAATTCTGGAGCAAAAACTGGCTATGAGGGTATAATAGGCATATTCCTAATGGATATAAATATGGCCCCCAAATCTTCAAGGGCTTCCCTGGTGTCTCAGATTGTAAAAAATCAGACTGCAATGCAGAGAGAGACTTGGGTTTGTTCCCTGGGTCAGATACCCTGCAGAAGGAAATGGCAACCCACTCCAATATTCTTGCCTAGAGAATTCCACAGACAGAGGAGCCTGGCAAGCTACAGTCCATGAGGTCACAAAGCATCAGACATGATTTGAGCCACTAACACTTTTCACTTTCACTAAATCTTCCAAATTCTACTTCCAGTTAAGCTGTAAAAAGTCACAACAGAGCACCTCTTCTACTATAAATATAGGGAAAAATTTGATAAAGTACTTTACAGTTATCACAAATTAAAGAATGTAAACTCTAGAGAAGGAGGACAAGACTTTGGAGATGAGAAGGGATTAGTGGCCATGGGGGGCATTGGCCAAGTCTGGGTACAGCCTAGCAGATGATGGGAACTGCCATAGTCAGAGTTCTCTGCTTGGCTAAGAAGACACAACTGAAAAAAAAAAAAAGAAGAAGACACCACTGATAAATTAAACATCTCTGTGGGCTAGAGAAGCAGAGAATAAAACATAAAAGAACTTAAAACACAGAGTTAGGGACTTCCGTGGTCATCCAGTGGTTAAGAACCTGCCTTCCAATGCACCGTACATGGGTTTGATCCCTGGAAGGGGAACTAAGATCCCATATGCCATGAGGCAACTAAGCATGTGCTGCAACTACTGAAGCCTAGGGCCTAGAGCCCATGCTCTTCAATAAGAGAAGCCATTGCAGTCAGAAGCCCTTGCATGGCAGCTAGGGAGCAGACCCTGCTTGCCACACTAAGAAAGCCCAAGTACACCAACAAATACTCAGCACACTCAAAAATTAATTAGTTAATTTAATTAGGCTAAATTAAATTTGAAAATACATTGGTTCTTTAAAGCAAAAGCAATAATGTCTTGTTGGAGCTTACACACAGAAATAAAACATATGACAATAATAATATAAAGAGAGGATGTAAATAGAATTACATTAAGGTCCATACATTGTTTATAAAGTAATAAAAAGATAATTCAGTCTAGACGACAATAAGTTATGAATGCATTTTATAATTTCTAGGGCAACCACTAATATAAATGCAAAAAAGTAGAGCTAGATTTCCAATAGAGGAGGTAAAAATGAAAAATAAAATTATTTGATTAATACCAAAGAAAGCAGAAAAGAACAAATAAACAAAAAGCACAACAAAACAAAAGAACAAAGGAAAACAAATAGTAGAAAGGTAAACTTAAATGTAATCATATCAGTAATTATGTTAAATATAAATGGACTAAATATTCCAAGTAAAAGTTGCTGCTGCTGCTGCCACTAAGTCACGTCAGTGTCCGATTCTGTGCGACCCCATAGACGGCAGCCCACCAGGCTCCCCCATCCCTGGGATTCTCCAGGCAAGAACACTGGAGTGGGTTACCATTTCCTTCTCCAATGCAGGAAAGTGAAAAGTGAAAGTGAAGTCGCTCAGTCACCTCCGACTCTTAGCAACCCCATGGACGGCAGCCTACCAGGTTCCTCTGTCCATGGGGTTTTCCAGGCAAGAGTACTAGAGTGGGTTGCCATTGTCTCCTTTAGGAAAAAGTTAGGACTTGTCAAATTGAATATAAATAGAACATTTAGTTATATGCTATTACAAAGCACACATTATAAATAAAAGGATACAGATAGATGAAAGTCAAAGGATTAAAAAGATATGCCAAGCAACACTAGTCATGAGAAAGCAGTTATAGCTCAATTAGTATCAGGTAAATCACCTGAAAGAAAGTGTTTCATAGTGATTGTTTTCATAGACATTTCAAAAGGGTTGCTTCATCAGGAGAGAGTAACAATCCAAACTGCATGCACTAAATAACAAAACTGATAGATATTAAAGAAAAATAGAAAAATCTATACTCATAGAGGTTTTAACATACCCTTCTCAGTAACTGATAGAACAAGCAGAAAAAAAATCAAAATATTTGAAGAACATTCTCAATCAACTTTTATAAAATACTACACTTAATAACTGCAGAATACACGTTCTTTCTAAGTGCCTATGGTGAAGCTGAAACTCCAACACTTTGGCCACCTGATGCGAAGAGCTGACTCATTTGAAAAGACCCTGATGCTGGGAAAGATTGAAGGCAAGAGGAGAAGGGAATGACAGGGGTGAGATAGTTGGATGGCATCACCGACTCGATGGACATGAGTTTGAGTAAACTCTGGGAGTTGGTGATGGACAGGGAGGCCTGGCATGCTGTGGTCCATTGGGTTGTAAAGAGTCGGACACGACTGAGTGACTGAACTGAACTGAGAACATTCATTAAGAAGTCAGGCTGTAAAACAAGTAATAAATTCAAAGGACTGCATGCAGAGCATAATCTCTGACCATGATGGAAATAAATGAGAAATTATTAACAAAAGGCAACTATAATATTCTCCAATGTTTGGAAATTATGCCACACACTTGGAAATAATTTATGGGTCAAAGAAGAAATCACAATGGAAAGTTAGAAAACATTTCTAACTGAATGGTAATAGAAACAATGCATATCATTCATGTGGGATACAGCCAAGGTAGTTGTTAGAAGGAAACTTACAGGTTTAAATGCTTATGCTAGAAAAGAAGAATTCTTTAACATCCATAATTTAAGCTTCTACCTTAAGAAGCTGAGAAAATAAGAGCAAATTAAAACCAAAATAACTAGAAGGAAGAAATAATGAAGATAACAGAAGTCAATAAAATGGAACACAAACATAGATAAAATTAACAAAATCCAATCTAGTTCTTTGGAAAGATTAATAAAACTGATAACCCCTTAGCAAGACTGATAGAGGGAAAAAAGAAAGAAGACTCAAATTATAGGGGAAACATCACTGCAGAGCCTACAAATGTTAAAAGTTTGTTAACAGGATATTATGAATAAGTTAATGCCAATACATTCCACAACTTAGATCAAATTTCTTTTTAAAAAAACAGGGAAATTGATAGAAGAAACAGAAAATCTCAGAAGTTCTACTGTATGAATATCAAGTTTTACAGAAAAGAAACTTATTAAATGGGGATCAAATTCACTAACACTTGCTAAAGTAAGATGTGATCACAGAAAAAGACTTCAGGAAATTGTTGCAGTATGCTTGTGCTTAGTCATTTCAGTCGTGTGTGACTCTTTGAGATCCCATGTACTGTAGCCCACCAGGCTCTTCTATCTGTGGGATTAGCCAGGCAAGAATACTGGAGTAGGTTGCCATGCCCTACCCCAGGGAATCTTCCCCACCCAGGGATCGAGTCTGCGTCTCCTGAGTCTCCTGCAATGCAGGTGGATTCTTTACTGCTGAGCCACCAGGGCAGCCCAGGGAATTGTTGACTCTACCTAATTCTTACTTGCTTCAAGAAAGGATTTGTGGAGATTGGAAATGACATATTTACAGATCTATGTATAAAATAGATAACTAATGAGAACCAGATGTACAAGCTGGGTTTAGAAAAGGCAGAGGAACCAGAGATCAAACTGCTGACATACATTGGATCATAGAGAAAGCAAGGGAATTTCAGAAAAACATCTACTTCTCTTCACCGACTATGCCAAAGACTCTGACTGTGTGGACCACAACAAACTGTGGAGAATTCTTAAAGAGATGGGAATTCCAGACCACCTTACCTGCCTCCTGAGAAATCCAAACACAAGTCAAGAATCAACAGTTAGAACCTTACATGGAACAACTGACTAGTTCAAAATTTCGAAAGGAGTACAAGGCTGTATATTGTCATCCAGCTGATTTAACTTATATGCAATGTATATCACACGAAATGCTAGGCTGGATAAACCACAAGCTGGAATCAAGATTGCCAGGAGAAATATCAACAGCCTCACATATGCAGATGATACCACTTTAAAGGCATTAAGTGAAGAGGAACTAAAAAAGAGTCTCTTGATGAAGGTGAATGAGGAAAGAAAAAAATGCTGGCTTAAAACTCAACATTCAAAAAACTAAGATGATGGCGTCTGGTGCCATCATTTCATGGCTAATAGAAAAGGAAAAGTAGAAGCAGTGACAGATTTTATTTTCTGGGGCTCCAAAATCACTGTGGGATGGAGACTGCAGCCATGAAATTAAAAGACGCTTGCTCCTTGGAAGGAAAGCTATGACAAACTTAGACAGTGTATTAAAAAGCAGAGGCATCATTTTGCCAACAAAGTTTCACATAGTCAAAGCTACAGTTTTTCCAGTAGTCATGTATGTATGTGAGAGTTGGACCATAAAGAAGGCTGAGCAGCAAAGAATTGATGCTTTCGAACTGTGGTGATGGAGAGGACTCTTGAGAGTTCCTTTGACAGCAAGGAGATCAAGCCAGTCAATCCTAAAGGAAAGCAACCCTGATTATTCACTGGAAGGACTGATACTGAAACTGAAGCTCCAATACTTTGACCACCTGATGCAAAGAGCTGACTTATTAGAAAAGACCCTGATGCTGGGAAACATTGAAAGCAAAAGGAGGCGAGGGTGGCAGAGGATGAGATGGTTAGATAGCATCACCAACTCAATGGGCATGAATTTTGAGCATACTCCAGGAGATAGTGAAGAACAGGGAAGCCTGGCATGCTACAGTCCATGGGTTTGCAAAGAATTCAACATGACTTGGCGACTGAACAACAACATATGAGAACCTACTGTGTAGCACAGGGATCTCTACTCAGTGCTCTGTGATGGCCTAAATAGGACGGAAATCCAAAAAAGAGGATATACATATAGCTGATTCACTTTGCTGTACACCAGAAACTAACATACATTGTAAAACAACTGCACTGCAATAAAAATTTTAAAAGGAAAGAAAGAAAGGACAGACTTGCGAGGCTGCTGCAAGGAGTGTGTTTAGTGGACAGCTTTCAATCCAAGTCCATGCTCAGAAGTCCATGCTTTTCCTGGGTGGCTGAGGCCAGTGACAGGGTATTGCAGGAGTCCTAGGGCCTGACAGTTTCTGTCTGATGTGAGACCATTCTAAAGAGTAATCTTTGCTCCAGGATTCCTGTTAGGTTGACTCGAGACTTTGTCAAACCTGCAAATTCTGCTTGCTCCATCCTGCTTCCACTCCCATTTTCACAGGCATTACCTCCAATAAACCTCTTTCACTCCTGTCTCAATATCTATTTCTGAGAAGAGCGAACTGACACACACGCTGAGTTTAGAACTCCTAAGGTGTGGCTCCTCCAAAGTATGTAAAATGACTGACCCAGGCATTTGTCTTTCTTTTTGCATCATTCAGGAAATGCATTTGACTGCTAGTTAAGAGAGACTTAAAATAATGCTGACACAAGTAAGATAGTTGACAGGCCAAGTTGGTAAGGTGGCTCCACGGTGTCAAGAAAGTCCCAGCCTTCTAGGCACTCCTGCCAGTCAGGTGAATGAAACAATCTTGGACCGACTAGACCAGGCAAGTGGTTACTCAATGACCCTAGATGATGCTACATGAAACAGAATTACTTAGTCATACCTCTTCCAAAAACTGTGAAACATAACAAAAGGTAATTGTTTTAAATTACTGAATCTTAGGGTGGTTTCTTATATAGCAGAAGATAGCCAGAGCACATCTCCTAACTAATAGAGAGGAAAAAGTTACCATAAAATCTTATATGTAATACCTTGATACAGTAGCATTTGGAAATACTTTCTTGCTTTATTTTTACATGCTGCCTTTTTTTTTTCTTTTAAAGAAGTCTTCATACTCATATGTTTGTATCTAGCTTTTTATCTTAAATATTCTCTTATGTATAACTGATTCACTTTACCGTATACCTGAAACTAACAGGTTAGTTTTGCAAAGCAACCATATGGAATTTTATATATATATACATATATATATATTCTCAATTCACATACCATAAAATTCACTTTTTCAAGTGTAAAAGTTAGAATCTTCATAATGTAGTGTAACTACCACCACTATCTAATAATTCCAGACATTTTCATCACCCCAAAGAGAAACCATTAGCAGTCACTCCCCATTCCTAGACCCCAGCCATAACCCCCAGCCCCTGGCAACCACTAATCCATTAATCTATTTTATGTCTCTATGGGTTTTCCTACTCTGAACATTTCATATCAATGGAATCATACGGTATGTGGCTTTTGTGTCTAATTTCTTTCATTTAGTGTAACATTTTTAAGGTTCGCCCATGTTGTAGCACGTACCAGTACTTCATTCATTTTATGGCTATAATATCCTATTGAATGGGTACATATATTTAGTTTATGCGTTTATTAGTTAATAGATATTTAGGTTGTTCCCACTCTATTATAAATAGCACTGCTATAAACATCTATGTAAAAGTTTTTTGTGGGATACATATTTTCAATTTTCATGGTTACATACCCAGGAATGGAACAGTGGCATCATATGGTAACTTTATGTTCAACTTTTTGAGGAACTGTCAAACTTTCCCGAATAGGATGCACTACTTAACAATTTTTCCACAACCTTACTAACACGTGTTCTTGTCCATCTTTATAATTACTAGCCATCCCAGTAGGTATGATTTGGCATCTCACTGTGGCTTTGATTTGCATTTCCCTAAAGATCAATGATGTTAAGCATCTTTTTCTGTGCTTTTTTTTTGCCATTTGTATATCTTCTTTGGAGAAATGTCTATACAAATCCTTTACACATTTTTTAAAATTTACTTTTCATTGAAGTATAGTTGATTTACAATGTTGTGCTAATTTCAGCTGTATAGCAAAGTGATACATACATACATATACATTCTTTTTTAATATTGTGTTCCATTATGGTTTACAAATTTTAATCCGGAAATTTGTTTTTCAATTTAATGTGTTATAACTTGTTAATTATAAGACTTGTTTACATATTCTTTATGTAATCCTGAATCTCTTATCAGATCTATGATTTGCAAATAGTCTCTCCCATTCTGTGAGTTGTCTCTTCACTTTGTTGATAATGTCCTTTGAAGCACAAAAGTTAATTTTTATGAAATCTAATTTACCTATTTTTCTTTGATTGTCTGAGCTTTTTGTGGCATAGCCAAGAAATCGCTATCTAATCCAGGTCAAGAAGATTTACCCCAATGTTTTCTTCTATGACAGTTGTCTTCAACCATTTTGGCACCATGGATCAGTTCCTGGAAGACAATTTTTCATAGACCAGGGTGGGTGGAAGAGATGGTTTTGGGATGATTCAAGTGCATTACATTTATTGTGCTCTTATTTCCAATCTAATACTGCCACTGATCTGACAAGATGTAACAGTCCATGAGTTTGGGGACCCCTGTTCCAAGAATTTTATAGTTTTAGCTCTTACATTTAGGTCTTTGATTTATTCTCATTTTTTATCTATACTGTGAAAGTGATTTTGAATCTTGTTTGTCAAATGGAGATGGAATAAAGAGACTTTCATATCAAACAGGAATGGTTAGAGGTGGGAGAGTGACACGTATGTTCTGAGAAGCAATGAATTCAGCATGGCCAGAGCCTAAGGCACAGAGAATGTGTTGGGAGTTGCAATGAATAACCAGGGGCATACCAAAAGACAGTGAGGTGCAGGAACCTTCTTTCTCCCATATTCTCCATTACCCAATCCCCAAGAAAACACAAATATAAGTTAAAAAAAACAACAACAACAGTGTGCCAGCTAGAAACGTAACTTTGGACAAGCCTCCCATCCTTTTCATCTCCTCTTCCAACCTGACTGCCTCTCCAATGTAGAAATTCTAGACTTTCTATTGTTGGAAACATTCAATGGAGAGGTAGCTTTTTTTTTTTTTTCTGTAGGCCAGCAGACATAATTGATGGCTCTTAAGCAGGGGAGCAACATGGGACTTGGGTTTTCAGAAACAAAGGTAGTGAAAGGTGCCACTTTCTCAGTCTTTTTCTAGTATCTAAATTAGGGATTCACATGCATGATACACTATGGGCTATCACACTGATCAGCTGCACTTATGCACAGTTCCTGGTGGCCTAGGGTGCAGGAAGCCATGAACTGAAAACATAAAATAGAATCAGCAAGATTGGTGATTGATCGGGTGCAGCCAGATAAAGATTCTGATTTCAAGACTGGACACCTGAGTGAGTCCTGGGGCCAGTGATAAGGACAGAGAACGTGGATAAAGGGCAGGTTTATTTGGGGGAATGGAGTGGATGCATATATTTTTGAACATGTTGAGTTGAAAGTGCCTGAGGGACACCCAACCAACTGTATCTAGTAAGTGTGTACTAGTGTGACCCTGGAAGTCAAGAGATCTGGAATGAAGATGTAAATTTAGGAATTAGTTAATATATGAAAAAGATTTTTGAATATGAATTTTGAATTTTGTATATATGAAAAAGGATGCCCTCACTCAGAAAGTATGGAAAATAAGCTAGGTCCCAGGCCTGGAAGCAGGAGGAAATAATAGAAGCAAGAGTTCAGCTCCTTAGCAGGAACCTTGTACTGAAGCAGGTATTTCATAGTTTTCCTTTGAAGCTCTTGTGAATCAGACCCAACACAGCCATTAGTCTTCTGTACTGTTTCCCTCTCTGTTTCCTGCCAGACTTCTCACCATTTGTTCACTCAGCTCACCAGACATCCTACCTATGCTCTGCCTTCATCCAACTTCATCCAACTTACTGAAAAGCTGCTCTGTTCTAGGTTCTGATCATATAGTAGTGACCAGAGTAACATCGGGAGAAGGCAACGGCAACCCACTCCAGTACTCTTGCCTGGAAAATCCCATGGGCGAAGGAGCTTGGTAGGCTGCAGTCCATGGGGTCGCGAAGAGTCAGACATGACTGAGTGACTTCACTTTGACTTTTCAATTTCCTGCATTGGAGAAGGAAATGGCAACCCACTCCAGTGTTCTTGCCTGGAGAATCCCAGGGACGGGGGAGCCTGGTGGGCTTCCGTCTATGGGGTCGCACAGAGTCGGACACGACTGAAGCGACTTAGCAGAAGCAGCAACAGCGGAATAACATCCCTATCTCAAAATGTTTAGATTCTAGTGAAGGGGACAGGGAAGCCCAACTAAACATACTAGAGGGAGATGGGACTTTCTTGGTGGCTCAGCAGTAGAGAATCCACCTGCAATGCAGGAGACATGGTTCCCCTGAAGAATAAAATGGCAACTGACTCCAGTATTCTTGCCTGGGAAATTTCATGGACAGAGGAGCCTGGTGAGCTATAGTCCACAGGGACACAAAAAATCAGACACAACTGAGCGACTAAACAATTAGAGGAAGATAAATGCTATGAAGAAAAAGAAAGCAGAGCAAGGGTATATAGAGTGATTCAGGTGGTATCATAATAAACAGGACAATAAAGACTCATCTGCAGAAGCAACATTTGAGTAGAGATCTGAATGAAGTGGGCAAGTTTGAGGTGAAAAGGGAATGGCTAGAACAGAATGGGGAAGCAAGGAAACAAGGCACTAAATCATGTACGTCTCTATAGGACAAAGTAAGGAGTCTAGCTAGCTTTCATTCTGTGTGACATGAGCTCACTGGGGAGAGGAGTATTGAGTAGAGGAGGGATACAATCTAACTTCGATCTTAACAAGATCCCTCTGGCTGCTGTGTTGAGAATTATGGGGACAAAAGCAGAGGTAGAAGGGCCTTCTAGGAGGCTGTTTCAATAATTCTGGGTGGTTTGTTGTAGGGCAGAGGTGGAGATGGCAAGAAATGATCAGATTCAGGATACAGTCTACACTTGAAAAGGATAGAATTTTGCAGTCAGAACAGATACAGGTCTGAGTGAGAAGTTCCACTATTATAAGGATGAACAGTTGCGTGGCAAGATTAGGTTTAGAGGGGAAACCTTCAGACACACAAACTTGCCAACTAAACATTCAACTAAAGATGCTGAAGAGGCTGTGGATATCCCCTGATATACAAGTAAAGAAAGGATTTGGCAGCTATTTAGCCATCAGCCACTGTAGTCACCCCCAACTGTGCACCCCGAGGGAATTCAGAATGGAGAAAAGGTTTACTAACGTTAAAGAAATGATTTCAATGAGCCCAGACTCTAACTTCTCCCCATACACAGAAAAGTGTTGAATTCATTAACTTGAGATGTCTGGTTTTTCTTTAAGAGTAATCTTTTGATGTTAAACTACCTGGGTTTGTTGTTGTGCTGTTTTTCAAGAACTCCTATATATCCTGGCTCCTCCCTTACTTCTTCCCAGCAGTCCCTCAGAGCTGAGAGGCTATCTCCAGACTTAAGTCTTCAGCAAACCCCCCCCCCCCCCGAAGAAAGCACAATTCTCACGCTTAGGTTGAGCTTTTTTTTTTTTTTTAAGTTAACAGTGCTATGGCTAAAATGAATCCAGAGTTCACAGAACTGAACAGAACTGCAGCCAGTAGGATTCGGTCTGTGAGAAACGGTACTGAAAGCAATGAGAACCATCTGAAAGCTTTGGACAGAATCCCACGTCTGAGCCGCGAAGGGGAGTAGAGGGGAGACTCGCTGGGTGACAGATGCTGTAATGACGGCTCCATGAGGGGCGCAGTTGCTTCCAAAGGAAAATGACCAGGTCTCAGAGGTGCTGACCAAGAGCTTCGAGGCACGTTAGAACTTTCCAGCTAGAGGGATCCGCTTTTGCAATGACACCGGACTCAGGACGGGTTTCAAAGGGTCTGGAAACGGCGTAGGCCACAGCGGAGGTCAAAAGGACCGCGCGCGGCGCCACGCCGGCCCACAGTATCCTTACATTCCGAGACTCCTGGCCTCTCCCTGGATCTCCTCTCAGGCCTCGGGGAACGACAGAGACACACCAGGCCAGCCACACTGCTAGGACTTCCAAGGCCGCGAAGGAGCCCTGAGCCACCGGCCGCCAGACGAGTCTCGCGAGAGCTCGGCCTCCCCGTCCAGCATGCCCCGCGCCGCCGCCGCTGCCGCCGCCGCCGCCGCCGCGCCGCGGCTTGAGGGCGGGAGGCTGGGGGAGGGTAGCGGAGCCGGCGCCGCCGCCATGTTGGGTTTGAGGCGGCTGCTGTAGGCGCCGACGGAGCAAGTGGGCGAGCGGAGCGGCCACAGCGGCGTGGGATCTGCTTCTCTGCGAGCGGCCGGGAGCAGCGGCGGCGGCGGCGCCATGAGCGGGGGCACCCCTTACATCGGCAGCAAGATCAGCCTTATCTCTAAGGCGGAGATCCGCTACGAGGGCATCCTCTACACTATCGACACCGAGAACTCTACCGTAGCTCTCGCCAAAGGTATGTCGGGGCGGGCCTCGGGGTGGGAAGGCGGGCCGAGCGCTCGGGGCTGCGCCGAGCTCTCGGCTCGCGACCTCCTCGCTCCCTCCCTGCTCCCTCCCCGCTCCCCCGTCCTCCTTGGGGGGCCGCTCCCTTCCCTCGGTCCCGGCCCCGCCGTCGCGGGCCGGGTCGGGCCGCGGCCTCCCCGGGGCTCCCAGGCTTCCGCCTTCAATCCGGGGACTAAGGACCGCGGCCGGGGCGGGCGGGGCAGCCCTGAAGTCCGAGAGAACGGGCCGAAGAACACAGAGATACGCGTCTTCCAACTCCTAAATTCGGTGGTTCTGTCTTCTTAACCACCAAACAAAGCCTGAGTATTCAAAGAATTTTTCCGCCCCGCCTGAGTTTAAAGCTCTGATTTGCTGATTTTCCAGCACCCATTTTCTCGCGTTTTTAATTTCAATTCGTTGCATATTCCTCAGGTGAACTTTAAGTAATGTGCCCAAACTTTGGGTTTCCCCTGCGACGCAGACGGCCTGGAAATGCCATTGGTACCTGGAGCAGATCACATCCCACTTGTTTCCTGTGTGGTATTTACCTGTTAAACCGGAATCCTTTTCCAAACCTGTTGTGCAACCATGTCTTTTCAAATGTTCGCTGCTCTCCTTTCGGCCTTGTTTTTGGAAATCCGGTGGGAAGAAGGGTGCCAGCTTTTCCCGGGTCCCTTGTTCCCAGGGTAGATCTAAGTAGTCAGTGGGAGCTGACCGACCCCCGTGGAGGCTCTCTGGGGTCGGAGAGGAAGGTGTCCACCCCAAAGTACGTACCATCGCCCAGTCTTCGGGGTTTTGTTTCCGTTCACAAGTCTGGGTTTCTGTTCCGCCAGGAAACCAGGAAGAAAATAAACTTTAGCTCCTGATCTTAAAAGAAACCTCACAAGTTTTGGGAACATGTAGGAGAGGGAAGCAAGATAGCTAAGGTCATTTTCGCAGCACATCTGGGAGAGTTATAGAAAGAATAGCATGGTAAGGAGAAAAGTCCGGCAATAGGAAGAAAATTTTCTAAATCTGTTTTTAAGAACAAGATTAGTCTTTGACCGATAGGAGAGTCATTTCGCGGTATCACGCAAATATTTAAAGATACTTTTTGGATTCCCTGGTACATCCTTTTTTAAAACACTCTTGTTGGGACAAATTTTCTATCTAGGTAGGGAGTCTTAAAATTATTTTCTCTAAATATTCTTTCCTCTCTTCTCCCACCTGTCCCCCCTCGCCCCGCGTGCGTATTTAGCTGTATAGTTTCAATTTTTATGATTTTGTGGAATTGTGAAAAGGGCCCTCTGAAGTTTTTGATGAGAGCCACATACAAGCTGAAAACAGTATTTTTCATTAAAGTGGTTTAATAGTTTTTTTTGTTTTTTTTTTAAAGCATTGTTTGGCCCAATCTGGCTTTTAAGGTTTCTTGCCAGGTTAGTGACTTATCAGTGAGTTGGCAATGGTACCTTACTATAACCCTTACAAAGAAAAGAACCTGTGCATTTTTAAGATTTCTAATGTATTCATTTGTCTTTAAAAAAAAAAAAAAAAAAACTATAAATACTTTCTTTTATGCAGGAACCTAAAAACATCTATATAGCAATGAGAAGTTTTTTTTAATCATTGATTTAATTTATGTCTGTTCTTATTATGGCTTTGATGTGTAATCCCACGTACGTAATATATTCTTTTTTTCTAAAGAAATTTGAGTTGTTGAATGTATAACAGAGGTTTGGGAATTGTGTTTGCAAAAATTGGAGTTACCAAATGTGGATATTATTCTGCTTAGCAGTTTCTAATCTAAAACTGCTTTGTAACTGTCTAGTAAACAACCAGGTACTTATTTCAGATTTCAGAAATAGAAGTGGGAAGTTTGGTGTTAAGATTTTAGAATTTACGTGATTTGTTAAGTAATTTGATATCCGAAATTCCACCTTTTTCAAAATTTGGATGAAGAGTGACAGTCTAACGGATGAAACCAAAAGTTCATTCATGGATTTTAGAATATAGTGTGTTTAGAATACAGTATGTATTTGCATTTAGAGATCCTTGCTAGCTCTTTTTAAACTATGAATTGAGCTATTTCTTTAACATTCTTAGAATTATATTTAGGACGTTAATCCTTTTCCCCTTTAGAGAGAGGTTTTTCCCCCGCCTCAGTGTGAAATATAACCACACATGTTGTAAAGATACATGGATAAAAATGAAATATTTTTAAACAAAGATCCTTGTAACTGCCACCCAGGGAAAGAGACAGGCTTTGCCAACATCCCACAAGCCTCCCACCCCTGCATCTTCCCATCAACAACTGCTGCCTTCTTAAGCTAGATAGAAATGTTATTCTGACATTGATTGTTTTATCACTTAAGTTACATCTCTGAATGATAAGAGTTTGTCCCTGTGTAAACTTTATATAAATGGAATCATGTTGCATGTATTTATTTGGGCTTTTATTGTGACATAGTATTCCATCATGCATATAACTTGTTTATCTGTTTCTCCTGTTGCTTTGGATATTCTGAAGCTATTCAAATTGTTTACAGTTTTTAGCAATTATGAATAATACCTTTGTGTTTGAGTTTACTGATATATGTTTATGTAATTTTCTTTATGCTATGTACTTTGAATTGCAGGATCATGGGGAGTGTGTCTTTATTAGATAATGAAAAACGTTTCCAAATTGTTTACTAATTTTTATTTCAGTTATTAGTAAAGTATATGAGAGTTATAGTTCCACATCTCTCGACAACAGTAATACTTGTAACTACCACTTTTATCAGGTATTTTAGTTCTATCCAATCAGGTATTTTAGTTAGTATCAGGTATTGTAGTTCTATCTGATCTGGTGGGTATGTATTTGTACCTGGTTTTAATCTTCCTGATTACTAGTGAGGTAAACACCTTTTCATATCTTGGTCATTTGGATTTCATCTTTCATGAAGTACCTTTGAAATCTTTTGCCCATTTTCCTGTTGAGATGCATGTTGTTGTTTTTCTTGAGTTCAGTATTCAGAATATGAATCCTTTACTGGATGTATCTGTTGCAAGTATCTTTTCCCATTTAATGGTTTCTTTTGGTGAATAGAAGTTACTCCTTTTATTGTAAATATGTTACCACTCTTTTCCATTGTGACTAGTGTTTCTTGTCCTTTTTTTTTTTAAGGCGCTTTTCCCTACCCCAGGGTCATGGACTTACTTTGATTATCTTTTCAAAACTTTTCTATTTTGCCTTTTCACATTTAGGCCTATAATGCCCCTGTAATTGATTTTGTGTATGTTGTGAGGTATTTAAATCTTTAAATTTAGTAAGGAAGTCACTTGGCTTATATGGTCCAGATTATAATTTAGGTTCTTTACTTGGATATTACTTACAATTTAAATCCATCTGAAACTATAAAATACTCTTGATATTTTGGGCTAGCTCTCTTTGATGTAGTATATAATTATGATGACTATATGGCCTGTTTTGCCCTGGTGGAAAGTCCTTGTTTGTGCCTGTTATTTTGGCTAAATTGTTAAAACATCCTTTTTCTCTCTTGAAATTTTTGCAGTTTGGATAATAAATTGTATGGTACCACTGTATGTAATCAAAAGTCCAGTGCCAGAGGTACTGCCAAATAGGTGTTATCTCTTATTTCTGCTAGAGATTTCACAGACTAGTTTTAGTTCTGTGAAAGTGAAATTGAGAAAAGTTTGATGAACTTTGATACATTGGAATCTTCTAAATCAATGTCAGGAAGTTTTAAGGGCAAGTAAGGAAGAATTTAATGTCAGTATAAGTATTTTAATAGATAATCTGGATTGTTGTTTTTTTCTTGAGGTCTTTATCAGAGGTCTTAGTTTTTTTTCTTCTAGTACTGATCATGACCTACACGTAATCATCTTTGTTTATTTGCATGTGTTGATTGTCTCCACCTTCCAACCCCACATAGAGTCTGAGCCCCTGGGATGAACAGATATTTATTAAATGAATGAATAAATGAAAGTTATTTAGCATTTTACTTTATTAATCTTATAGAAGTCTCTTGGGGATATCTCCAAATTCCATGTTTCCAGTTGTATCTCTTTAAAATTAAAATACATAAAGTATGTTCCCTCCACCAACAGTAAGAAATTTTGGAGAATGGAAATATAAGAGAATAAAGTCTTTTTTCTTTGGGCTGTGCTGGGTCTTTCTGTGCACGGGCCTTCTCCAGGTACTGTGAACGGTACTACATGGGCTTCTCATCGCAATGGCTTCTCTCGTTGCAGGGCACAAGCTCGAGGTGCATGGGCTTCAGTAGTTGCAGCTCACAGGCTCCAGAGCACACGCTCAGTAATTGTGGCATATGGGCTTGGTTGCTCTGTGACATGTGGAATCTTCCCAAACCAGGCAGATTCTTATCCACTGTACCACTAGAGAAGTCCAGGATAAAATCTTAAGACATGCATGATATAAATGACATTATTGGGGAGACAGAGTTTTTCACCTTATGGCTCAAGCTCAATTATAATTTTCATTTAAAATTTAAAGGAAGAATCAGTTCAGATTGTTTGAGGGAACTGCAAGTGATGATGTGCATCAGTAGTTTGTAGGATGCTTCCAATTGTATATGCACTTGTATTTGTGAATATGACACCCAAACACATAATAGATCCTGGATAGCAAGAGATTTCCCACAGAATGGAAGCTTTGTAAAGGCATGGGTTTTGTCTCATTCATTGCTCTGTCCTCAGCAGCTGAAATAGTGCCAGGCTCAGAGCAGACCCTTGGTAAATATTTGAATAAATGAAAGGATACTTACAGCTTTTGAAGGTTTCTCATTGTGGAAATCTCAAAGTTGGAGGAAACTCACATATCTTTATAAGCATTATATATGTGGATTTTTAAAGTATTTAAGTAAAATAGACTCAGTTCAGTTCAGTCACTCAGTCATGACTCTGTGACCCTATGGACTGCAGCATGCCAGTTCCCTGTCCATCACCAACTCCTGGAGGTTGCTCAAACTAATTTCCATTGAGTTGGTGATGCCATCCAACCCATCTCATCCTCTGTTGTCCCCTTTTCCTGCCTTCAATCTTTCCCAGCATCAGGGTCTTTTCCAATGAGTCAGTTCTTCGCATCAGGTGGCCAAAATAGACTAAAGTGAGTAAAATTCGTATCTAACATGCCTTTAGCTAACTGTACCTGGTTAATAAACCCTTAAAATGAAAATCATGTTGCCATTGAATTAGGAAAAGAGACTTTGTGAGGAAAAATGATTTTATAAGCCAGCTGCTTTTAAAACAGCTTGTTCTTAAAGAATGAAGTGATTGGTGGAGGAATATAAAGTGGGTAAGTTGGTAATGGTTTATATTGCCAATTGGCATAGCTTACTCACCTCTTGCTTGTTAATTATCCACATAGTCATAAACTCCAGAGAGAGTGGGAGAGCTTGTATTGGATGAAATGCCTATGAAGTGCTTTATTGATTTCTTGCCTTCTCTCTGATTTGGGGATCTGAATCTAGCAATTCACAAAATCACTACTTAGGAACAGCAAAGAGCTAGTGAAACTTAATGCTGCAGTTTCTTTTGGTTGCCCTATTTAGTGAGATTGCCAGAACTTGGAGCCTTGGAAACAGTTTGTTGTTGTTGCATAGTCCACAGAAATTCTTGGTAATTCTGAGAGTCTCAGGTCAGGTGCCAGAAACTAACTGTACATTTTCCAGTAGAGTAAGAAAAGCCATGGCTTTCTTTTTCTTTATTTATTTTTTTAAAAATATTTATTTTTTTTATTTGGCTGCACCAGGATCTTCAGTCTTCTTTGCAGTCTGCAGGGTTTTTAGTTGTGGCATGTGGGATCTAGTTCCCTAACCAGGGGTCAAACCCAGCCTCCCTGCATTGGGCGCTCAGGGAAGCCACTGGACCATCAGTGATGTCCCAAGACATGACTGTCTGAATTTGAAGTAAAGAAAACAACATAAAGCCTGAAGAAAATAATAGTAGAAGAAAAGAAATAGAGTAAAGAAATCTTACCTGTGTGACATAGCAAGAGTTTTGTATTTAACTCAGTGCCAAAGTAGTAATAGCAGTAGCTGTAGATGGTTTAACTTGAATTTATTACTCCATGATAGAAGGTGCGCTCTATAGGAGCAATTTACATTTTATTTTCTCTGTGGTACTTTAAAGTAGTACTTCAGTTAGCCATTTTAAAAACTGGATATCAGTGAAGTAAAATTTTTAATGGATCAAGTGTGAGTTAGGCTGTGAAGTATTTTACTCACAAAGATTTATTCTAGTGTTGTGGAGTGTTTGTTTTTGGAAGCAAATGTGACCTAAAAGGCCAGTTGGAAAACTTAGTAGTGACCTTGGACAAGTAATTTAATCTCAGCTTTAACTTCATATTTTAAGTAAGGATAGTGACGTGCATTCTCAGAATTAAATGAGATAATACCAGAAGTGAACTAGTTTGTTAAAGTGCTTAATAGAGTAGCCTTCTCATTGTTATTTCCAACCACTATCTCCATCTTTGTCTAGGTAACCCATCTTCATCAGTCATTCAGATCTACTGTAGCCTACAGTCTGTTGATCTTACTACCTTTCATTGACCTACACTCTCCTTATAGCTTTACTACCTGTTTTAATTCCATGAGGAGTTGTTACAGTCAGAACAGAGCTTATACTGTCAACCCTCTTCCCCCCACCCCCCACACTTTCTTGTACAAACTTCACAGCCCTGATGATATCAGCACAGACATGCTGGCCAGTTTCACTGTACATTTATGTTCACTAAGCCCAGAAGTCATGATTACTTCCCATATATTGTATATATTATATGTCCTTAGTCCATTCATTCTGGTTTTGTACATGACCATTTCATTCCTTGTTTTCCTCAGACTTCTATCATCTCTTCCCCCGTCTTCACTTTCAGCCTGTGAACCTTGCTTCTTATTTATTTGAGGAGAGAATAGTAAACAGAAGAGAGTTTTGCTCAACTCATCCCACATGTACCCAGTAACCTGCATCTGTCCCAAACCTCTCCTTTTCTCTGTTTAGATAAACTGTTCTCTCCTAAGGCCACCCATGCATTTGTGCAGTAGGTTTCATCCCCTCTTGGTGACTCAAGAACATTGCTCCAACAGCCTCTCCTGCATATTCAGTTTCTCCTTCTCTACCAGACCCTTCCTGTCTACTCACAGATATGCCGTTATTTCACCCATCTTAAAAACAGCAGCAGCAGCAACAACAAAAACAGTGCTATTCTTAATGCAGTTACTCTTTTCTATCTACTGCCCCTTCTCTCTCATTCCATTTACACCGAAACTCCTTGAAGAAGTTGTCTATATCAAGGTTGCCAAAGATTTCCATGTTGCCAAATTCAGTGGCTGGTTCTTAGCCTCAGTCTACTTGACTGATCAGCAGTATACTGCACAATTGATCTCTCCTGCTTCTAACCATTTTTTCACTTGATGTCATCCTAGTTTTCCCTTAGACCTCACTGTCTCCTTTGTGATTCTTCAACTCCTAATCCTCCCATTGTTGGAGGGTGCCAGGGCTTAGTTCACATCTTCACTCTCTTATTCTCCTCCTCTTTTTTCTTTTGTGTTGTTAACAGATTATTTCCTTGTTTTATCATGTGCACTCTTCTCTTGATTTTGTTCTGAATTTCATGACTTCAGATGCTGTCTGTAGATTATTATCTCCATCCTGCACCCCTCCTGCAGACTCCTGATTTGTGTATCCATTGGCTTCCTTAATATTTCCACCTGGAAGGATGTCTACTAGGCACCTTCCATTCAATATGTCCCAAACCTACTTTTTCATCTAGTCCTTTCCTTCTAATTGAATGACAGCTTATTCTTTTAGTTGGTTAAGATAAAAAAATCTTTGCGTCATCCTTAAATTTCTCTCACAGTACATGTTTCTGATCTTGTCAACTAATTCCAGGATATATGCAGAGTTTTACTTCTTAACCACCTCTGCTACTTTACTACTTTGCATTATCTCTATCCAGTCTATTCAGAGACATGCAGGGGTTCCTGTTTCTTGTTTACCGCGTTGACTTCTTGGTTGGTTCTTTTCCCCTCAGTTTTGCATAAGTGCATCTTTGTCATTAAAAAAAAAAGGGATGTGTGGGTGGCAAATTTTCTTAGTGAACCTGTGTTTTTCTTGATTGCTTGATTGACTGGCTATTATTCATTATGAATTCAGATTATTTTTTCATATGGACATTTAATTTTTTTTTTTTAGATGAATCTATAAAGCCTCATATGGACATTTTAAATTATTGGATTATTGTATTCTAACATTCTGGTGTTGCTGATGACAGTTTGATTCTCATTTTTCTCTCTGGATGTTCTTGGAGTTTAGAAATGTTGCCACACTGGAGTGTGTTTTTCCTGAGTGGTTTCAGTGGGCCTTGTAAATCTGAAGACTCAAGTTTCTTTAACCTAGTAAATTTGCTCTCTTTGTCTAACTCTCAGCTTAGTTTCTCTTTCACTCCTGTGTTTTTTGTTTTATTTTTTAACTACTATTAGATGAAGTTATTTTTAATTAATTTGCTTTTTAAAATATTTTTATATCTCTGTCTGTTGGTTATATCTTCTGGAGATTAAAATACAAAACCAACCATAAGGAAGAATACCCAACAAAGCAGCTTAGAGGGTTGAGGCTAAATTTAGACTGCAAATTGGACATGCTTTTCCTTTTTCTTCCTGTTTATAAGTCTTAACTAAAACTACATGAGAAGGCATTTTTTAAAACATGTAAACCCCATAAAAGACAAAGTAGATTTGGAAAGGGGACAACAGCAACAAAATTTTGAAGGGTGAAAAAAAAGTTTTTGTCTTTTGAGTTTAAATATCTTCTTAGCAGAATTTAGCTGCAGACTAAGGCAGTGGGTAAAGCCAAGAAGTAAGCCTGATTTGCACCCAATCTAAAAGTCTTAGGAATTGGCATCATCATATGCAATGAAAACAAGGACTATAGTAATTGGGTGAAGATAGAGGTCAGAACTGGAAGATTAACTTGAAATTTGTTTCAACAGTGGTCAGATTTCCAAAGCCCCTTTGGCATTTCCCACATCTGGATAACTACTTCTCTCTGATCCTGGTACTCTGGTGAGGATAAATGAGATTCTGGAGAAACCTCAGCACATTTAGGAGCAGAGGTACCTACCACGCCAAAGACAGCATGGAGCACAGGGGGCATAAGGGAAGCTTGCACGTGCCTGGAGCTTACTATAGCCAATCAGGAGAATTGCCGAGCACCTTTTATGACTACATGTTAGACCCTGTGCTATATGCTAGGAAATCAAAGAGCCACAGAGACAAGGTTCTTGAGGACCCAGCAGCTAAGGTAGGACCTGACAGATAGTCACAGTTAGCCACAGGAAATGGATGTCTAGGAAGAAGTGTCCAATCCTAGGTCACGGGGAGTTTTGCAGTCTGTCAGGAAAGTGAACACGCAAAGTCCTAGATTCTTGTCCTGACCAGCCACAACACTATGCAATTTGCTTAAAGGTTGGACCACGCTAGTTATCATTTAGGTCTTCAGGTCAGCCAAGTTCCTTCAGATTTGGGCCCTTGACTGGAATGTTCTTCCCTTACTCCTTAGATGGCTATTGAAGAACTGGACAAAGCAACAGATTGAGAACAAAGTCACAAAGGAAAGAGAACCAAAGCTCTGGAAGGCTCAAGTCCCAATGAAAATGTGTCAAACACTCAAGCCCTCCCTCCCCTTTTATTTTTCTTCCCCTGCTCCATTTATCTTAGTTTATTCAGTTTGTCATTTGAATAGCACGCTAACAAGTCTGAGTTTTTCTTGGTGGGTTGTAAAGTGAAAGTTACTCAGGCGTGTCTAACTCTTTGCGACCCCATGGACTATACAGTCCATGGAATTCTCTAGACCAGAATACTGGAGTGGGTAGGTGTTCCCTCCTCCACGGGATCTTCCCAACCCAGGGATCAAACCCATGTCTCCTGCATTGCAGGCGGATTCTTTACCAACTGAGCTATCAGGTGGGTTGTAAGGAGCCCTGGAAAGTTTTTAGCCAATAAAGTGATTTGTCAGAGTCCAGCTGTAGGATGTTTATGCTGACAGCATTGTGCAAAAATTGTGAGTGAGGGACAATTTGAGCTGACAATATTGAATGACGGTACCAATAATGATTCCTATCCGCCAAAATGAGGAAAGGAGCAAGAGGGTATCAGCTTTATCCTTCTAGATGCTACTTGAGTAGCCTCACCCCTTCAAAGCCTTCCCCAATTACCCTAGTCAGAAACTGTATATTACATCTTCTGTGTTTGCAGTTTTTCTGTTTTCTTTTTGTGCTTAGCAAACTTTTCTTATTTTTCGCTATAGACTATTTTTCAGCATCTTTCCCCCTTGTGTCCTTTGTACTTAACAAATTAACTGTTGATAACATGAAGGATTATTATTTCTGAAAAGTCTCCTTCCTCAGAAAATGTGTGGTTGAACTTGACATTTTATAGGAAAGGACACTATGATAAATGAAGATGCTATTGAGGATATTTTATTCTCTCAGATTAGTAATAGTATTAATAATAAGTAAGTTAATACATAATAATAAGTATTAATAATTCAGTTCAGTCACTCAGTCATGTCCGACTCTTTGCAGCCCCATGAACTGCAGCACACCAGGCCTCCCTGTCCACTACCAACTCTCAGAGTTCACCCAAACCCATGTCCGTCGAGCTGGTGATGCATACTTTTGCTTTATTGAACTGTTTCAGAATCTCTCCTGTTTGCCATTTCAAAGAAGTCCTAATTTTTGTGTTTTGCATTACCACTGCTGTTGTTTTGCATCACCATCTAAATTATCAAAGTGCCTTTTGGTTTTAGTATTCTCTCTTCATGGCACTCTTTCTGAATTCTTAGTCTAGTCATTATTTCCTTGTACTCAGTCTGAAGTGCTAATGGTTGAACAAAGAAAGGTATGTCTTGAGTAAATCTACACATATTAATAATCCACTGGGAGGAAGCAAGTGAAGTTGCAAGGTCTCAAATCTGTAATCATGGAAGGTGACATTGGGCTGAAAGAAATGTGGAAGTCTTTCTTCCCCCAAAACTGTGAGGAAGAGGGAAGAAAATGAGTGAAGATATGAAATGTATTAATGAAAAGGACGAGATCACTTGGAGTCTTTTTAGTCAAAGAGGAGTTTACTTTCACTTTTAGAATTAAGTGATAAGGAGTTGGTTTTAAGAATATGTTTGAAAAGGTGAGAGGAAAGTTATCTGGACCTTGAACTCTGTTATCTTAGAGTCACCAGTGACTGGCGTGTGATCGAGAATACTGCAGAGAGGTCAATAGTAAAGTCTCTGTTGGGGAGGACAGGTCTGAAGTACGTACAAGAAGGGATTACAGAGACCGGAGACAGATGGTTTTATTTAGTGCAGTATTAGTCCCTAACAGAAAGTAGTGTGGATAAGGGTGAAAAATGGACCAAAGCGGAGAGTACAAGGTGTGCAAAAAGTGGAGGCTTGCAACTACAAGCTGTGACGTGATTCAGAGAGCAGCCCTGTGGGATCTTATATTTTAAATCTCCTCACCCAAATAAAAAAAATCCGGAGCCTACTTACCACTGTCCTGCTCTCAGGGTCTGTGCGTACTGTGTTATAGAAGAGATAGTTTAATAAATGAAAATCTTTTAATATTTAATTAAACCTCGTGTTAAACCCTTATATAACAGCTTATTCCAAATATGTAGTGTATCAAATAGTTTCAGCAAGAGTTTGTATAGCATACTGGATATGCACTAAGAACTGTACTTAAAGATAAATGTAAGGAAAATAAAAATACCAAGTGGAGCTTTTTGTTTGTTTGTTTTTAGATTTACTTTTTTTAGCTGTGATGGGTCTTTGTTGTTACACACAGACTTTTCTCTAGTTGCAATGAGCAGAGGCTACTCTCTTGTGGAGCGTGAACTCTGGGCCCATGGGCTTAGTTGCTCCATGGCATGTGGGATATTCCCGGATCAGGGATTGAACCGGTGTCCCTTGCATTGTAAGGCAGATTCATAACCACTGAACCACCAGGGAAGCCCCCAAATGTAGCTTTTCAGCACTTCCCCCCAACCCCCATTTGATGCTTATATGCTGGATTTTTTTTTTAATCCATGTGCTGTGCTTTGTGTTTTCCCATCCTATTGATGTCCAGCTGTTTCTTTTTGCTGTAAATAGTCATTTTCCCATTTTATTCTAAGTAGGTTTATTGTGTAGCTTAATTCAATTCCTTTGGTATTAAACAGTGCTCAGTAATTTTGGAAATAGCTTACTTAATAGCTTTTTCCACTGTGAAATTTATTTAAGAAATATTCAAATGTCAGCACTATTCAGGGCACTGTGTTAGCTACTTGTGTTAATTGCAGGGATACAAATCTTCGTCCTGAAGATCTTTCGGTTTTAAAAGAGGTCACTATATACAGAGGTAGAAGGCTGTATGATTTTAAAGGAAGAGTGTGTCAGCTGCACCTGGGAGTGTTGCTGGGGGGTTGTGTGGTAGCTGGTGTCATGTCACTTTGCCTGGGCCACTGTGTGCTTAGTTGCACAGTCGTGTCCGACTCTCTGCGACCCCATGGACTGTACCCCGCTGGGCTCCTCTGTCCATGGGGATTCTCCAGGCAAGAATACTGGAGTGGGTTGCCATGCCCTCCTCCAGGGCATCTTCCCAACCCAGGGATCTAACCAGGTCTCCTGCATTGCGGACGGATTCTTTACCCTCTGAGCCATGAGGGAAGCCCACCTGTGGCCAGGCCACAGTGCCCAGATATTTGGTCAGATATTCTGGATGTTTCTGAAGGCTTTTTTTTTTTTTTAAACCAGATTAATATTTAAATTATTGTACTTTAAGTAAAGCATATTTGCTTCCCCATAATGTGGGATGCGGGTGGGCCTCAACCAGTCAGGTTGAAGGTCCTAATAGAACAAAGACTGACCTCCTCTGAGCCAGAAGGAAAGAATTCTACCAGCAAACCACCTTTGGACTCAAACTGCAACTCTTCTCCAGGTCTCCAGGAACCTGGCCTACTCTGCACATTTTGGATTTTCACATGAGCCAATTTCTTAAGTCTCGTGTCTATATATGTGCATTCTGTTGGTTCTGTTTCTCTGAAGAACTATGATGAATATAAGTAGTATCTAAGCTGAAATTTAGGATAGGTCATGTGTGGGGAGGAGCTTTGGTGGAGGACAGAAAACTTGGTCTGTGTATGGAAATGATGAGCTTGGTTTGAACTTGTGTTTGGATAAGTGATTGGGACCAGGTCTTGCAATTGATACTTGAGAGGAATTTTAATTTTAAGACTTCTTCATAGATGTTATTATGGATTTCCATTTGAACTTAGTTTCCCAACTTACTTTTGGACATTTCTTGAATAATCAACCTTTTGTTTATTAGTCTCACAGTTTAGTATCCAGGAGACTTGTTTTTCTTGTTTATCAATCGGTATCAGAGCCTAACTTACAATTTTTAGTTTGTATCCAAAAGTTGAGGCTTTTGGAAAATATTAATGTCATTTTGATGGTGCCAACTACATTTCATTTCAGTTCAGTCATGTCCGACTCTTTGCGACCCCATGAACTACAGCACACCAGGCCCCCCATCCATCACCAACTCCTGGAGTGTACCCAAACCCGTGTCCATTGTGTCGGTGATGCCCTCGAACCATCTCATCCTCTGTCGTCCCCTTCTCCTCCTGCCCTCAATCTTTCCCAGTATCAGGGTCTTTTCAAATGAGTCAGCTCTCTGCATCAGGTGGCCAAAGTATTGGAGTTTCAGCTTCAACATCAGTCCCTTCAGTGAACACCCAGGACTAATCTCCTTTAGGATGGACTGGTTGGATCTCCTTGCAGTCCAAGGGACTCTCAGGAGTCTTCTTCAACACCATAGTTCAAAAGCATCAGTTCTTTGGTGCTCAGCTTTCTTTATAGTCCAACTCTTACATCCATACATGACTACTGGAAAAACCATAGCCTTGACTAAACGGACCTTTGTTGGCAAAGAAATGTCTCTGCTTTTTAATATGCTGTCTAGGTGGGTCATAACTTTCCTTCCAAGGAGCAAGCGTCTTTTAATTTCATGGCTGCAGTCACCATCCGCAGTGATTTTGGAACCCAGAAAAATAAAGTCAGCCACTGTTTCCCCATCTATTTGCCATGAAGTGATGGGACTGGATGTCATGATCTTAGTTTTCTGAATGTTGAGCTTTAAGCCAACTTTTTCACTCTCTTCTCACTTTCATCAAGAAGCTCTTTAGTTCTTCTTCACTTTCTGCCATAAGGGTGGTGTCATCTGAATATCTGAGGTTATTGATATTTCTCCCAGCAATCTTGATTCCAGCTATGCTTCCTCCAGCCCAGCGTTTCTCATGATGTACTCTACATATAATTTAAATAAGCAGGATGACAATATACAGTCTTGACATACCCCTTTTCCTATTTGGAACCAATCTGTTGTTCCATGTCCAGTTATAACTGTTGCTTCCTGACCTGTATACAGGTTTCTTAAGAGGCAGGTCAACTATGGATATATTTATCATATTTAAACTTAACAAAACTTTGGTATTTTATAATGGAGATACTGTATTGGGAATTTGGTCACTATAGCTCTTCTCTCTTGTTGTGTACTTTGACTATATGTGTGGGTATTAAGGGTCTTCCTCTGGTGGCTAAGTGGTAAAGAACCTGCCTACTAATGCAGGAGAAGTGAGTTCTGTCCTTGTGTCGGGAAGATCCCCTGGAAAAGGAAAATGGCATCCCATTCCAGTATTCTTGCCTAGGAAATCCTGTAGACAGAGGAGCCTGGCAGGCTGCAGTCCATAGGGACACGATTCAGTGACTGAGTATGCATACATGTGGGTATTAATACACTGTGAACCAAGTTTGACATTAGTGTATGTTTGAGTTCTCCTTGATATAGAGATAGAGATATTTTAGATAAATGACTTTGCCAGAACTTTGACCCTATTTCTTTTTTTATTAAAAAAAAAATAGTATCATGGGATGTGTTTCTATTAATAAATCTTTGCTATTTATAGCCAGAAGTGGGAAATTTATTATATTCTTTTAAGACTAATGCAGGAAAAAAATACTTTCCCTACTTCCCACTCTTTTGAACGTTAGCCTAAAATGTGAACTTTTCTATTTTGGGAAATAAGAAAAACTAGAATACTTACTAAAGCAATGTAACAACGTGAAGTTAAGAAGATAGAGGACAACTTCTCCTAGTTTCAGCATTGTATTCCAACTATTACTGTCATTTTGTGTATTCTCTTACTACTATATTTGTAGGGGTGGGTGTGTGTGTGTGTGTGTGTGTGTTTCGTTTTTGTTTTTAGCCTCACCTCAAGGCATGTGGGACCTTAGTTTCTCAACCTGGGATACCAGGAATGGAACCTACACCCCTGCAGTGGAAGTGCAGGACTGCCAGGGAAGTCTGTGTGAGTGTTGAAGTAAAAATCATATAACATAAAATTAACCATTATAAAATGTATGATTTAATCTAGTCACAGTGTTGTGTAACCATCAGTTCGGTTCAGTCGTTCAGTTGTGTCCAACTCTTTGAGACCCAGTGGACTGCAGCACACCAGGCCTCCCTGTCCGTTGCCAACTCCCAGAGTTTACTCAAACACAAGTCCATTGAGTTAGTGATACCATCCAGCCACCTCATCCTCTGTTGTCCCCTTCTCCTCCTGCCTTCAGTCTTTCCCAGCATCAGGGTCATTTCCAGAAGGTAAGTCAGCTCTTCTCATCAGGTGGCCAGAGTATTGGAGCTTCAACATCAGTTCTTCCAATGAATATTCAGGGCTGATTTCCTTTCCTTGGTTTGATCTCCTTGCTGTCCAAGGGACTCTCAGGAGTCTTCTTCAACACCACAGTTCAAAAGCATCAATTCTTTGACGCTCAGCTTTCTTTATGGTTCAACTCTCACATCCATACATGACTACTGAAAAAATAATAGCTTTGACTAGATGGACCTTTGTTGGCAAAGTAATGTCTCTGCTTTTTAATATGCTGACTAGGTTGGTCATAGCTTTTCTTCCAAGGAGCAAGCATCTTTTAATTTCATGTCTGTAGTCACCGTTTCCAGTGATTTTGGAGCCCAAGAAAATAAAGCCTGTCACTGTTTCCCCATCTATTTGCCATGAAGTGATGGGACCAGATTCCATGATCTTTGTATTTTGAATATTGAGTTTTAAGCCAGCTTTTTCACTCTCCTCTTTCACTTTCATTAAGAGGCTCTTTAGTTCCTCTTTTCTGCTGTAAGGATGGTATAATCTGTATATCTGAGGTTGTTGATATTTTTCCCGGCAATCTTGATTCCAGCTTGTGCTTCATCCATTCCAGAGTTTCTTATCATGTACTCTGCATATAAGTTAAATAAACAAGGTGACAGTATGCAGCCTTGACATACTCCTTTCCTAATTTGGAACCAGTCCATTGTTTCATGTCCAGTTTAACTGTTGCTTCTTGACCTGCATGCAGATTTCTCAGGAGACAGGTTAGGTGGTCTGGTGTTCCCATCTCTTTAAGAATTTTCCAGTTTGTGGTGATCCACACAGTCAAAGGCTTTGGCATAGTCAATAAAGCAGAAATAGATATTTTTCTGGAATTCTCTTGTCTTTTCTGTGATTCAACGGATGTTGGCAATTTGATCTCTGCTCCTCTGCCTTTTCTAAATCCAGGTAGAACATCTGAAAGTTCACGGTTCATGTACTGTTGAAGCCTAACTTGGAGAATTTTGAGCATTACTTTGCTAACGTGTGAGATGAGTGCATTTATACTCTAGTTTGAGCACTGTTTGACATTGCCCTTCTTTGGGATTGGAATGAAAACTGACCTTTTCCAGTCCTGTGGCCACTGCTGAGTTTTTTCCAAATTTGCGGGGATATTGAGTGCAGCACTTTCACATCACCATCTTTTAGGATTTGAAGTAGCTCAACTGGAATTCCATCACTCCCACTAGCTTTGTTCATAGGGATGCTTCCTAAGGCCCGCTTGACTTCGCATTCCAGGATGTCTGGCTCTAGGTGAGTGATCACTCCATCGTGGTTATCTGGGTCATGAAGATCTTTTTTGTGTAGTTCTTCTGTGTTGTGCCCACAGTTTGAAGGACACTTACTTTAATTTCTCATTTCCCCTTCCCCAGCCCCTAGTGGCCACTAATCTGCTTTATATTTCAGTGGATTTTCTGACGCCAGGTAAATGGAATCATAATATGAGATATTTTGTGACGGACTTCTTTCACTTAGTGTGTTTTTAAGATTCATCATATTGTAGTGTATTTCAGAACTTAATTCCTTTTTATGGCTAAATAGTCTTCCATTATACCAGATACACTGGGGGCTTCTCTGATGGCTCAAATGGTATAGAATCTGCCTGCAATGCAGGAGAGCTGGGTTCAACCCCTCGTTCAGGTAGGTCCCCTGGAGAAGGAAATGGCAACCCACTCCAGTATTCTTGCCTGGAGAACTCCATGGACCGAGGAGCCTGGTGGTCTACAGTCCATGGGGTCCCAAAGAGTTGGACCTACAGCTGAGCAACTAACACACTCTGTATATTCTTGCCACTTAATGTCTTCTGTTTCTGTTAGGTCCATACCATTTCTGTCCTTTATTGTGTCCCCATTAAATGTTGCCTTGTTATCTCTTATTTTCTTGAAGAGATCTCTAGTGTTTTCCTCTTTTCTTGTCATTGATCGCTGAGGAAGGCTTTCTTATCTCTGCTTGCTGTTCTTTGGAAATCTGCATTCAAATGGTTATATCTTTCTCTTTCTCCTTTGCCTTTCGCTTCTCTTTTCTCAGCTATTTGTAAGGCCTCTTCAGAGAACCATTTTGCCTTTTTGCATTTCTTCTCCTTGGGGATGGTTTTGGTCACCACCTCTTGTACAGTGTTACAAACCTCCATCCATAGTTCCTGGGTGATGCTCTGATATCACCCAGGAAATTCCAAGAGATTTAGGAGCTCTGTGTCAGAAACCCAGGTCAAAGACCAAACTTTAGAACATAAGATGCCCTTAGTACATTTATCTTTTAGGAAATTACAGATGTTTTGGAGCTCTGGTCAGAAGCTAGAGACGAAAACCTATTTATATAGGCTTCTCTGGTGACTCAGATGGTTAAAAATTTGCCTGCAGTGCAGGAGACCCAGCTTCAATCCCTGGGTTGGGAAGGTCCCCTGGAGAAGGGAATGGCTACCCACTCCAATATTCTTGGCTGGAGAATTGCATGAATAGAGGTTTGAAGTCCTTGCAGTCCAAGGGACTTTCAGAAGTCTACTCCATGATAGCCAGCATCATATTCAATGGTGAAAGACAGAAAACATTCCCCTAGGAACAGAAACAGGATAAGGTTGTCCACTTCCACCGCTGTTACACAGCAATGTACTAGAAGTCCTAGCCAGCACAGTTAGTCAGAGGGACTATACTGTCATGAAGCATGGTCCCTTTGATGTACTGTTTGATTCAGTCTGCCAGTATTTTGTTGAGGAATTTTGTGTTTGTATTCCTAAGAGATTTTCATGTAGTTTTCTTACTGTACTTTGACCTTGGTATCAAGATAATGCTGGCCTCATAGAATGTGTTAGGAAATATTCCTTTTTCTTCTGTTTTTTGGAGGAGTTTGATGTTAATTCTTAAAATGTTTAGTAAAATTCACCAGTGAAACTTGGTATCACCAGTAAAGCCTGGTCCTGGTTCTTTGGAGGGTTTTGACTACTAGCCCAGTCTCTTGTTGGACTTGTTAAAGATCTGTTGAGATTTTCTGTTTATTCTTGAGTCAGTTTTGGTAATTTGTATGTTTCTAGAAATTTTTCTTTTTTGTCTAGATTATCTATTTTGTTGGCACACAATAGTTTGTAGTATTCTCCTATAAGTTTTTTAATCTGTGTAAGATTGGTTGTTTTTGCTTTCATTTGACTTTAGTTTTATTTCCTCATCTTTTTCCTTTGTCTAGACTAGCTAAAGTTTTGTATTATTTTGTTGATCTTTTCAAAGAACCAACTTTTGGTTTTAATGATTCTGTGTCTCTGTTTGCTATGTTGTTTATCTTGGCTTGAATTTAGTAGTATTATTTCCTTCCTTCTTTCTGCTGGATTTGGGCTTAGTTTGCTCTTTTTCTGATTTCTTTCTTCTTTTTTTTCTTTCTTTCTTTGAGTGCACTGGGTTTTAGTTGCAACACTCGGTTTCTTCGATCTTTAGTTGCGGCATGCAAACTCTTAGTTGTGGCATGTGGGTTCTAGTTCCCTGACCAGGGATCAAACCTGGGCCCCCTGCATTGAGAACACAGAGTCTTAGCCACTGGGCCACAGGCAAATTCCTCTAGTTTCTTAATAGATGATTTGAGATTTTTAAAATAGAGCATTTATAATTATAAATTTCTTTCTTGCATATGGCATTCTTTATATCCCCTAATTTTGGCAGGTGGTGTTTTCTTTTTCATTTGTCTTCAGGTTTTTTCTTTCTTTTTTTTAAAAAAATTATTTTTTAGTTGACGGTTAATTGCTTTACAGAATTTTGTTGTTTTCTGTCAAACCTCAACATGAATCAGCCATTCAAATTTTTTCTTAATTTCCCTAGTGATATCTTTTTTGTCTTATTGGTTCTTTATGAGTCAGTTGTTTAATTTCCAAATACTTGTGATTTTCTAATTTCTATTACTAATTTCTAGCCTCATTTCCATTTTAGTCAAAGAGGATACTTCATAAAATTCAATCCTTTTCAATTTATTGACAGTTGATTTGGCCTAAAATTTAGTCTGTTGTGAAGAATGTTCTATGTGCAATGTAAAGTAATATACATTCACTTTTGTTGAGGGGGAGAAAAGATATTCTAAATCTTTTAAATGCCTCCTCCAGTACTACTAAGGAAGTCAGTTATGCCCTGCCCTTGAGGGTTAAAACAGTGGTCAACCTCTCTGGCTGACTTCTCAGTGAATTTTTAGGTAGATCATAGCATACAACCCTAATTTTTTGGAGGACAAGATCCCTGTTCCCCACATGGCACCAGCAAGCTAGCCAAAAACATGGACTACTGTCCCCATAGCTGCCTTTTACAGAGATGGGAGATGATGAATGGTAATAGCCAGCCACTCTGGAAAATGCCAGAATTCACCAAAAGTTACCGACCTCTTCATTAGGTGCTCACTTAGATTCTACAGGCATCTGATTAGACTCCATCATTCCAAAATGGTTTGTTCAGATTGTTTGCCAGCCCAGTAGTTGTTTGGGTGGATGGACCATTCCTGGATCTTCTTACTCCACCATCTTGCATAATGCCCCTCACACCTATGTATTTATTTTTAATAGTTGTAATCTTTTGAAATTAATAGTTATATAATCTGCCTCATGCATAGCATGTTTAATGTTATTATATGTTTATGTAACTTTTTGATGTTACAAATAATATAGCAGTCTATTTTGGGGGAAAAAAATGTGGACAGAGTTGTAGATTCTGAGTAAGAAATCACATTTAATAAATCATGTTCTATTTTGACCTTTTTAGGTACCTTTTCACCATCACTTGCCCCGTAACTTCCAAACTGACCCTCTGCTTCCTTTTTCACTTTATCTTCCAAGTCACAGAAGAAAAAATACTGGAGAATGATGGTTGCTAGGGGTAGCGGAAAAAGCGTTGTGGTTCAGTGGGCATAAAGTTTCAATTAAGCAAGGTGATAAAGTTGTAGAGCTCTGCTGTAATTTTGTTTGAAATTAACAATACTGTGATGTACATTTAGAATTTTGTTAAGAGAGTAGATCTCATGTGGTGTATTCTTACCACAGTGAATCTGGTGGGCTAGAGTCCATGGGGTTGCAAAAGAGTCAGACACGACTTAGCAACTAAACAACAACAATGCAATTAAGAAAAATCGGGAATTCTCTAGTAGTCCAGTGGTTAGGACTTGGTGCTTTCACTGCTGAGGCCTGGGTTCAATCACTGGTTAGAGAACTAAGATGCTACAAGCTGGTTGATGTGACCAAAAAGAAAAAGAATTGAATTAATAGATAACATTAACAAAATTGCTGGTGAAGTATACCTAACAGTAGAGTTGTCTGCCAGCTTGAAAGGGAAAAAAGTAAGGTAGCATGGTGGAAGAAGGTATAACAAAGAGCTGAGTCTGCTGCTTGGAGGCAAGGAAAGAGTGCATCAGGATCAGGAAGAACGGCATAGTAAGGACTGATTACTGAGCCAGCAGGAAACTTGGGGTGAGAGGGAATCATACACTATTCCTACATGGTTTTCTATGTTTAGCCATTGCTGCCTAAAATACAATAAATAAAATAGCAGGTTAAAATAAATTAGGGATGAAACAATGTGATTTCTGACTGTACTGACATAATTCCCTTAATAGCCAGTTGACATGAGCTAATTCATGTATTAAAATTATTTGTAGCAGAATAGTACTGGTAATTTTCTACTTTTTCTATTCTTGTCCTGCTTTCTGTCTTTCTGTTCTTAGCATCCAGGTTTCAGCCTTTACTACCTCTCATTTGTTCTGTTATCTTACAGATATATATATATACAGATACAGATATATCTGTTATATACCCTTCTGATTGCTGTTCTAATTAACTTATTCTTTATAATGCTACAAGAACTGTCTTGAAGACATAAAATCTGATCAGGTAGTCTCTATCATTAAAACCTGTTTCTCAAACTCTTAGTGTGTGCAAATCATTCTTCATGGTGTCTGTTGCCATGATTTTTTACTTTGACTCTTTTGCTGTATGATAGAGATTTTCTTCATACCCCATTTTGGAAAGTATGCTTTTAATTTTCAACTCTATTGTGGGTTATCTTTAGGACTTCAAATAACAAATTTTTAAGCCATTGTATGTGAATTTATCAACTTGCCCCAAACTTTTATTAGGTAACTTCTTACTGTAAAAGTTGAGAGTATTCATTTATGAATTTCCTTTCATGTTTCTTTTGCTTCTTATTTTCATCTCCCAATTTTTGTGAGACTTTGGTGTGAAATACATACCATCTTAACAGCCCATGGACTGAGAAGCCTGGTAGGCTACATACAGCCCATGGGGTCACAAAGAGTCAGACAGGACTGAGCAACTTCACTTAACTTTTCTAACACTTTGTAACTTTGTAATCTTTTTCAGAACTATTAAATTTACATTCCATCCTAGCACCTTCAGTGGTAAAGAATCCGCCTGCCAATGCAGGAGTCATGGGTTCAGTCCCTGGGTGGGGAATGGAGTAAGAAATGGCAACCACTCCAGTATTCTTTATTGTAAAATTACATGGACAGAGGAGCCTGGCAGGCATGCGGTTGTGAAGTGTTGGACACAACTAAGTGACTGAACGCGCATGCACACTAGCACCTTGGTAAATTGTCACATACATTTATGCGCTTAAATGATTTTATAGTCCATCTCTTATTTTTTAATGCTATTGTCTCTGTGAATTCTTTATTTTGGTGTAGCAAAGGGTAAGTCTGTATGGCTTATAGTGCACTAAAGTTTTTTTTTTTTTCCTGGAAATACAGTGAAACCTTCTGATCATATTTAGGTCCTTATGTCAGGAAATTTGTTATATCTTTAGTTGCATTTTGTCTTGTTCTGTTGTCTTTCTCAGAGACTGTTCTTGTTATGTTTATTCTGCAGCTATATTTGTCTTACCTCTTTTTTCTTTAACTCTATGTGTTTTCAGTATGTGTTTTATTTTTCTTGAGAATATAAAGCAGTTCTTTCTGAAATTTTCTTGTTTCATCTTTCTTTTGGATATATGGGTATAATTTGAATGGTTATACCTTGAATAGCCTAATAGAGCTTCTCTTTGGTTTTATAGATGGTAGACCTTTAACCCCACCCCACCTGCCCATAGCTTCCGGATGAGCTGATTTGTTACCTTGGAGGTCTGGGACTTTATAAAACTTTGTGTGGTGATAATAGTGCTAGTGCTGAGTTTAGGGGTGAGATTGATCCACTTGTAATTTTCCTAGCTTTCTTTTTGGTTAAAGGACAAAGACATAAAACCATGTCTATTACTTCTGCCCTGCTACAATATTGTTTGGCCACCAGAGAGAGAGGGGAGCTTCAGCTCTGACATTCTACATCTTTTCCTTTATCACATCTGTGTCCCCATCCGTCAAGTTGGAGTATGCCTGGGAAAATTTCTCAGCATGCTATGTATGGATTCTGGAGTTGGCCTTCCAGATTGGACTAACTCTAAAAGTATCTGCATGATACTTTTTAGTGAAGTTTTATGGTACAGGTTTGAGGTATTTTCTTGGTTTAGGGATATTATAACTTTTTAATTTTCTTTAGTTATAGGGCAGAATAGTCATCTGCAAACCTACAACTATGCCATCATCTTTTCCTGAAGGTCTCATAAGTACCACAAAAAATTTTTAGGATTAAAAAAAGGCATGTAAGCCGAAATATTTATCTTCAGTCTAGCTATGGATAAGTTCTGTAGAAAAATATAAAACTTTGCACAGTGTTGAGGGGTTTGCTTCCTCTAGGATACTCTTTAAATGAATAATATCTGATATGGCAGACTTTCTTATTTGGAGCTTCTATGGAGATGTCAACATTTTTAGAAGTCTCCTAAGTTAGTGAACCTGAAATTTCTTTAGTATTGATAAGAAATCTTGAGGAATTGATTTAAAATATAGATATAGGTTTCTGTATCCTCTTCACAGAAAATCTGAGTCAGTGGATTCCAGAATCTTTTTTTTAGCTAGTTTACCCTGAAACAGCTGGTCACAGTTCAACTTTGAATAATGCCATCCTGAGTGTTAGTCAGATTTAATTATGAGGTAGATATTTGAGGTAACTAGGGCATTTCAGGCTGTCCCATGAGGCTTTACTTGGTTTCTAGAGGACGTGTTACTAACCAAGGAAGATATTCTTTTCATTGTCTTGTCTTAAACCTGAAGCTCAATTTCCCAGACTTTGGGATTTTTGTAGATTGGGAAAATCTTCACTCAGTGAAGATTCACTACACACACATACACACCCACACCCACACACACAGGAAATATCATACAAGTTGCCAGTTTTTTATTTTGCTGAATGGGGACATTAAAAATAAATCAGCAATGAAAGGGCTTTTTTTAGCACCTCTTACCACAACCACCAAAGATGTAAGTAAGTAACAGTGTAGAGAAAACACAACACTTTCTAATATAATCTTTGCAACACTGATAGTCTTTTAAATTGAATACATGTAAATTATGCAAAACCCACTTTCTTTTCCACTTTTAAAAGAATTTTACTGTAGCTACAAATTAATGAATACTTTCTCATGGAGGGCATTTAAGGACTGCTCCTTAGTACTGGAAACAGTGCACTCTAAGAGGTGCTACCTGAATACAGTGAGTAGACATCTATCTCATGTCGTCTGTTTTCTTACCAGTTCGGTCCTTTGGTACAGAAGACAGACCAACAGATCGTCCAATACCACCTCGAGATGAAGTCTTTGAATACATAATATTCCGTGGGAGTGATATTAAAGACCTTACTGTTTGTGAGCCACCAAAACCACAGTGTTCTTTGCCTCAGGACCCAGCTATTGTGCAGGTAACATTGTAAATCTGTCTTGGAGTACAAATACATTTCATTCACATAACTAGCCTTGGATTTTACCTTATTGTTTTAGGCTTTTAAATTTTCTCTATTGAACATGTAGCTTACTACCATTTTCTAGTTACCTAGATACCCAGAATAACTGGGTGATGTTCTCATCCAGGTTTCTCTCTTTAGATGATAAATTGGAACTAAATAGAGTAAGAAATAGCTGAGGGATTAATTTTTTTTTCTTTTTCTTTTGCTGTGCCACACAGCATGTGGAATCTTAGTTCCCATGTGGAAGCCTGGAATCTTAACCACTGGGTCACCAGAGAAACCCAGGAATTAATTTTTATCATAAGAATTTTCTGATTGCAGTAACAAAGTAGCTAATGTTTATTGAGTTCTGAGTTTATGAGAAGCACTATTAAAAGCACTGCACATATAATAAGGCAAACCTCACAACACTCTCTGAGCTTGGTACTATAGTTCTCTTTTTTATAAGTGAGGAAATTGAATTAGCCATAATTTGAGTAGACCCAGGCATCCTGGCTCCAGAATCCAGGATCCATTTCACTATATTATTCACATATATTCTATTATTATATATTCTATTATTCACATGTGGTTCATTTTACAAACTAGGGTGATGGTGGCTACTCTTAGGTATGATTACTAGGTTTAATGAGAAAAATGCTGAATCACATTATATGTTTGTATAGTGTACATGGAGTGTTATATAGTCAGATAGCACAAACATAAAAGGATTTTAACATATACTGATATTTGATTCTGTAATAAAGTATTAAAAAGAAGATCCTAAGGCTTCTCATTAAGAGAAATTTCAAAATTTGTGTATTTTAATAAAAACAGAAACATGTGATAGATTGCAAATTATGAGTTAAAGAGGATGTTTATATTATAGTACCCATTTATATGTTAATTGGAAATACATAGAAACTCTGAATTTCTACTATAGCAGCAGCATAGGAGACAGGTTAACATAAGAGTATTTTCAGTTGTGGGCATAACTGATTAAAAGCTTTGTGGCCCCCATGTGACTTTCCTCCTGAATCCATTTTCTTACCAACTTTTTTTCTCATCAGAAGTCTTTGTTAATGTGCTCTAAATTATGCTTGTTGGCTTTTCTAACTCACTCTTTTATGCTGCGAGTGATAAAAATCTTAGTTTTTCACAAAACTGATTGTTAAAAATACACAGAATGTATATGCATTATCTTGCATAAAATGTACCTTCCAGCTTTTAAAAGGAAATACCTAATGAACACTCCTAAAGAAAATATTAAGTGCTGTGTAAAATTAAAATGGGGGGGGGGGAGAAAGTACCTTTTAACATTTATTTACTGTTTTTTCTGAATACAAAATAAGCTTTTTATTAAGAAATGGCTGGGACTTCCATGGTGATCCAGTGGATGAGATTTCACACTCCAGTGCAAGGGGCTTGAGTTTGATCCCTGGTCAGAGAACTAGATCCTACATACCGCAATTAAACATCCCACATGCCACAACTGAAGATCCCTGAGAAAATGTAAACTTCTTAAATGAAGGGAGAAATTAAATGAAGGGAGAAAAGACACGTTCTCCCAGAAATAGTTGCCTGCACCGAACAGGGGATTTTCTCCAGGCACTCTTCCTGACTCAGGGATCAAGCCTGGGTCTCCTGCGTTGTAGGCCGGCTCTTTACTGTCTGAGCCACCAGGGAAGCCCCAGCATATTAACAACTATATTTAAAGGATAAATAGTAAATGATTTTGTATGCGATAGTTTGTTTCTGCATCTCTTTCCTGTAAATGTAATAGTATACCTCTAACGATTGAAAAGAATAAAATAAAAAGTGAGATGTCTTATGTAAGTCAGCACGAGATTGAAACTTAGTACTGTTGATATAACCAAATTTTATTTTTCTCATATTTTTTCTTTTAAACAAAGTTCGTTTACTTACTCAGGTAACTTTTCTTTGGTTCTTTCCTAAATGTGCTCTAAAATGAAACCTAAAAGAGTTCATTGTAGGGAAAAGTATTTATAAATCACATTAAGTATAATTGACAAATATAATCAAATATTGTAGTCAGATTATTCAACTGTTGTAACATTAAATGCATGTTGCAAGTTGTTATAATTGCTTCTGTGTCTAGTAATTATAATTTAATAGTTTTCTTTAAAATGTAAATATGCAAATTTATTTCCATTATGTACATATCGTTTAGAGCCTGATAAATTAACCCATAATCTTTTCTTCAGTCTTCACTAGGTTCATCTGCTTCTTCATTCCAGTCGGTGGGCTCCTATGGACCTTTTGGCAGGATGCCGACGTACAGTCAGTTCAGTCCAAGTTCATTAGTTGGGCAGCAGTTTGGGGCTGTTGGTGTTGGTATGTTGTGCTTTTTTCCTTTTTTCCTTTCTTTCTTTATTTTTTGTAATTTTCCTGTCTTTATCATAAAGTTATATAAAACCTTCCACAAGTTTTCAGACATTGTTTGATGTTCCTTTTGTAACCTGTTTTTTTGAAGACTTCGGTCCTTAATGATTAGTGGTTCTATAAAGGCCGTCTCTTAGAATAGTAACTTTTAAAAATCTAGGTATAGCCAATTACCAAATTTTATGAATATTATTTTAAATTTACACAAGATATAGCCATTTAAAATATTTTTTTTCAATAGGATGAGTTTTCAAAAAGGGAAATGGAGATAATGCTGTTGCTAAGGAATAGTAAACAACACTGTGGGCTTCCCTTGTGGCTTAGACATAAAAGAGTCCGCCTGCAATGCAGAAGACACGGGTTCAATCCCTGGATTGGGAGGATCCCCTGGAGAAGGGAATGGCTACCCACTCCAGTATTCTTGCCTAGAGCATTTCATGGACAGAAGAGCCTGGCGTGCTACAGTCCTTGGGGTCGCATAGAGTTGAACACAACTGAGCAACTAACATACACACTGTAAGAAAATATAGACAGGCTAGGCTAATAACAGTCCTACCTGGTACTAGAAGACAAGGGCTCTCATGTACAACTTGATATAATTAGATTAACTTTTTTGTGTTTTTGTAGTTGTGCATTTTACCTTAAACCTTTATTGATTTCGTTGAAATAATCTCTTACCAGTTTATTTCACTGAATCACAAATCCAGTTTTCAAGTTTATCTTGAAACTCATTAGTATGTTAACAGAATTTGTTAAAATAAGTAAACTTTTACACTCATATTTTACACTCTTACAAGAACAAATACCACTCTTAGAAAACGTGACTTGGGGTTTCTAATTGGCAGTGGTATTGGTGTTGTTCATTTTGAAACTATTTTTTGTATGTATAATAGGACAAGGCGTATGAATAATACATTGATGTTGATAGGCGATATTTTTACCTTGGAGAAGGGAGATACACATATTGAATTGAGGAAAGGTAAAGAACAGTGTTGTGGTAGTGAATGTGAATTGGAGTTATAGGTGTGAATTCATTTTTAAAAACTGACTGTTTCCTGATTCTGTTCATAGAAGAGGCCTAGAAGCAATGACACCCAGTAGCAAAGGCCGTGGGTAGACCCACTTCTTGCTTTCTAAATACCGTTCCCCACTAAACGGAATCTGCTGCTGCTAAGTCACTTCAGTCATGTCCAACTCTGTGCGACCCCACAGACGGCAGCCCACCAGGCTCCCCCGTCCCCGGGATTCTCCAGGCAAGAGTACTGGAGTGGGGTGCCATCTCCTTCTCCAATGCATGAAAGTGAAAAGTGAAAGTAAAGTCGCTCAGTCGTGTCCGACTCTTAGCAACCCCATGGACCACAGCCTACCAGGCTCCTCTGTCCATGGGATTTTCCAGGCAAGAGTACTGGAGTGGGGTGCCATTGCCTTCTTCAAAACGGAATCTAGGCCCCTTTTAAAAAGAAGAAGAAGGAAACTTTTTTAAAGTAAAATAATGCTAGCTAGGAAGTATAAGGAATGGTGGACATAGAAAATCACCATTGTTAACCTCTAGTGAAATAATTAGCAGGGATTACCAGTGGATGCTAAAATCATTGGGTGAATGAGGTTGAAACAAGATATTAAAATAATCTTAAAGTATCATCGCACAGTTTACTTGTTAATTACAAAGGGAGAAGATGTACCGTTATAATGGAGAAATCTGATGGTCAGTCACCATCTTAATTAATTCGTCAAGTTTGGTATTGGCATAATTATTGATTATATGTCTTCTGGTGTGATGATACAGGGGAGAAGTATAAACAACTTCACTTCTGGGCATTCTTGCTCAAAATGGAGACTCTAATCTTGAAGAAACTGACATACATTTTCAGAAAGTCAAGTTTTTCAAAGGATTCAGTGTTGTGAAGAAGAGAGGGAGCAGGGCTGTTTTAGACTTGGGAATACTGAAGAAACATAGCATCCAAATGTAATATATGTTCAGATCCCAAGTTTTAAGAAAAACTGATAATAAAGAATGTTTTAGGGACTATTGAGGAACTTTGAGTAAGGACTAAATGTAGGATGATGTTCATTTTCTAGATGTATTTCTTATATATAATGGTATTGTGGTTAACCATATAGGAGAATATGTTTTAGGGAAATGACTTTAGTACTGAAGGGTGAAGAGTCAGATTGATTATGGCATATGTAGATGAAAAGAGAAGTCTGTATATCACAATATGAAGAAATGAAAAAACGGGATAGGTGTGGTAAGAAGTTAGTAGTTGGTGAGCTAGGTGAGGAATATATTGATATTCAGTGTACTCCCTTTTTTTGACACAAGTTTGACATTTTTCAAGTTTATTTATTTTTGTTGGGATAGTTCTTTCATCTCTAATCAAAATTTAAATGTTTAATTACTTCTTGGATAGGTGAAATAACTTTGGTCCATGTACCTCCTAATCCTACTCAAGGAAAGATCAGTGTTAACTTATCCATGTTAAATCAAGGTATACCCTATGTTAATTATAACTGCTAGAATCCTATTCTGAGGATTCACAATAAGGGACAGTTGCAAATTATTTTATCCTTTTGAGATTCCTTTCACTAAGTTGAATAGTTAGCTAACATCTGAATTATTGTACTTACTCTCTACATTACTGTGAAGTTGCATGACAGTGTCTATAAAAGCATTTGAAACAGGGTCTAGCACAAAATGTCTGCATAGTAAATGCTGCTTTTGCTATTCCTCATATCCTGCTCCTCTGATCAGAGTATTTTGTGGTGGTGAAATACATTAATATATTCCTTATAAATACTTTTATCTAATTTTTATATTGGGGTTTGCTGGTTTAGTGTTCTTTGGATGTCAAAAGGTAGGTTTTACTTGTGTTTTCCATATGAGTAGACTAGTTTTTGCAGTAACAAATTATTTTTGATTGTTTGATTTCCATACTGGTAGGATAATTTATGGAGTGACTAATTAAAGAACTATATATAGTATTTAGAAGTAGTTAAATGAGGAGGAGGAAAACTGTAGCATTGATTAAGGTGGCAGATGTTCTTTAGAAACAGAATTAACTCAGATACAGTTTGTGTTGATACAAATTAAGCCAGATTTTAATCTAAGCCTCTTGTTTTCATTTTCTGTGCCCAGTATTCTGATGTAAAGAGGAAGTGTAAATAACTTAGAATTACTCTACTGCTATTTGGGGGAATTTTTTCCATTTTAATTTTCTTATATTATCATCTTTTTATAGTTTTACATGCAGTTTATATCATGAAGGATTAGTATCTTTAATATCTAAAGAGCTTTTAAAAATAAAGATCTACAACCCAACAGAAAAATAGATAAAGATTAGGAACTAACTTTGAAAAAACACAAATGGCCCTTAAACATGGAAAGATGCTTAAATCTTGCTTATGATGAGATAATTAAATCACCACCACAACACCATTTCTCACTATCAATTTGACAGAAACCCAGAAGTTTGAATATATTCTGTTTTGTCACAATTATGAGGAAACAAATACTCTCACACTTTGAAAGGAATGATGCAGTGTGTAGAATGAAAACATTGTTGTTTTTTTTCAGTTGACACTCAGATAGTTCTTACATGCAAAGATTAGGTCACTACTGCCTTTAATTCATAGGCCTTTAGGAGAAATTAATTATCTCAATAAACTGAAGCACCAGACAGCCACGGCATGCTGTCTCTCATACTACTCTTGTGGGCAAGAGGGGGTAAATTGCCTGAACAGTCAGGCAAATGAATACATTTTAGCTACCTAAATAATCAAATCATATTGGACAGTGACTCTCTTAGGTCTCTAGTGTTTTGTACAGATTAATTTTTAATCACTGAGCTTAATGAACACTTAACTTGCTTATGAACTTTATAAAGTTAGTATAAACCAGGAGAGTGGTTCATGCATTAAGAATGACAGACTAAGGATTAGTAAAGATCTACTTTGGAATTCCATGGCAGTCCAGTAGTTAGGACTTTGTGTTTCCACTGCAGGGACCCATGGTTGGGGGGAAACTCTTAAGATCCCACATAACATGTGGTCAAAAATAAATAAAAGACCTACTTCAGTAATGTGTAAAGGAATTGAACATTCCAGTTAAAAGGCAGAGATCATCAAACTGAATTTTTTTTAAAAAGACCCTCTTATGTTCTAATGAGGTGGATGAAACTGGAGCCTATTATACAGAGTGAAGTAAGTCAGAAAGAAAAACACCAATACAGTATATTAACACATATATATGGAATTTAGAAAGATAGTAAAGATGACCCTATATGCGAGAAAGCAAAAGAGACACAGATGTAAAGAACAGACTTTTGGACTCTGTGGGAGAAGGCAAGGGTGGGATGATTTGAGAGAATAGCATTGAAACATGTATATTATCATATGTGAAATAGATCACCAGTCCAGGTTGGATGCATGAGACAGGGCGCTCAGGGCTGGTGCACTGGGATGACCCTGAGGGATGGGATGGGGAGGGAGGGTCAGGATGGGGAACACATGTACACCCATAGCTGATTCATGTGAATGTATGGCAAAAACCACCACAATATTGTAAAGTAATTAGCCTCCAATTAAAATAAATTTTTTTAAAAAAGACCCTGTTATATGATATTTACAAAAGATGAATTTAAAAAAAGTAAAAGAATAGAAAAAGGCATGGCATACCATATAAACACTAATAACAAGAAAACTATGTTAGAAAAATTAACATCAGACAAAGCTGCTTAAAGGTCAGAAGTACTGCCAAAGAAGGATTCTTTATAACAGTACAGTGGGCAGTTCATCAGAAAGCTGTAACAATCCTAAATGAGTATGTGACTTTTACAAAGTAGTACACCAACACCAACAATTTCAGAATATAGATTCTTTTCATGGAGAAGGAATTGGCACCCCACTCTAGTATACTTGCCTAGAGAATCCTGTGGACAGAGGAGCCTGGTGGGCTGCCATCCATGGGGTCGCAGGGAGTTGGACACGACTGAAGCGCCTTACCATGCATGCATGCATTGGAGAAGGAAATGGCAGCCCACTCCAGTATTCTTGCCTGGAGAATCCCAGGGACAGAGGATCCTGGTGGGCTGCTGTCTATGGGATTGCAGAGTTAAACACGACTGAAGCGACTTAGCAGCAGCAGCAGATTCTTCTGAGTAAATATGGATCAATCAATGGGATAGATCAAATCTTGGTCTATAAAAGAAGTTACATTAAATTCAGAAACATTGAAATCATCCATGGTATTTTCTCAAACCACAAAGAAATTAAGTTTGGAATTAATAATAAAGATAACTTGAAAATCAGTGCTCTAAGCTACCAGTTTATTAAGAAGGGTGAAAAAAAAAAGAAAAGAATATTAGCCCAAAAGTACTAGAAAGAAGAAAAAATTTAAAGCAGAAAGGAAATAGAAACTAGTCCCAATATATATATATATATATATATATATATAATATCAACAAAGCCAGAAATTGGCTTTTTGAAAAATTTCATAAAATTAATAATCCTGTAGCAAAACTAAACAAGGGGAGGGGGCTCAAATACTGATATCAAGAATGAAAGAGTAGACATCACTGTAGATCCTAAAAGGATAATATGAAGATATTGTGAACAACTTTATGTCAACAAACTTGTCATTTTAGATGAAATAGCCAAATTTCTTGAAACTACAGCTTTCCTAAACCAATACAAGAGAAAGTATAATCTCACTAGCACTCTGTTAAAAAAGTTGAAACTGTAATTTAAATCTTCCGTAAAGAAAATTCTAGACTGTTTGCTTTACTGGTAAATTCTACCATTTAGGGAAGAAATAATTTTATCAATCTTACAAACTCTTTGAGAGAATAAAGGAGAAGAACACTTCCTAACCAGGTAATGAAGGCAAGATAAGATAGCAAAATGTAAGTGAAATTATTACAAGAAAATAAAATTACAGCTAATTTCCATGAACATACATATAGAAATCCTCAACATAGTCTTATCAGTGGAAGTCAGCAGTTCATAAGAAGGCTAGTACATAATGACAGAGTTTATCTCAGGAATGCAAAGATGTTATAACATTTGAAAATCATTTGTAATTTACCACATTAATGGAATGAAGCAGAAAAGCTGCAATCCCACGAGATAGAGAGGAAGCATTCAATAAAATTTGATACTCATTTATCAACAACTAAGGAATAGGAGGGAATTTCCTAATTTGATTAGTGAAATGAAAAGCTTGCATACATAATGGTGGGATAATGAAGGCTGTTTCCTTAAGGTAAGGAATAAAGTGAAAGCAGAATTGTATCTTATTTCATGTAGTGTTCTTCTAGAGGTCCTAGTCAGTCCAACAAGGCAAGAAAAAATAAAAGATTCAGAGACTGGAAAGGCAGAACTAAAAATGTCATTATCTGAAGGTGGCATGATTGTGTGTATAGAAAATGCAAAGGAATATTAAAACCACTAGAATGGATAAGTGAATTTAACATGGTAAGGGACTACATGGTAAACACACAAAAATTAACCAGATTTTTGTATTTGGAATAGGCAGATTGACAAACTGTGGCCTGTGGACCAAATCTTGCTAGCCTCCTGTTTTCTTAGAATACAGCCATACCCGTTTATTTGCATGTTGTGGCTGCTTTTACACTACAGGTGCAGAGTTGTATAGTTGTAACAGATCATGTGGCCTGAAAAGCCTAGAATATTTTATTTACCATCTGACAAATTATAAAATTTGCTGATCTAGAATAGGTTATTGATAAATGAAATATAAAATGCAACATAGCTTATAATGGCATCAGTAATATCAGATACCCAAGAATGAATATAAAAAAATATATTTAAAAGCCTCTGTAATAGCGATTCTCAGTAGAGGGAAGTTCATTTCATCCCCCTCAGAGGCCAGGGTTGCTACTTAACATCCTACAGTTCATGGAACAACCCCTCAAAACAAAGAATTGTCTAGCCCACCATGTCAGTAGTGCTGACGCTGGGAAAACTGCTCTTCAATAAAAATGACAAAACATTGCTGAGAGAGATTAAAATACATAAATCCATGCTTATAGGTTAAAAGATTCAATATTTTTATGGTGACACTTTCCCCCCAAATTACAAGTTTACAGGTTGAACATAATCTTAGTAAAAATCCCATCACACTTCAAAAAATAGAAATTAACACATTGATCCTAATATTTGCATGAAAATACAAACTCTATAATAACCAATACACTCTTGAAGAAAGAAGAAGTTTGAAGTATATGCTGTTTCAAGATTTAGGACAGGGAATGATCAATACAACAATAGACAAACATGGGTAAAGAATAGAGGGTTTAGAAATAGACCTATTTAAGTGCTGACTTAAGACAAAGATGCCAGTGCAGTTCAGTGGAAAGGAGGAAATCTTTCCAGCAAATAATGTTGCAGCAGCTGGGTATCTATTTGGAAAAAATTAACATTGATCCCTCCCTCACCCTATGCATAAAAGGTAGTTTGAGATAAATCAGTAGCAGAATTGGCATGAAGGAGGTGGGTGTTATACGACCAAGAACTCAGAAAAGAGATGGAGGATATAGAAGAGTTTTCTAACCTGAGAGCAAGCAGTGGGAGGTTGAGTCAGGTGAGAAAACACAGAGCAGGATGGAGGTTGAATACGCATCATCAGAGTAGTCTATATCTTGGTCATTACCTAGAAATACTAGGGATAATAAAATGGTTTCAGCATTCTACAGAATTACTGAGAGCACTAGTCTCAACATTTCTGGGCATGTTGTGGGAGATGATGTTAGGCCTCTCCTTAGCTGACTGGGGCCATAGCCTGAATGGATTACAACTCTTAAGGAATCCCATTCATTCTTACCATCTGAGGTGCTATGATAAGTTCTGCTGCCCCATTTTAAGAGGGATATGAACAACTAGAATTCATTAAATTAGGGAGAAGTCAAAGAGGCAAGGCTTAAAGAATATGTGAAGGTAAGTAATGGCTGAAGGAACTAGAGTTGCTTAGCTTGAAAATAAGATGCGAGGGACATGTTCATAATGTTCAAGTAATTTAAAAGCAAATAGTTAAACTTCTGTTGTGGAGTAGACATGGAAATAATGAGGGAAGAGGTAGGCAGATTGGTGAGGGGCGGGGGCGGTTGCTTAGGCAAATAATTTGAACTTTTTACCTTGAACACAGTGGAAAGCCCTCAGAGGATCCTAAGCACTGTAGTGATGTGATTATGTTTCTATTTCATAAAAAATTATTCTGAGTACCACTTTTAGATTTAATTCAGAGGTGGGGAAGGAGGACTGTTGAAAACCTATGTAGATTAAATATTAAGAGGTCATAGCATGTGGAAAGTGATTGATTCATAAATTCTGAAGAAATGTAGAGAAGCTTGACATAACCTAATATAGCAAAGAGTTGAGTCGTTTTGAGGGATTTTTTTCTCATATTATCAGAACTTCTTGTGGTTGCTTTAGGCAGAACATAGCCCCACAATACTGTCCTGAGGAGAAGCATTAAAATGGACTGGAGTCCATTGTCCATTGGAAATGCTGGAAAAGCTCTTTGTAGACCTGTCTGCTGATTTGGCTATTTATACAGATATTTGGTTTTAAAATAATTGAACCTTCATGTTAGTGTTGAATATACCATTTCTGCTGCTTCTCTATCTGATGTGCATTCTGCTATCCTACCTGCATAACTGCTCAGGACAGTATTGCACATGTTACAAAAATGATTTGCATCCAAAGAAGCTGAAGTACATATGGGCTTGCTTTTATATGTATATACTGCCAAAAATTTCTCAGAATTATTTTTGATTCAGTTTCATTAATTTCTAATATTATTAATTTGCTCAAGTGTTATGGGGAAGGACACTTATCATCACTAAGATGGTATATTACTTTATATAATAGAAAGCTTAAAAAAATTTTTTTTTAATTGTCATTAAAATTTTTTTTCTTAAAGCCGGAAGCTCCTTGACATCCTTTGGAACAGAAGCATCAAGCAGCAGTGCCCTTTCCCAAAGTAGTGCGGTTGGTTCTGCCTTTACCCAGGATACAAGAGCTCTAAAAACACAGCTATCTCAAGGTAAGCTGTTTTTTCCTTCAGAAATTTCCATTCCAAATTTCTATGGTGGTTTTTGTCTTTCTTTGAATGGAAGAGCTTTTGCATGTAAATCACGTGTATAATTTCTACTTAGCTCTTTTAAAATTGTCATCCAAATAAATACACTATTGAATGACTTCCACTGTTTAGACTTTTCATAATTCTTAGGTCATAAAATGGAAACAGTAAACACTATTTGAATTTTTTCTTTTTTTAAACAAAGCAGTTATATTACTTGTATATGGTGGTTGAGTCACTAAGTCATGTCCGACTCTTGTGATCCCATGGACTGTAACTCACCAGGCTCCTCCATCCATGGGATTTTCCAGGCAAGAATACTGGAGTGGGTTGCCGTTTCCTTCTCTAGGGGATCTTCCTCACCCAGGGATCTAACCCGAGTCTCCTGCATAGCAGGCAGATTCTTAACTGGCTGAGCCACCAGGGAAGCCATATATAATATGTACTTGTATACAACACTTAAATATTATAGGTTAGTCTCAGACTCACCACTGTGGATGAATTCTCTATGAATTTGAAATAGTAGCTGAGGAAACAAGCTGTTCCTTATGCTGTTGCATCTTTCCTAGCATCCTCGTGATCTAGAGCAGTGGCTCTCGGTGTGGCCACCTAGAACCAAATCATCTAATCTGGAATGCTTCTTTAAAATGTACATCCTGAGAACTACTGCAAAAGAATCCTGGGAGCTTGGGGATCTGCATTTTAATCAGCTTCTTAAAGGATCCTGTTTCATTTGTTTTTAATTTCGTTTTTCTACCAGCCAGTCTCATAACCTTCAGTGATTCCAAGATTCCTTTTCTTTATCTGCTGCTAAAGTAGATGATACTGGCCCATAGCTTTATATGGATATTTACTTTCAAATAAAACAATATAAAGTCATTTCAGACATATGCTGTAATCAGGACAATATTTTCAAAAACTCTTGAGGGTAAAATCAAGCCAGTGCTAAACATAGTCCTGTGTATCTCACTTTAGATATTTTGAAATAGTTGTAGTTACTTATATTCATATTAACTTAAAATAACTTAATTTTTAATTTTTTAACATTCTGATGATTTCTTGTAAGTATTAATAAATTAGAAATAGACTAAGTGTACTGTATAGCACTGGGAACTATATTTAATATCATGTGATAAACCATAATAGAAAAAAAAATGAAAAAAGTGTGTATGTGTGTATGTATATAACTAAATCACTTTGCTTTACAGTAGAAATTACACAACTTTGCGAGTACTTCAATAAAATAAATTTTTAAAGAAAAATATACTTGGCATAGGAAGACAATAAATATACTCAATTTCACTACCCAGAAATAACATATTTATTTGCAGATTTGAACATAAGATTTCCTTCTGAGAGAAAATACTTAATCTTTTTAAGCATTAATTTTCTGTACAATAAAATAGGACCTTACTGATAAACTAACAGACTTACTGTAAGGGTTACTTTCTTTTAAATGTGTGTAGTGCCCTTCACATAGTACCTGACATGGAACATGCTCAGTAGATGTTAGCTGTCTTAATTAATAACTAGCATTAACTTTAATGTTGAAGCACCAGAAAGATTCTTATTAAGATCATAATAAAGAACTCTGGATCTCATTGCTACTCAGCATTGTTCTGGAATTTTTAGCTATGTCAGGAAAAAGAAAGAAGTATGAATAACTAGAATTAGCATTATTTGTCGATGCTAACTTTCTTCTTGGAATTGAGAATTCACTGAAAAACCTAAAACTAATAAAGTACTTAAATTAGAGGTAAAATGTAGAGAATAAGTACAAAAATCAGTAGATGTCCTAAAATCTAACCCACTGATTATTAATGGGGATAAAAAAAGATGTTCACAATGATGAGAAATAGAAATTATATAGAAAATATAAATATGACCAGCCTCTGATGAAAGAAAGTGTAATAGAGGGACATAAAAGAAGTTACGTATAATCAGAAAAGCATATCTTATCTCTAAATATAAAGATTTAGTTTTAGGAAGACTTCTCATAATAACTTTACTGTAGTTTGTAAAAGAACCTATAAAATACATACACAGACTGTCTTAAAAATAAGCATGCAAATATACCTAGACATGTTTTAAAAATAATAATAATAATGAGATAGGGCTTACCTCTTAATAAAATATACATAAAATAAAACAGTGCAGGAATAAATTTAGAGATGAATGGAGCAAAAGTCAGAAATAGATCCAAGTATAAATAAATAATTAATATATGATAAGGATGCTGTTTTTAAATTAGTGGAGAAAGACTTGTTGTCCAGTAAATGATGTTGTTAACAGATAACTGTCTGATCATTTGGAATGTTAACTCCAGAATCCTTCCCTCATACTTCAAACTAAAATAAGTTTTAAATAGATTAAAAAAATTTTTTTTTTAATTTGCAAGAAACAATGAGAGAGGAGGCCTGGGGGTCTGCATTTTAATTTCACCAACTAAATTTCTGAAATTTTTCGAATTTTAACACCTAGAATTTTCTTGTAACTGGGAAGATAAGAATGAAGGTAACTTGAGGGAGTGTGTTTATAATTATAAGAGCTTTTGAGTTTTATAAGTTTTCATGTATGCTAAGTCACTTCAGTTGTATCTAACTCTGCGACCCTAGGGATTGTATAGCCTGCCAGGCTCCTCTGTCTATGGGATTCTCCAGACAAGAATACTAGAGTGGATTGCCGTGCCCTTCTCTAGGGGATCTTCCCAACCCAAGGATTGAGCCCCGTGTTTCTTACATCTCCTGCATTGGCGGGCGGATTCTTCACCACTAGCACTACCCAGGAAGCCCCTTGTAAATTTATATAAGACCACTTAATGTACTATCATAAAATTACCTATAAACAGGGTAGGTTAATTAACTTTAACCCTGGTGGTTCGGTGGTGAAGAATCCGTATAATGTTGCAGGGCACACAGGTTCAGTCCTTGGTCAGGAAACTCGGAGCCCACATGCTATGGAGCAGCTAAGCCTGTGCACTACAAGAGTCTGCCACAAGGTCCCACATGACGTGTTGGAGATCTTGCATGCCTCAGCTAAGACCTGATGTGACTAAATAAACAAATAGAGATTAAAGATAGAATTACCTAGATAACAAGCTTTTCAAAAAACATAACACCTGTTCAATAAATAAATCACCTTTATTTTAACAAATACTTCTATAAGGTGATAAGTAATTACAGAAATTTTTCTCTTGGGTCCAAACTTATATAAACTTGCACCATGATTTCCCATTATAATTAATGGGAAAATTACAGCGTTTCTGTTAATGGCAGACTGAACTGTAATGCTGGAAATGGTGACACATTTGTCACTGCATGCTTTAGATAACCATATACCAGGGGAGGATACTGATAAACAATCCCTGAAGCACCTCGTGCACGACAACCAGTGTGCTGTCAGCACTCAGCCAGGTCACCAGCTTGGAGCCTGTGCATATAGCACAGGTGGACAGTAACATTTGCAGCCTATTTGGGAAGTGTTTTTTCTTTTACATAAAAGTGAGCACAATTTTTTAAAACAAAACCTATTTTGGTACAACATCACATGATGTGAGAGCACCTTAAGCAGAGATTTACAGCAAACATAGGGGACCAAAAGCGTGATGGGAGCACCCAGTGTTATATTCTTCTGTTCATACTGTGACCAGACTCTGACCTCATAAAAGGAAAAATGGAATTTGTAAGTATAAAACCCATATTAAGCAAAAACTTGCCTAGAGATCATTCAAATAGCAAAGATTGAGTATGGTTATTGTGTAATTATCTGAAGGTTTTATTTGTTACTGGTCTTTTAGTATTAATTACCCAAGCCCCTAAAGTATTGAAGAACTTCATTGTACTTTCTAGTTCTTTACTTCCTTTATAATACTTATAAGTGTATCACTTTAGAGATATCTTCAGAAAACAGTAAAAAAGTTAAAGCCTCTGAAAATAATGACTAAAGTGTCAATATAATCTTGTGATTGTGGTTGTTGGAGAAAGACTACATCTGATCTGCCTAAATGCTCTTTGATAATATTCATGGGGAATTTTGTTTCATCAGCAATTTTAAAAAAATAAAAGTTAAACCTTATTCTACTAAGTAGACATACAGATTCAGTTTTCAGAGTTTTTTGTTTGTTTTGGTGGGGTTTATTTTTACTTTTTTTTTTCTTTCTTCTATTTTTTATAGTAGTAAAGTGACCAGCCCACTAAAGATAAACAATTTTAAGCTCTGGTCTAATGAGTAGATGGATTCAGATTATGCAAAGGATTTGAATTGGTGGAAATAAAGCTCTAGATGTTTTTTTAGGGTCTAGATTATTTTGAAACCCCCAAAGGTTAGGGTAGTTTCTTATCTTTTGGTTACGTTTTAGGTCGTTCAAGCCCTCAGTTAGACCCTTTGAGAAAAAGCCCAACCATGGAACAAGCAGTACAGACCGCCTCGGCTCACTTACCTGCTCCAGCACCTGTTGGGAGAAGGAGCCCTGTATCAACCAGGCCTTTACCATCTACCAGCCAAAAACCAATAGAGAATCAAGAGCACAGGCGAGGTAGAACTTTAGCTGTTTACTATTTCTTAATTGACCGGTCAGCATCTTCCATTCAACTTATTTTCATTAAAAAGATTTACTTTATGTGAAATGATCCTAGAAGGTTTAAACTGAACTTAAGAGAATGTTCATTCAGTCTTTCAAATTCTACTCAAAGTAGTGATGGTGGTGGGGTTATATGGATATTTGATTTTGTTCTGGGTTTGTTTGTTTTTCCATTTCTGACTTTACAGAAGTTTTTGATTATGTGTCCCAAGTTGACTGTCACTTTCTGTATATTCTATAGTTGAAGTACATAAAGTCTCAAGACCAGAAAATGAGCAACTCAGAAATGATAGCAAGAGACAAATAGGTAAGTTGTTACTTGGATCTGAAAGTCTAATCCTGTGCTTTTCACTTGAACATTTGAAATGTATAGGATGTATAATTACTATGAAGAGCAAGGTTTGGCAGCTATACAGGAGTAGCGCAGGAGAGTTTCATTGTGTTATCTTGATTATGATGCTGGTGCTTGTGGATCTGTGTTATGTAGCAAAAAGTCATAAAACTGTATGTAAAGACATACCAAAAAACGAGTACACGCAAAACTGTTGAGATCTGACTATGAGCTCTTAGTGTAGTTTTTCCCAGTTTTTGATAATGTACAATAGATAATCAAGATGTTACTGTTGGAGGGGAAGCTGGGTGATGGGCACTCTGTACTACTTCTTCCATTTTTTAATCTAATTATTTCAAAAGATTTTTTTTTTAAATCATCATTACATGTCTGGAATAAAACCTACTTAATGGTAAGCAATTGTCTTTTAATATATTCTTAAATATTTGCTAGTGAGATTTGTATATTTTTATATTTTATATTGTTTAATGGCTTTCTCTTTTGTACTGTCTTTTGTATATTTTTATGTTTTTCTGTCAGTTTCATGTTAGCATTATAAAGTTGCTTTCTTTGTTTTCTATGCTTTTAAAAATGGAATCGGGAATTCACTGGTGGCCCATGGGTTAGGACCTGGTGCTTTCACTGCCATGGCCTGGATTCAATCCCTCTTCTGGGAACTTAAATCCTATAAGCTATATGGTGCAGCCAAAAAGAAAAGAAAAAAGAATGGAATCATTGGGAACTGTGTTTAATATCCTGTGATAAACCATAATGGGAAAATATATATATATATATCTGAATCACTTTGCTATATAGCAGAAATGAACATAGCATTATAAGTCAACTATATTTCAATAAAATAAATTTTTTAAAAATAATTAAATTATCTGTACCTTAAAAATTTGAGTCTTCTCATTAAAATTAAGTCCTTTTTTTTTTTTGGTAGTAATTATTCAAGAAGTTTAAGTTTCTTTCATAATTATTGACTTAATACTTGTATACTTGATCTTTTTGGTAATCTGTAATATACCCCAAATCCATCTGTTTTATTATTTTCATATTCATTAGCAGAGAATAAATTATGATTTAAAACTCTTCCAAGTTAAGAAAGAAAGGCAGTGTGTGATAACTTAATTACATAATAATTGGGAGATAATCTTTAGGTTTAGAAAGCTAGAAAACACTATTTCTTCTGTACCTTTTTATATGTGTTTTTATTTATGCTGTGTGCCATAGAATTAACAGAGGTTGGGGTTTGGTTTTACTGTGTTTCACTTTTTTTTTTAATTTGCAAAAAAGAACTCTCTTCTCAAGATAAAATAATTGCTATGCATCCATCATTCAAAAATCATGGTAGTGAAATAACATCATGGTAGTAAAGTAGTGTTCACTTTGGTACATATACTAACACATATACTAATATTGGAACAATACATAGAAGATTAGCATGGCTTCTGCACAAGGATAGCATGCAAATTCATGAAGCATTTCATATTTTAATATAAAAGGAATGTGTGTGTCTGTCTATGTGAATCAGTTTGCTATACACCAGAAACTAATACAACATTGTGAATCAACTATACTTCAGTTACAAAAATAAATAGGGATTTCCCTGGCAGTCCAATGGTTAGGACTCTGCACTCTCACTGCCGCAGACTCAAGTTCAATCCCTCCTGAGGGAACTGGTCCCACAAGCCATGCAGCACAGCCAAATAAGCAAGCAAATAAATAAATCATGTCAAACAATAAATAAAAGTATCTTTCGCTACCTTTCAAAATTTAAAACAGAAATATCATGCTGTACTTGCTGGTTCATGGTCAAGACATTTTCAGTAGTAAAGCTAAGTATTTAAACATCCTGCCTGTCCAGATTTAAGTGTCTGGCTATACTGCTATGGGTTTTTGTGGTTTGTTTTCTCAAACTTGGACAATTTGCAAAGTTTTATTTAGAGACCAATGAGCACAGAGATGTCTATTACTCTCTAGTCATTATGTGTTAAACATTTCACATAATTATAATCATTGAATTCATCCTGCTTTGTGCTCTGTATTTTTCTGTTGAAAGTGAAAAAAGTGAAAGTCACTCAGCCATGTCCAACTCTTTGTGACCCAGTGGATTGTAGCCCACCACACTCCTGTGTCCTCAGTATTTTCTTGGCATTAATACTGAAATGGGTAGTCATTCCCTTCTCCAGGGGATCGTCCCAACCCAGGGATCAAACCCAGGTTTCCTGCACTGCAGGCAGAGTCTTTACCTTCTAAGCCACCAGTGTGGCTTAGAGCCCATATTTTTCTGTTAACTCATCAAATACTATCCCATGTTTCTCTTATAATTTTTTTTTCTTAACTGTTCCTCTTATTTGGATTCTCAAGTTTTCACTGTAATTTATGCTACTTTGGTATTGCTTTACCATGCCTCATAAATCTTGTTACTGTATTAAATTGTAGAGAAAGGATAGATACAGGGAGAATAATATGAATCTCTTTGAATAATATGGATCTATTTAGAGACAGTAAAGATGAAACAGGAAGTGGTTGGAGGGGTTGAGATGTGGTGCTTCTTGTCTTTTGAGTTATCTTGCAGTTTGTGCTAATGTGCTCATTTATTTTTCTCCCTGTAAACCTTGGTTTCTATGATCATTTCCATAAAAGGCTTCCTAAATTTTGAGAACCCAGTATACATTTGACACTTCATAGGTATTAGGGATGTAAGCAGAACAAAGTAATGTAGTGCAGAAATCTCCCAAAGTGTTTGATTGTGTACTGTATCAGCCATAACTTAATTGGTGGAGAATCTTCCTGTAATGTGGGAGACCCAGGTTCAATCACTGGGTCAGGAATATCCCCTTAAGAAGGAAATGGCAACCCACTCCAGTATTCTTTCCTGGAGAACTCCATGGACAGAGGAGCCTGGTGGACTGCAGTCCATGGGGTTGCAAGAGTCGGACACGACTTAGCAACTAAACCACTACTACCATACTGTATCAGCAGCATGTTTGAATACAGACCCCATAGGTATAAATTTCATTAAGGACATTTATAAATTTCATATTTATAAATTTTATGTGCAGTCTTCTCAGTCTAGGGAGGCTTCTCTGGTAGCTCAGCTGGTAAAGAATCCACCAGCAATGTAGGGGACCCCAGTTCAACTCCTGGGTCGGGAAAATCCACTAGAGAAGGGATAGGCTTCCCACTTCAGCATTCTTGGGCTTCCCTGGTAGCTCAGCTGGTAAAGAATTCTCCTGCAATGCGGGGAACCTGCGTTCGATCCTTGGGTTGGGAAGATCCCCTGGAGAAGGGAACGACTACCCACTCCATTATTCTGGCCTGGAGAATTCCATGGACGGTATAGTCCATGGGATTGCACAGAGTTGGCTGTGACCGAACGACTTTCACTTTCTTCTCAGTCTACTACGTATTAAATGTTTGTGAAACTTCATTTCTTTTTTATATTTAAAAAATACAAATATAGTCAGGTGTATAGAGACTTATAAGCATTTCTGTTGTTCACCATAAAGACCATAATAATAGCTTCTGCTTTAAACCAGCTTATTCTTTATTAATATAGTTCCAGGTGCTCCTTCAGCTCCAAGGAGAGGACGTGGGGGTCATCGAGGTGGCAGAGGAAGATTTGGTATTCGACGAGATGGTCCAATGAAATTTGAGAAAGACTTTGACTTTGAAAGTGCAAATGCACAATTTAACAAGGAGGAAATCGACAGAGAGTTTCATAATAAACTTAAATTGAAAGGTGGGTTTTTATTTTTCTCCTCAGAGAATACTCTTTTCTGACCATGTGAATTATGGATATTTAGGCCAAATCTTGACTTATATGGTATCTGCTTTTTTTTTTTCATTAGAAGATAAACTTGAGAAACAGGAGAAGCCTGTCAATGGTGAAGATAAAGGAGACTCAGGAGTTGATACCCAAAACAGTGAAGGAAATGCAGACGAAGAAGATCCACTTGGACCTAATTGCTATTATGACAAAACTAAATCCTTCTTTGATAATATTTCTTGTGATGATAATAGGTACAGTCTTTTAAGCTGCTTTTATGCAATTAGGAGGTTGAAGTGTGAAATGATTCCTGATAAATTCACAAAGTGTAATGAATACTTAAAAGTCCCTAGGGACTTTCCTGATGGTCCAGTGGTTAAGGATCCGTGCTTCCCAATGGGCACGGATTTGATCCCTGGTTGGAGAACTAAGATCCCACTTGCTACGTGGTGCAACCCCCCCAAAAAATCTAATGACTACAATTTTTTAATGTTTTGACAAAAGAAAATAACTTATACTAAAATTTTAAATGATATTACTTTTGGAAAAGAAGAAATAATCATATATTTTTGTTTGGGGATGCATTCACATTCGAAATTTAGTAATTAAAATAGAAACATTCATCTAACATCTAAACACCTTTTACTTTACCCCTCTACAACGTAGTTCAGATGAAGGTTGCTGATGTAGTAAAACTCTGCTCTATTGCCGTAAATATGAATCCAAAAGCTGGTTAATTAAAGGACTCAGCATAACTAGAGTTCCAGAGTTGCTGCGGCCTGGTTCAGGTCGTCCTTCTGCTGGCTGCATTTTGGTGCCACCCAGTGGTGGTTGTCTGCTTCAGTTTAAACATGGATGGTGATGATGCTGAATCTGATTGGACTGTAGGCCAGCAGCAGCGATTCAGAAGCTTTAGGCATCAGGTCCAGAGGTTGGACCAGGAGCCTAGTAGGATCTTGGGAATCAACCCTTTATCTCCTCCCATCCTGAGGCAGGGTTTGCTTTACCTTTCTTCCTTTGAGGCTGATGGGAGGGTGGAGTCAACTGCCAATCCCATTTATTGAGGCTGTTCAGTTTCTTTGTATCATCGTGTGTGTTTGCAATAAACAGTACCAGTCATACTTTCACATGAAGTGTAGCAGAATATAATAGGAATATATTGCCATGGACAGCTTGTGATGACTTAGATTAGGTACTTTTGTGGGTTTTTTTGTTTGTTTTTTGTGGGTTTTTTTGATACTTAGGAATTATTTAGGCTCAATTTGGAAATTAAGTGCTACATAGTCTTGCTGGCAAATGTTCCTTAAAAGTTGATACACTACAAAAAAAAAAAACTTCATATACTAAAGATTATTTGTCCTCATAATAGAGAACGGAGACCAACCTGGGCTGAAGAGAGAAGATTAAATGCAGAAACATTTGGAATCCCGCTTCGTCCAAACCGTGGCCGTGGAGGGTACAGAGGCAGAGGGGGTCTTGGTTTCCGTGGTGGCCGAGGACGTGGTAGTGGCCGAGGTGGTACCTTCACCACTCCTCGAGGATTTCGTGGTGGATTCAGAGGAGGTCGTGGGGGCAGGGAGTTTGCAGATTTTGAGTATAGGGTAAGTATTATTACATGCTTTGGGGTTGGCTTGCAGTTATATGAAACTCAAAATGTTTTAAATTTTTATCTATCGGGAGTGAGTAGTTCTAGGACATTTGTGTAACTTCCATTTGACTTCTCAGTGGAGGATATACTTGATTATGATAGTTATATAATTTTAAGGAGCAGAAGCTTCTTGGCTAATGGATCTAATTTTTTTAACTATTTTCTTTTCAATTTGAGGAAGTGAGAGAAATGTATTTTTATCTTCTGTTATAGAACCATTGTTTCATATTTCATGGACTGGTAAAATTTCTTCCAAAAAACTGTTAGAGACTGACTTAATTTCTTTTTCTTAAAAAGTTTTGTTGTTGAAGGCACTGGGGATCACTAAAAGATATTACACAATACAAAAAAGGACCATATTATATCACCTTTATTTCATGTTACAAAGTATGCTTTAATACCAAAAGAATCTAGGAAGAACATATTCCAGAATGGAAGACAAACCTGTGCATTTTATACAGCTAACGTAGTATTTTGTGCGTACAAATGAGGAAATGGGTAAAAAGATATTAAATAACTTGCCCAAGGTTAGCTAATAAGTGATGATGCTGGATCTTGAACCTAGTATATTTGTTCCTCAGTCCATGATCTTAATTAATTAGTTTTCTGGAAAACTCAACTACATTTTCCCTGTTTTTTTATTTTACCGTGGTCTTGAAATATCATATTGGCATATGTAAACTGCTGTCTGAAATTTCTGTAGCTCTGTATAGTATATATATATGTGTAGTTTATTTTTTAAATTGAAGTATAGTTAATTTGCAATGTTAGTTTCTCGTGTGTAGCAAAGTCATTCAGTTATATATATACACATACACACACATATACACAGTCTTTTCATATTCTTTCCCATTATGGTTTATTATAGGATATTGAATATCTTTTCCTGTGCTATACAGTAGGACCTTGTATAAAAAATATGTGTATAATTTATTTAAAGGAGTCTTCAAGTCAATGTTACTATCCTAGTTATTGACTTTAGGGATAGTGGAGAGGAAAGTATATAAGGATCAAAATCCCATCATAAAGAAGTCTATTAAGGATTATAGAAGGCAGCTAGAAACTTAAGAGACCCACTATCAGGAATTTCACTCTTCTGTATTTAAAACTGGTCTTTGTTGAGATCCCTCTGGAAGGATCATTAATTGTGGCTTTTGGATCTGTTCTGTTATTTTTAATGCTCTTGATACTGTGTCATCACAACCAAGACTGCTGAAAATTAGCCTCAAATCATTAGGTCAGGATATCCAGCCATTGTAGACACAGCTTAATGTATCTGCAGGACTTTTGACTTCCAAAATGGCCATTCCAACTTGGAGACTGTGTCTTAGGAACCATGGAATGCTTCTTACTTTCCACTATTACTCCTCTTGAGGTTGCCAGTGACCTTTTGCTTAGCAAATTCAATAGCTTTTTTGCAAATATTTGCCCTTCATTACTCTGCAGTGTTTGACACTGATAACTACCCACCCAACCTGGAGTCTTTCTTCCTGGGTTTTTTTTTCCCCCCATAAATACTTTTGATATTTTTCTCATTATAAAAATTAAGTATGTTCCTCACCACAACCTATAAGGTACTTCGTGATCTGCTTGCTTCTCCAGGTCAGAAGTCTAGTACTTTCTCTAGCTCTTGCTGCTAGTGGGACTGCAAGCTGTTTCTGTCATTCATTCCGCCACAGATATACAGACCTTCTTGCTCTTGTTTAATTACGAACTTATTCCTATCTCACAACCACAACCTTTTTACCCATTCCTTCTACCTGCAGTGTTCAGTTTGCTCTATCGTGTTCATGTTTGTACTCTGTGTAGGCTTGATCTCTCTGTCTGTCTTCCTCCCTCTCTCCTCTCCTGCAGAGATTTCCCCCTCTCCTCTGTGAGCTGACCTATTCATAGCTTCTAATCAGTTTTTTAACTTGGACCTTGGACCTTGACCTACATATTTCTATATTTACTTGCTTTGTGTCCTGTGATCAGCTTAAACTTAACCTTCCTCAGAATGACCTCATTATCTTTTCACTTTCCCATCACATCAGTTTGGTGTTCTTTTGGTCACCCTGGTGGTAGAATATCCATGTTCACGTCACCACATTCATTCCTTTGAGAGATTTCTGCCAATTACCACAGTAACCCATTGATTGCTCTTCAGACCTTTAGTCTGTCTTTTCCTCATTTCAGGCATATCAGCTACCTGTTGAAGAACCTATGGCAGCTCCTTGTTGAAGACCACATTGAGTCACCTTGGTTTGAGAAAAACTACATTTAAATCAGGCCATGATCCTGATGAGAATTTTTGTAATCTTGGCCAGTATGGCATCGATTTAAGTTGTTAAACCTATCAGGCCCTCAGTTTTGACATTTGTGGGTAGAGAGTTGAACAGATTTATTTCAGATACACTTTTTAAAGATCATCAAAGTCTCAAAAGTTGGGGTCTTCCCAGACAGGGATTGAACCCTTGTCCCCTGCATTGGCAGACATATTCTTAACCACTGGACCACCAAGGAAGTCCTGCCTTTGTCTTTATCCATACTAGGATATCCCTGATAGATAGTTCAGCCTCTGCTTGGGTGTTTCCAGGAGTGAAACCTGAGTGGACCTTAGGCTGATGATTAGAAGGTTCTAACATGACATTACACTGCTTGCTCTTTTTACCCTATGAGAGTCCCACTTGCTATATCCAGCCCCATTTTTTATTACCCTTTAAACTATCTAATTCAAATAGGTTAACTCTTGATCATCTCTTAAATGGTTGCTTGGTTACAACTAAACTTCATTCATTGACCAAATATATTGCATTTTTAGTATATGCCAAGCTCTGTGCTAGATATTGGTGGTAACAAAACACTTGGAGCCTTCTTGGTATTATAATCCAGTGGAAAGACAGACATAGCTGAAAGTCAAAGGTTTCCTTTCAGTCTTGCCTAAGGTTTGCTGTCTCCTTAGAAATTTCTCTTCCCTCCGCCTCTGATTTCTTTCTTTTCTGACCTCCTATGGCATCTGTTTTCATCACCACACATTTGATGTATAGCCATATTCCCTGTTGCAGGTGTTTTGTTTTGTTCTGCATCACCAACTAGATGGGACCTCTTGGCATTAGTGAATATATATTTTACTTTTCTTTCCACCAGAACACCTATGCCAGCGTGGAGCCATAGTGAGCTTGAAGTAAGTATGTAGCGTGTTGATTAGGAGTAAGTTACATCAGCCTTCAGTGAGACTGAAGGTCCATCAGTGTGGGTACCCATTGATTGTTCATTCCAAAGTTAAATGATCCTTCTTCTGTCTACCACTAGATCCTAGACCTTCTCAGCAGCATGTTCGTTCCAAATTATCCCGTCTAGCACCTTTAAAAGTGGAAATAGTGAGAGACCAGTATTACATAAAGGAGATTTATCTTCAAAGGATTAAACTTGTTCTGAAACGTCTAGTACTTCTCAGAGATGAAGTGCAATGACATTTGCAGCAGCCTTCGTGTAATGAGTTAGCTTTTTTCTTTATGCTTCACTGACATAAACATTATAAGTAGGTCTGGTTGTTTAATGCAAACATGGGTAAAGATGGAATCATAGGTTTTTTGTTTTTTAAGGATTCCTCAGAAATATCAGTCAAACTAGAACCTCTCCCACCCTCCTCCCAGTAGATAGTTAGGAAGCCAGGAACCCAGAGGAGTTAATTTCCTTGATCTAGATACAAGCTAATCAAACCAAAATTCACTCCTTGACTTCTGAGTTTTCCTTAAGGATAGTGTTAGAAACATAAACTTAGGGTGAGTTTGGGCCTGTAGTGCTATTTCTGTTCTTTATTTTTGGGGAGTGGAAGGTGAGGCTGGGCATAATACGAGAGTAGCCCACTGTTATTTTATATGCTGCTTCTAGGGAGGTTGAGCCACCATGGTGGGTGAAATAGGTTGCCTTCCACTTGAGTCTTATGTTCTTCACAGAGGGTCCAGAGACAAGTATCTGAAATGACTCAGCATAGTACTTTCTCTCCCTTGCGCCTTTTATTTTCTCCTTTCTTTACTGCTACCTCTCTGTCTCCGCTTCCTTCTGCCTCCTCCCTCCCTCTTTTCTTCTCTTTCTTGCTTGCTTTTTTTTTTTTTTTTTTTTTCACCTTTCAGAAAACCACAGCGTTTCAATCCTAAAAGGTCTGGATTGATCATACAGCTTTCTGAAAGGTAAAAAAGAAAAAAAATGGGGGCATGTGAAATTTGGCCTTGGTGGGGACAACAGGATCGTCTTCAGCAACTTTCTTTCTGCATCGACTAATCCCATGCTGTTGGTATTCTAACTTAATAACATTGTACAAATGGTTTCTGTATATGCAGATAAAGTTTTTCACAAAGAATGTGTGTTTCTAACAGTCAGGATAAGAATCAGCAGTAAAAATCGGCACATGGTAGCAGCTATTCCTGAGGAAAAGAGAAGCCCTTCCCTCGGCTTATGTGTACAGACCTTTGGTTTAGAATTAATCTCACTGGAAAACTAGAGGCTCCTTGAGATTTTTATTGCTTTCTTCTCCCTCGTTAGTTTTTTTTTAAAAAAATTCACAGACAGTGCTCTAGTTTTCAGAACTTGATTTCATATTTTAAATCATAACATTTAATATGTATTTAATTATATTTAATATTTATTTCATATTTTCATAAAAGTCCTTTTAAAATGAATTTTTCAAATCATTTCTTTCTCCTGGCTTGAAACATTGAAGAGAAATATTATTTTGCCACCTGATATTTTATTGCTTAGTAAAGATATCAGAAACTTAGGAATTTTATTAATCTTCTTCCAGTATATGTTGTCAGTTGTATTTGATGAGATTGACTACTGTGTTCAAGGCTTAATTATTTTTTGAAATTATTAGGACAGCACCAAAGGTAGTAGGGCATACCTGTGTTTTAATGGGGGAACCTTCTTGCTCTGACAGTACCACTGCATTAACCTCTATTAACTGGAAAATACAGTTAGCAATAATGAGCTACTGTTGAGTGTGTAAGGTATAAAAAGTGTTTCCTGGAAATCAGTGAAACAAATTTATACATGAAAGTTAAGAGGAGGAAATTTAATTTAAGGAGGAAAGTTAATTTAAAGGTAGTGAAAAATATACTTAAGCAAAGTAGAGAGAAATACTTATTAATAAACCCCAGTAGTTTGAAACATGAGCTAAATTTTTTTTTTTCCTTTTTAGAAAGACAACAAAGTTGCTGCATAGTCTACAAACAAGTCTTTAAAAATAGATGGATTTCTAGTTCCTCGTGGTCCTGAGAATTGGTTTCAGTCTTTGAGAAGAATGAAGAAGTGAATTTGCTGTATATTTGTCACCAGCACTGGGTTTTTGTTTGTTTTTCTGCTTAATTTCAGAGATACAATGCAGTTACTTTTGGGGGTAGGGGGGAAGGCTCATCTTAAAAAATGAGCATTAATTATATTTGGAATAGCAGAAGGTTAAGTAATTTCTTATGTATAGTTAAACTAAAGCAGTACTCCAGTGAAACTTATAAGTATTTTTTCATCACTGAAAGGATTTTTCTTATCACTAAATGTATTTGGCAATTCCTGCAAGTTGCCTGCAGATAGGGCCGTGATACTGTGTTTTGAGCCACAGAAGGGTGTGTGTGTGTGTGTGTGTGTGTGTATGTCTGTCTGTCTGTCTATATCTTTTCTTCCCTTTTTTCTTTTTTTTTTTTTCTTTTTTTTTTGGAAATCCTGTAATATCCCTTTTGAGGTAGCTTATTTCGTCAATTAATTAGGGTGCTGGATGGTAGAGAATTTTGTCAGTCAACTATGTATACACAGTAAATACTGTTTCTTAGGCAAAGGTAACTTTTTTATATAGTTGTAAAATTCCATTATATCCCATTGCCAAAGAAACATTAAGAACTTTGTATAGCTGTATAAAAAGCAACTAATTTTTTAAAGAATAAACATTTTAAAGTCAGCAAACATACTGTGTCCTTGCAGAAGTTGATGTGCTGAGGAGCAGAACTGTGGGTGGGTCTTTTTTTCATAGCTTTTGAGGCTTAAGATTGTTGATTTGATTTTTTTTTTTTAATGTTTGGAACATAAATGAAGATTTGATACATTCATTATCTAAAAAGGATAAATTACTCATGCTTGTTGTAAGAATTTTATTTTGTAGCAAATGGCATATCACAGGATTTATCCAAATAATAGATATTTTCAGTATATAAATGTAAATAATCATAGATAAGAATGTATTAGCTGTATTTTCAAATAAGTATCCCCCCTTTTTTAAGACAATAAAACTAGGTGTCAATTAACCTGTTCTTCCTGATATGCCTGGAATTTTGTTGTGATATTTGACTCATTCCATTATATTTCAAGAGGATTCAGAGTGTTAGAAATTATTTTGGCAACCTATGAGATACCATAACACTGGTCCTTAGGCCTATGACCCACAAATGACTCAGTATAGAGTTCATTGCTAATGATAAATTATTAATAAATCTTTTTGCTATTTTAAGCTGTAGTGGTGGGGGTGGAAATCTGGCCACTTTTGTGTTTTTATGAAGGCCATAGAATAAAGGGATCCAAAGATTTAAATATTTTTATCTATTTTGATTTTTGTTAACTTTCTCCTTAAAATAATCAGTAGTGGTAAAGATACAAAAAACTGCACTGTAGGAGAATTGAAATATTTAAAGGTGGTTGATATTTTTAATTTTAATTTTATATCTTTTGTATGGCTCTACAAGAAAATGTTTTGTAATTCAGTTTCAGTATTGAGGTCCAGTACTTGGCAGCCATAGTTTAGATGATATTGTTTAATACTGTTTGCTTGCATGTTAACAAAATCTTTTGGAGGACCCACAAATTATGATATTGACCACATTTCCGAGACATTCGGAACATCAAAGTAAGTGCTATGACAATAGCTGTGTAGACTGTCGGAGATATCCTGGGCTACTTTGAAGAAAAAAGAAAAACTGTAAATACCAATTCTACATGCTCTGAAAGTATGAATTCATGCATTTTTCAAGCCCTCTGGGTCATTGACTGGGGCATTTGGTACCCCAATAATAACTGGCAGCATGACATACCTGCAGTGCACCTTATAATATTAAAGCAGATTTTTATTCTGAGACAGAATAAAATTATTCAATAAAAAATGTTCGTCAAAGTTCTTTCTCTTTAAACACTAATATTCTCCTTCCAATAGAAAGAATTACAGTACAAGGCATCTTTAACACATAAGGGTTTATATTCCTTAAAATTAGCAAAATTAATTTCTCTTTTCCTAGGATTTATATATTGTCGTAGGTGTTTAGGTAAAGCTAGAAGCCCGTTCTCCCCCTCCTAGCATGCAGCAAGCTCCTTAGTTACAATCCATGACATGAGATTAAGTCAGCCAGATAACAGGCCAAACTGGCAACCTCAGGCTAGAATACATGCTCTACAAGCAGGCAGGTGCAAAAGAGGGAAAAGGGGAGGGTTGATTCCTCCAAACTTGTCTTTGGAGAGACCATTTCTCCCTCCAGAAGCACAACTTGATGTGAGGGCTATCAAGAGAGGTCAGGAATGTTCATTCAACTCACTGGCTCTTAATCAGGGGTGAACTGACATTGGGGAGCATTTAGAAATGTGAAAGCAGATGTTCTGGTTATCACAATGATTTGAACAATTTGAGACACCACTGACTTTTAAAGAGTAAGGGCCAGGATGGTAAATGTCCTGTTCTCTGCTGGACGGTGTCCCTTAATCAATTATCCAGTCCAAAGTGCAGCAGTGTCCCTTCCATTTACAGAAATACTAAAGTCTCTCTGCATGGAAAGGCAATGAGTGGGGAATCCCCCCGCCCCCAGATTTAAAAAAAAAAAAAACTTCACTAAAGAATCTGTATAGTATGTGAAAGGAAAAGAACCTTACTTTCAGGAATACTATCAGCATGTTGGAAACTGGTTATAACATTAGGAATTACCAATTCATCCTCTTCTCCATCAGTTGTTCATAAATCTCTTAACCAGAATCAGCTGAGGAGCATTTTTTAAAGTACAAATTCCCATGCCCCACAGTTGGCGTGTCTGATTTTAAAGTTCTGCTGTGAAAACTGGCAACCTTAAATCCCACAGTACTTCTGATGAGCCAGGTTTAGAAAGCCAATTTTAAAACATCACAGCTGGCTCATCTAATTTAACACCCTCCATGTTAAGGGCCTTGGTGAGGTTTCCATGTAGAACTATTTTTTTTAAATCATTTCTCTATTGTTCCAGATTCAGTGTATCTAAATTGTGGCTCCATCATGAAGAGGGAAAGAACTAAGTGATAGAGGGGGTGCGTGTCTGCAGGACAGAATCTAGGGGGAAACAGAAAAATGGAGACTTGTTCCTTCCAATGTTCAGCTGCTTTGGGTACTGAGGCTCAGTTCCCAGCATGTAGGAAATGAGTGTGTTGTGTTGTTTCTGTGTGTCAGTTTTACATGGCTTTTGTCCCTGTCTCCATGGGTTATCTGCCTGAAAGAAAAGCTGCTGTTTCCCCAAAACCCTGTGGTCATAGCTCACATCTATCTAATCGGGTCTGGATTCAGTGTTTCGGGATCTCCCTGCCCTGTTGGTTCAGACACTATAAGCTGGCTTAAACTGTGACAGTGGGGAGAGTATCACAGTATAAAGTAATGAAGGTGAGTGAACTTTCAGAGGAGCTCAAATGTCACCAATTTGCTTAGTTTACCTGTTTTGACTGATTTTAGAAGATGACAGGTATTAATGGGAATCCAACTTAGGGAAGTAAAGTAGCACCGTTAATCTCTGAATCTGAGTGTGCTAATGGGGCTTTGCACAGAGCAGGCTGCCCTAACTTCTCCCCTGATAGACACTGGGACAACTTCTTGGCCCAGGAGCTAGTCAGGCAAGGGACACAAAGGAGAGTCTACCTCTGAGTGGCAGTCTCAGAGACCAGCAGCAACCAATCGGTCAGCTCGTGCGTACGCTGGGAAGCTACAGATGGAGGACCCAGGCCCTGCTCTTGGGACTTCCCAGCCTCCTGAGGAGGAGTGACGCAGAGGTTTGTATCCTGTTTTTCAGGGCCAGGGTTTGTAAAAGCAAGTTTTTGTGGTTTTTGAGACATTCATAAATCTGACCCCAAGAGCACATAGTGAGACTATGAATCTAATGTGGTTTCTGTTCTCCATGATGGTGCTGAGCTATGAGCCAGTGATATGGGTGTTCTTTAAATTCCAGCTTGGTTCATATTTAACAGACTTGGCTGATTGATGAAAATGTTTTCAGGTTTAGCTCATAAACATATAAAAATCAACCTGAACACACTGGTGTCCATATTGTGGTTTGTAAAGAAAGAGAGCAGCCCTGTGAGGCCAAAGCACATTTCAGTTCAATAATAAGGCTTTCTTAGAGTGACTCATAGTCTAGGCACACACAAACAACTGAGCGCGGCCAGCGAGGAGCTCATGACCCAGAAAGGCTTGAGTTCGCCTCCAGACTTGAAGAGCAGTTTGGAAGTGGAAGGGCAGAGAGGAGAGAATTCCAGCTTGAAGTGGGAGACGCCTGGGCCCAGGCGAGATTGAAATGAATTCCAGTGAATGATTTACAGTCATCGCAGGACAGAGGACAGGAACATGTTTACTGGGTGTCTGGAGTATGCTTCTGTCATCCTGGTTTTCATTTAATCCTGATAATCCTCCAGCGCTAGCCCTACACAGGATTGTTGATGAGAATGCAAATCCCAGCATTGCAGTTCAGGATTTTGCTTGTGCTGAAATTGTTTTGTAAATTTTTTTAATGGGTTAGTTGGGTGGCAGTTATCCCTTACTCCAGTGTTTTAAGTTAATAGCATTTCTTTGTCCCCAAATGGGTATTGGAGCTTTGCAGGTTGCGGTCTATGAAGGAATGAGGTGTGGTTTCATTTTTGTAAAAGTAATACATTGTAAAAAGGATATGGGCCGTATGGAAGATGGTTTATAAAAAGATGAAGAAAGAAAGTCTACAGTTCCACCAGTCAGTGCTGACCACTGATAACACCGTTTGGCTGTGCGTTCCAGGCGGCATTGTTGTGTGCAGGCACATGCTTTTTGGCAAAAATAGGTTCATAGTATACATACTGTTGTGAAACTTGCTTTTTTTAATGTAGTGTATTGAGTAGCACTGCTCGGTTTTAAAGTGTGGTATGTACACAGACAAGTACACACATCGTAATTACCTATGTAAAAGTGCCCAGAAGCTCATTACAACTCCCTTCCAGTAGCTCCCACGCCGTCAAGGTTAACCACGATCCTAACTTTTAACAACATAGATTGCTTTTGCTTGTGCCTGTTATTTATATAAATGGAATTATACAGTATATACTCTTTTGTCCTTAGCTCAACATTGTATTTGTGAGATTCATCCATGTTGTTGTGTTTGGCTGTCTGTGGGCTCTTCATTTTTGTTGCAGTGTAATATTCCGTTGTGTTAAGAAACAACGGTTTAGCCGTTCTACTGTTGATACCACATTCGGGTCATTTCTAGCTTTTGGCTGTTAAAATAATGCTGGCACTGTTTTTTTCCTCCTCAAGAGAAGCTGAAGTTGGAGTCAGTGAGAGGAACACTGACTTACACCACTTAAGGACTTGGACTGCTGTGAAGGATAATAGTGCCCAGCTATGGTGCCACTCCACAAGTGTGCTTCTGCAAGGAATTTGTACCATGAGAATAAAGTACCAGAAACCCTGGTGTGCTGTAGATGCAGACATAGGTGTGTCCATTAGAGCAGATCCTGGGTTACTCCTCCTCTACGGCCCTAGCCTTTCTTCCCCAAGGACACTGCTCTACCCACCACCCTGCCCAGTGGCAGCACCAGAGTATTCTTTGCCCTACAAACCAATGTCGAGGACGTGGGCTTGGTGTCCTTCCTCCCTCCCTTCCTGGTAAAACCCCTACTTACTCTGTTGAGGCTTATGTGATCCTCTCACTCTCCTGGTTACCTGATGACTACCATCTTTAAAAAAAATTATTCCTGTCTTTCTCCAAGTGAATTCATCTGTGTGGTTTACCCATCTGTGTTGGGAGTCCCCAGGATCATAATACTCATACTGTCATTCTTAGGGCAAAATTAAAGAAAAAGCAAAATTAAAAAGGTGCAACGCAAAAGTAAGAAAAAGGTATGTGGTGGACAAAGTCTGGAGCAAACCAGGCTCAGATTTTCAGAGGGTGTCACAAAGGATGTATCAATACTTTATGCCCCAAGCAACAAATTGTTCCAACCTGTATGGAATGATTTTTATCAAGGAAACTGCCTCAGCAACTGAGGGCCCAGGGTTTTGATTGGGGTCTGGTTATGTAGGCACCTTCTGTGTGGCACATACTAAAATCCCAGACTCGAAAGCATAAGTAAACAACATTGACTGTCCAAACAGGTTAGGCATCTTGAGCCACTCTTCCATGCTGGGAATGATGGGAACCCTCCTCAAATCCTAGTTTCCAGGTGTCAGCCAGGGCTGAACTTATAAGCCATCTTTATAAAGGATAGTAGTCAGCCTTGCTGTGTTAACTCTTGTGGACCCACCCCACACCCTGGTTCCTGTTCCTTATCCCATGACCTTTTCTTCTCATCTCCTCCCATCCAAACCTGTAGACACACCTGGACCTTGTCCATCAGCCTCAACTGCGTCATCTCTGAATCATGGATTTAGACACCTCACACTTTGATCTTCCAACTGACTTGCTCAAGAAATAATAAATACACACAGAGTGACCTAACCACTCCTTTGCTCAGTAACTGCTTTCAGCTTGGTTGGTGCATACCTCCAGGTCAGGAGTCTTGGTTGGATTAACTAGCTTCCATCTTTTGCTTTCCTGTTTCCTATTTCCAATTAGCCTAAACTCCTTGAACCATCATTCTCTTACAAACCTTAAACTCCTGTGCTTTTCTGAACTTTCTGTGTTCTTGCCTAGAGAAACTTCAGCCCTGAAAACAGCCACCCGCCCACATGGTCAGTATTCACTGAGAGGGTTGTGTCCTGTGGAAGAGACTCACAGGTGAATGTATTAGTACCACTATAAACCTGACTGCTCTCTCCTGGGCCCTCAACACTGCCAGCAAAACATACTACTACTCTGCAATCACCTCTCTAGTAAGCAAATGGCCCTGTTACGCATTTCAAAAAACTAGAAGACACTGGATGGAAACTGCCTCAGGCACTTAAACCATACTCTACGCTAAGCTCATGTGCACCCAGCCTTATTCTGGTTGTCCTGTAAAAACAAAAGACCACGGATCAAAAAACGGCTTGTGTTCTGTTGCCCTGACTCCCACCATCCCCATTCCCAGACTTAACATTATTGAGTTACCTCTCTGCCTGTATTCAATTTCTTCCTTAAAGATCCTTCCCGCTTTTTCGCAACGGGTTTGCCGCCAGGACACAGGTGTCGTGAAAACCACCGTTAAACCTAAGCCAAAATGGGAAAGGAGAAGACCCACATCAACATCGTTGTCATTGGGCACGTAGATTCAGGGAAGTCTACCACGACTGGCCATATGATCTACAAATGTGGCAGGATCGACAAGAGAACAATTGAGAAGTTTGAGAAGGAGGCTGCCGAGATGGGAAAGGGCTCCTTCAAATATGCCTGGGTCTTGGACAAACTGAAAGCTGAACGTGAGCGTGGTATCACCATTGATATCTCCCTGTGGAAATTTGAGACCAGCAAGTACTATGTTACCATCATTGATGCCCCAGGACACAGACTTCATCAAAAACATGATTACAGGCACATCTCAGACTGACTGTGCTGTCCTGATTGTTGCTGCTGGTGTTGGTGAATTTGAAGCCGGTATCTCCAAGAACGGGCAGACCCGTGAGCATGCCCTTCTGGCTTACACTCTGGGTGTGAAACAACTAATTGTTGGAGTTAACAAAATGGATTCCACTGAGCCACCCTATAGCCAGAAGAGATACGAGGAAATTGTTAAGGAAGTCAGCACCTACATTAAGAAAATTGGCTACAACCCCGACACAGTAGCATTTGTGCCAATTTCTGGCTGGAATGGTGACAACATGCTGGAGCCAAGTGCTAACATGCCATGGTTCAAGGGATGGAAAGTCACCCGTAAGGATGGCAATGCCAGTGGAACCACCCTGCTTGAAGCTCTGGATTGCATCCTGCCACCAACTCACCCAACTGACAAACCCTTGCGTTTGCCTCTCCAGGATGTCTACAAAATTGGTGGTATTGGTACTGTCCCTGTGGGTCGTGTGGAGACTGGTGTTCTCAAACCTGGCATGGTGGTCACCTTTGCTCCAGTCAGTGTAACAACTGAAGTGAAGTCTGTAGAAATGCACCATGAAGCATTGAGTGAAGCCCTTCCTGGGGACAATGTGGGCTTCAATGTCAAGAACGTGTCTGTCAAAGATGTCCGTCATGGCAATGTGGCTGGTGACAGCAAAAATGATCCACCCATGGAAGCTGCTGGCTTCACAGCTCAGGTGATTATTTTGAACCATCCAGGCCAAATCAGTGCTGGATATGCACCTGTGCTGGATTGTCACACAGCTCACATCGCTTGCAAGTTTGCTGAGCTGAAGGAGAAGATTGATCGTCGTTCTGGGAAAAAGCTGGAAGATGGCCCTAAATTCTTGAAATCTGGTGACGCTGCCATTGTTGATATGGTTCCTAGCAAGCCCATGTGTGTCGAGAGCTTCTCTGATTATCCTCCCCTGGGCCGTTTTGCTGTGCGTGACATGAGACAGACAGTCGCTGTGGGTGTCATCAAGGCAGTGGACAAGAAGGCAGCTGGAGCTGGCAAGGTCACCAAGTCTGCCCAGAAAGCTCAGAAGGCTAAATGAATATTATCCCCAACACCTGCCACCCCAGTCTTAATCAGTGGTGGAAGAACGGTCTCAGAACTGTTTGTCTCAATTGGCCATTTAAGTTTGATAGTAAAAGACTGGTTAATGATAACAATGCATCGTAAAACCTTCAGAAGGAAAGGAGAATGTTTTTGTGGACCATATGTTTTGTGTGTGGCAGTTTAAGTTATTAGTTTTTAAAATCAGTACTTTTTAATGAAAACAACTTGACCAAAAATCTGTCACAGAATTTGAGACCCATTAAAAAAAAGTTTAATGAGAAAAAAAAAAAAAAAAAAAAGATCCTTCCCATTCACATTTAATTATTATGCCAGCATATTATATGGCATATTCATATGTTTATATATACAGGCATAACAGAAATATTGTGGGTTCAGATCCAGACCCCAGTAAAGCAAACATTACAATAAAGTGAGACAGACAAATTTTTTTTTCCTAGTGTAAAGTTAGATTTACACTGTACTTTGGTCTATTAAATGTGCGATAATAGCATTGTGCCTAAAAAACAATGTACATTACCTTTATTTTTAAAATAGTGCTGTTGGGAAAAATGGCCCTGATAGATTTCCTAGGCACAGGGTTGCCACAGAACTTTCAGTTTGTAAAAAAGGCAGTATCTGCAAAACAATAAAGTATACATACAGTTGTAACTATGTAGCATTTATCATGTTATAAGCTTATTTGTTAAGAAAATTATTCTTGAATCCTACATCCTATCAGTTGCTACTTAGCTCTCTTAACTATCTGACAGCTCATCTCCCTTTCACTTCTTAGCCCACCTTGTTCCACTCCCATGCACCACTAAAACAGTTCTTGGTAAGGTCACTAATGATCTCCAGTAAGCCTTTCGAAGTTTTCCTCTTACTTGCTTTGCAGAACCATTCCATGCAGTCCACCTCTTCCTTCTGAAAATACTCGTCTTCCTGGCTGCCATACTCACCTGGTTTTCCTCCCACGCCTCTAGCTGCTGCTCCTCAGTCTGCCTAATTCTGATTCTACAGTCACCCCATTTTAAAATATTAGTGTTCCTCAGGGTTCAGCTTTAGCTTTTTTTTCTTTTCTCCCTGCCACTCCCTGTCCTCCCCTCAACACACGCGCATACTACCACAATTATTCAGTGGAGTTTCCCACATTTGGGGAAATCACAGGGGTAGCACATCAGGAAAAGCCTCACGCTGGGAAAACCACCTTTGTGATCCTGTTAGCTAAGGTCACTTGTTTTGGGGTGGTGGGGGGGGCTTATCTATGGAGTTATTCTCATATTCACTTATCTAGCACAGATCTTTTCTAAGTCTGGATCTGACCCTTTTTTTTTTTCTTTGGTCGGCTGCTCCACTTGTGTAATCTTAGTCCCCAACCAGGGATTGAACCCAGGGTCACCACAGTAAAAGTGCTGAGTCCTAACCACTGGACCACCAGGGACATCCCTGAATCTCACTTCTTGATTTTGTCATTAAAGGTCTTATGGTAACCTCTCGAATGTAGTGTTGCCCAAACTAAAGTGATGGCTTTTTTTCTTTTTTTCCTTTTTGGCTGGCCACTCAGCTTTTGGGGTAGTAGTTCCCTGAGCCTTCAGCATTGACAGCGCTGAGTCTTGACCACTGGGCCACCAGGGAATTCCCATTCCCTCTGCTTTTCTTCCAGTGTTCTTGATCTAGGATGTAGCAACACCATCTACTAGCCCAACTGTGCTGCAAATATGAAAGTCACCTTTGACACCATTTCCTTCAGTTTTACACCAGCTTCACGCCTGTTAGCAAGTTCTATCAATTCTACTTTCTAGATATATCTACTGTCTCTTACTTTTAAAATGTTTTATGTTGATAAGAGATATGTGTACACATGTGTTTTAATTTAAATGCCTCAGAGGGCTTATAATGAAAACCCTCAGTCATACTGTCATCCCTTCCCATCCCTAGTCTTTTGGTTTTAGTTTTACTGGTTTTCTGTAGAAAACAGAAAGCTATTCAACAAATCTTTACTGAGCCTTTATATGCAAGGGGTATAGTTCATTTGCAGGGTAAGCAACAGTGAACAAAATAAAACCAGCCTTTCTTGGATCTTGTGTTCTGGGAGGAGACAAATAATTAAATTTGTAGTCTGTTAAGATGCTTAAGGGAATTCCCTGGCGGTCTAGTGGTTAGGACTCAGCTCACTTTCACTGCAGGGGCTCAACTTCAATCCTTGGTCAATGTACTAGGATCCTGAAAGTCACATGGCATGACCAAAAAGATGCTTATGTTCTGTGGAGAAAAAAACCAAGAAGGGAGGACAAGACAGGGTGTATGGGCTTGAGGGGGGATTGCTGCTTCAATTTAAAATAGGTTAGGGAACCTAACATTTGATAAATGACTCAAGAAGCTGACTGGATGTTCAAGCAGAGAAAATTTTAGCTGCAAAGACCCTGAAGCAGGAGTGAACCTATTATGGCTGGAGTAGAGTGAGGGAGTGGCTTCTCCCCTGGTAGCTCAGCTGGTAAAGAATCCTCCTGTAATGCAGGAGATCCCGGTTTGATTCCTGGGTCGGGACGATCCCCTGGAGAAGGGATAGGTTGCCCACTCCCGTATTCATGGGCTTCCCTGGTGGCTTAGATGGTGAAGAATCCTGCAATGCAGGAGGCCTGGGTTTGATCCCTGGGTTGGGAAGATCCCCTGGAGGAGGGCATGGCAACCCACTCCAGTATTCTTGCCTGGAAAATCCCCATGGACAGAGGAGCCTGGCGGGCTACAGTTCGTGGGGTCGAAAAGAGTTGGACATGATTGAGTGACTACGCACATCACAGCACAGAGTAAGTGAGGAGAGGCTTGTGGGATATGAGGTTAGAGTCAGTGGAGTCTTGACAGGGAAGGAATAGTGGAGTCCGCACTAATCATTGACATTTGTTCCCAAATGGGAAGCAGTTGTAGGGTTTTGAATAGAAAGAAGAGTGACAATCTGACTAACATTTAAAAAGAATTGGGAAATTCCCTGGTGGTCCACTGGTTAGGAGTCAGCACTTTCAGTGCTGGGGCCTGGGTTCCTTGGGGAACTAAGATCCCACAAGCCACGTGGTGTGGCCAAAAAAGAAAAAGCACTTCTACTACAATGGTCAGTGAATCTCGTCCATGTGTATGTCTTTGGATTTTAAATAAATAAATTTTAGAAAGTAAAAACATCTGACTGCTGTGTTGAGGATAAACTAGTAGGGAGGACAGTTAGGAAACCAGCACAGTAACCCAGAGTGATTCCCCCTGCCCTCTGACAGTTGGAACAGGTGGCCCAGACTGCCAGTGGCAGAGATCTGTAATTTGGGGGCCTGTTTCGTCTCCTCAGTGAACTGTTCCTCTGGCGGAGGCTTCTATCCTATCACAATATTGCTTCTTTTTTTTTTTTATGTTATGGTTTTTTGGCAGAGAGATTATGTGGCATCTTAGCTCCCCAACCAGGGATCAAACCCACACCCCCTGCATTGGAAGGTGGAGTCTTAACCCCTGGATCACCAGGAAAGTCCCTGGCTGAGGCTTTAATGTATGCATTCAAATAGTTCAAAAATAACTTAAACAGAATTTCCAATTGCAGTCTGCTCCCCTTTTCTCACTGTCACTCAGACCTACAGGTTACCCTCTTCACAGGCAGCTAGGTTGTTTCCAAGTTTTGCTGGTCCAAACAGTGTTGGAATGAGTCATTTAACAAATAGGTGAATGTATCTGTAAGATTAACAACTGAGATTCTGGGTAATAGGAGACATGACTTCATAATTCTAATGTTCCCGTGTCCTTTCCGATGGAGATTATACCATTTACATTCAGCCCGTTTTTCAGGATGTGTATTACCTTACATGAGCTTCTCTTGTGGCTCAGCTGGTAAAGAATCCGACTGCAATGTGGGAGACCTGGGATCGATCCCTGGGTTGGGAAGATCCCCCGGAGAAGGGAAAGGCTACCCACTCCAGTATTCTGGCCTGGAGAATTCCATGGACTGTATAGAACATGGGGTTGCAAAAAGTCGGAGAGGACTGAGTCACTTTCACTTTCACTTTGACCACACAGACGTTTGTCGGCAGTTCAAGTGGAATAACCTCCCCGACCCCTTCCCTCGCCCCCCCACCACTCCCCAGATCTCTCTTCTCGCCCTCCATCTGGGTCTGAGACCCGGGAGGCCCCTCTTCTTGAAATAGAGGCCACCGACTGCAGTGAAGGTGGCTCTCCTCTCGAGTAGCCAAGTCAGGGCTTGGGGGGCAGTGGAGAGGAAGCAGGCAGGAGGATGAGCTCCCCCAACACTGAGAGCGGGGGAAGAACCTGCAGTACCCCATGGACCATCTGCTGAGCCGTAGAGAGTGAGTAGCAGGCAGGCAGCGAGAAGGCGGCCCAGGGAGCGCGAGCTGCGCCTTGGCCTAGAGGAGAGCCGGCTGGGGCTGCGCTTCAAGGAGCTGACCAACGAGATGATGGTGACCACGAGCGGTAGGAGGGTGTCCCCGGTACTGAAGGTGAGCATGTCCAGCCTGGACCCCAACGCCGTGTACTCCTTCCTGCTGGACTTCCAACCTCTCAAAATACCTGAACCAGGAGTGTGTACCACAGAGCAAGCCTGAGCCGCAGACGCCCAGCTGCGTCTACATCTTCCCTGACTTGCCCAACTTCGGCGCACACTGGTTGAAGGCGCCTGTCTCCTTCAGCAAAATCAAGCTCTCCGACAAGCTCAATGGAGAGGGCTAGATCGTGTTAAACACTGCTTCCCGGGAGACCCAGTTCATGGCAGTGAGCACTTACCAAAATGAGGAGCTAGCAGCTCTTAAAATTTAATAGAATCCCTTTGCAAAAGCTTTCCTTGATGCGAAGCAAAGAAGTGATCACAAAGATATGATGGAAAAACCTGGAGACAGCCAGCCATCTGAGTGCTGGCTGATTCCTGGAACCAGCACCCTGTGTCCACCGGCCACCTCCAACCCTCAGTTCAGCGACTTCCTCTCACAGCCTTCCATGCACGGTTGGGAAAGGTACCTGGCCCTGAGGAAGCACCATCCAGGAGACCCCTTACCCCAGCCCTTACGCAGCAGAACAATTCTTGAACCTTTTCTGACAATTCATCCGCATGTCCACGCTCCAACCCATGACAACTGTCCAGCCTTGGAATGCCTGCCCGCGCCAGCATGCTCCCCATGGGTCCCAATGCTGGTCCTCCTATGGGCTCCAGCCAGTATGCCAGCCTGTGGTCTGTGAACAACGGCACGATCACCCTGGGTGCCCAGGTTGCAGGAGTGCCCAGCGGGCTGAGAGCCCAGTTCTTTCGAGGCTTCTCTGCTCACTTTGCCTCCCTCACCCACCTGGTCTCGGCACCCTCCTCCTCGGGGTCCCCGCTGTACAAAGGGGCTACCATAGCCAAAGACATTGCTGACGGCCAGTAGGATGCCCCAGCCCGCCTCCTGGCCTTGTGGATGTCTGTGTTGCCTCCGTCGATGTGAACCAGAGCCTGTGTCTTAAAGGAGGCAATGACTCTGCTGTGGCAGCAAGTGTTCATTTGATTGGCAGTCTCATGGGACGAGGGAAGGAAACCAGGCCTGTTAACCCTCCCTTTAAATAAGAGGAAGATACATGTTCTGCTATTTACCTTATTTCATCCTCGGTGGCGGCAGTGCTGTCCTGGGTCCTTTATGTGCTGCACGTGAATTCAGGTGAAAGCAAGGCAGGTGGCCTCACTCACCAGAATTCACAGTAGCAATGACTTGCTAGCATCCAGAAACTCTGTTTCGCTTGCAACACATAGATGACTCCGGCCTATCAGAATTTGTTAACTCCCCCAGTCATACTCCAGTGAGATAAAAAAAAAAACACACTTTTAGTTCTCCTCCCTGTGGCTTTTGAGTAGTTTTCAGGTTCCTTTTGTGGCAGGGGTCATAGTCAGAGTTCAGTTGTGACAGAATGAAATCATAGCTGGGGACAGCAGACTGGAGTTGAAATGAGTGTCCAGCTCTGTCCACTGGAATGTGTTTAATTTGACCATAGGTAGCTATCTTTTGTATTGTTAAACCTACAACTGTTCATATTTTTCTTTTGACAAACTAGCCAAACACAATCAGCAGAAAGCATCTTCTGTAAAATAAAACCAATGTTTAAAAAAAAAAAAAAAAAGATTAACTGGATTATCTTTTTTTATGAATTTCCATCAGTTTCTTAGGATCATCTATATTATATTATTTTTAAAATTTTACTTATTTATTTTTATTTTTGGCTGTGCTAGGTCCTGGTTCCTGTGTAGGCGTTTCTCTAGTTTCAGAGAGGAGAGGCTAGTCTCCATTGCAGTGCACGGGCTTCTCCTGTTGAAGAGCACAGGCTGTAGGGTGCACAGGCTTCAGTAGTGGCAACATGTAGGCTCAGCAGTTGAGTCTTCCCAGCGGCTCTGTAGTTGTGGCGCATGGACTAAGTTGCTCCGTGGCATGTGGGATCTTCCTGGATCAGGGATCACCCACATCTCCTGCATTGGCAGGCAGATTCTTTACCACTGAGCCACCAGGGAAGCCCAGATCATCTACATTTTAATTTGCTTTATGACTGGACCTTGCCTTTTTTCAACTTTTAGATTGTTTTTCCTTTATCTTTTTCATGTTTAATATATACAGAAGGATATGTGACCCATAATATGAATAAATGGACCTGTCACTTAACCCCAAAACTAGAGCATTACCAACAACCTGCATGTATATATTACCACTCCCCTACTGCATTTCTGTGTGTGTGTGTGTGTGTGTGTGTGTGTGTGTGTGTGTGTATTAGTCATTCAGTCAAGTCTGAGTCTTTGCAGCTCATGGATTGTAGCCTGCCAAACTCCTCTGTCCATGGAATTCTCCAGGCAAGAATACTGGAGTGGGCTGCCAATCCCTTCTCCAGGGAATCTTCCCAACCCAGGGATGGGTCATGGTCCCTACATTGGAGGCAGATTCTTTACCATTTGAACCACCAGGAAAGCCCTTCCATTCACTTCTGCCTCAACCAAAAAGAAATCACTATCCTGAAATTTATATTTTATTGTAGTTTTGGTTTTGGTTACAGTATTTTTTCATAGAATTTCTGATTGTCTCTTGTACAGGTGTATGTTCTCTGTTACTTGGAATCTATTTCATTTTTCTTGAGCTCACCAATTTTCAACTCTCATTAAGGCCATTGTTTCCTTGGATTTTTATTTATTCTATAGTTTTGTTTTTTTCTTGGAGTTTCTGAATGTTCTATTTGACTTGTATTTGTTGCCTTTATCACATAATAAAGTTTTCCCAAACTCTTAACCTTGAACTATCATTTGATTTAGCTTATGAAGGCTCCTTTTTTTCCTACAGCCCATCATCCTATAATATTTTGCCATCCTGCTAAAATTCCAACATGTTGCTTTTGAGATCTTCAGGAAAATTAGGATCCTAGGATTCCTCTTCATTGCTCTCCTGGGTTAAAGTCACAGATCCTAGGATGTCATGTTTTCCATATCCTTGTTTGCTGGAATTCTTACTTTAGGGAGCATTCTTTAAAAGTATACAGGGTCAGATAGTATGGTCTCTGTCACAACTTCCTCTTTTCTTATTTAACAACCTTTTAAAATATAAAAATCATTCTCAGCTCAATTGCTGACTGTTCATCTAACATGCAGCAGTGCTAAGTCTGATGCCAATTTGATTTTTTTCCCATGATAGATGATGTGTTTTTTCCTCTTTGGGGGTGAGGGGGGCTGGCTCAGGGCACAGTTTGTGGGGGTAACCCAACCAGAGATTGAATCCAGGTCACAGCAGTGAAAGCACTGAATCCTAACCACTAGACCACCAGGAAATTCCCATGTAGACCCCTTTGACTTAAAGATTTGTATCTTTCCTTTAGCTCTTTCTCTTACTACTTATTAGATAATATCGTTGATGCCACCCACTCTATTCTTTCACTAAATCTCCCTCTTACTCAAATGTAAAAGTTGTCAAATCAGACTTTTGTGTTTCTTAGGTATTTTTACCAGGATTGTTAATCTTGGTAGTACACTTCCTGTAGTAGACTTTATCCAAAAATCTGATAATTCTTTCTTACCTCTCACTGGAAGGAAGCAGAAGAGTTGCCTTGGAACTCTGAGTATCACCAGGATTTGTCACCTGACAAATACTCTAAGGTGTATCTTTATTGTGAGAGTTGGATCATAAAGAAGGCCGAGCACTGTAGAATTGATGCTTTTGAACTGTGGTGCTGGAGAAGACTTTTGAGAGTCCCTTGGACAGCAAGGACATCAAACCAGTCAATCCTAAAGGAAATCAACCCTGAATATTCATTGGAAGGTCTGATGCTGAAGCTCCAGTACTTTGGATGTGAAGAACCAACTCATTGGAAAAGACCCTGATTCTGGGAAAGATTGAAGGCAGGAGGAGAAGGGGGCAACAGAGGATGAGATGGTTGGATAGCATCATTGATTCAATGGACATGCGTTTGAGCAAATTCCAGGAGACAATGAAGGACAGGGAAGCCTGGTGTGCTGCAGTCCATGGGGTTTCAAAGAGTTGGACACAACTGAGTGACTGAACAACAATGAACAACAACAAATACTCCAAGGTGTATCTTTTTCATCGAGGTCTCTGAATTCCCAAGGGCTTCATTCAGAGGTGCCATTGTTTCCAGATGCACAAATACTCTGTACCTGCAGAAAAGAATCTTCCTTCTATTGTTTGTTTTTCCTAGGAGTGTGTTGTCTAATTGTAGGTCACTGTAAAAGCACTGAGAAACAAAATTGTTCACTGCTTGTTGTGCAGACACACCTTAGGTTAGTTTTCCTGTTTTTAAGCCCCCTTCTCATGCTTGCTGTCTGTCTTATCTGCTTTTTCAGAGTCTGAAGCATTTCAGAGCTTCAGACAAGCAGCTCCTCCTGCGCAATCGTTACTCTGGGGTATGACGTCAGCATTCTTTTGTTCTTCCCTGGGTCACCATACTTCTTCCATCTGTTCTAATTGGTCCAGAAATTTGTTGAAACATACCTCACAGATTCCTCCCTGCCCCGCTGTATTTATATTCTAAATATCATTTTAGTCATTTACTGACTATTTAGTGTAGTCTTAAAGGTTGCTATTGTTCAGTTGATAAGTCACATCTGACTCTTTGTGACCCCATGGACAACACGCCAGGCTTCCCTGTCCTTCACCATCTCCTGGAGTCAGTTCAAATTCATGTCCGTTGAGTTGATGATGCCATCCAACTACCTCATCCTCTGTTGCCCGCTTCTTCTCTTGCCCTCAATCTTTCCCAGCATCAGTCTTTTCCAATGAGTCAGCTCTTTGCAGCAGGTGGCCACAGTATTGGAGCTTAAGCTTCAGCATCAGTCTTTCCAATGAATACACAGAGTTGGTTTCCTTTAGCATAGGCTGGTTTGATGTCCTTGCTGTCAAGGGGACTCTCAAGAGTCTTCTCCAACATCACAGTTCGAAAGCATCAATTGTAGTCTTAAAGGAAAAAGATGGTAAACATTTGTAGTTGGTAACTCTGTTTGCCTCTACTCTGGTGTAAAACACTATCAACTCTTGCCTCTATGACTTTAACAACCTCTTTGTTGGCTGCCCTCCATCCATACTGTACTCCTGCCATTCATTTTCTATGCAGTAACCAGGATGAACTTTTGGGAATACAAGTCTGATTGCCAGATTATATCACATGTCTTAGAGAAGGCATCTAATATGGAGGCCTCAAGAGACTGTCCTACTGGAAATCATATCACTGCAGCTGCGGTCTGTAATGGATGTGATCATGGTGTCAAACAGCCAGACCCATGCTACTCGCAAGAGCCAGCTCATGAGCAGGGCTTCTCTCTCCCCAAGGTCTCAGTCCTGCTCTAGACCTCTGAGTCACAGATCTAAAAATAAGTTTCAGGGCTGAGCGCTAGCAGGGCAGGAGCACACCTCTGGTTCTGTGGCTAGCTGGTGTTTGGCAGGAGTGAGTCCACGTCCAGCACTGCTACTGCTTCAGACAGCCTGGAGATCTGGCTCAACTCTGGGAAGGACTAGGTCTTCTAAAACCTGCTCAAAACCTGGCACTGGGTTTATCTGTAGCTGTGTATGATCAGAATCTCAGGGCTGTCCTCTGCAAGTATCTGAAGGGCTTCTTGACAAAGCAAGAAGTGCCAACTTTGTCCATACTTACTATAACCGTTCCAAGGTATATTCCTGGGTCAGATGCCTCTCTATGTCTGGTTTCCTGGACTGTCTTTTTTTTTTTATTGGTTTGTTTGTTTTGGGTTTTTTTTTTTTCCCTTTGGTTGTTTTTGGCTGTACTGTGCAGCATGCAGGATCATAGTTCCCCATGCCTAAGGGGATCAAACCGGTGCCTCCTACAGTGAAAGCACAGATTCTTAACCACTGGACCACCGGGAAAGTCCCATCCCAGACAGTCAGTGGGTTTGCTCTGCAGCTTTCATCATCCCGGGTTGTGACTTAACACTCAAAACATACCTCATGTCTGGGCCAGCTTACTTTTTCCTTCCAGCTGCTCCTTGGTTTAAATCTGGAAATCCTGGAGTCTTCAGACTTCCACTGAGCTGAGATAGACCACTGTCCTGGTGTCTATTCCTAGTACTGTCAGAAGATAGCTGCTTTTTCTTTTCCCAGAAATAGAAAGGAACTGTCAGACATGCTCATTTTTGCATTATTCCAATTTAAACTTACCTTGTTCACACTTAAGAGACAGGGAAGTATAGAATCAAGTGTTAGTGAGTGCAAGTAATGTCTGTAACAGCCAGCTACAGATGACTTGGCAATGCTGCGCCCACAGAGACCATTGGTGGAAAGGCTGGCAGTATCCCAAAATTGCTGGCATGAGCCCCCATTTACCTAATGGAACAGCCTGACATCTTTTCACAAGTTATCCTCTCTATACCCCTGTGAACAAATGGGGTGTGCACACAGTTGTCTGCTTTTCAAAATGGAAAAGGAAATTTTAAAAACTCAGAAAACTGGAAATAGATGGGAACTTCTTAGTTTAATAAAAGATACAAAAAATGCACACCAGCAGGGATTTCCTCGGTGGTCCAGCGGCTAAGACTCCGAGCTCCCAGTGCAAGGGCCCTGCATTCAGTCCCTGGTAAGGGTACTAGATTCTGCGTGCTGCAACAAGATTCCACACACTACAATGGAGATTGAAGATCCTTCGTGCTGCAACTCAGACCCAGAGCAACCAAATAAAATATCAATATATTTTTAAAATGTACGCCAGCATTACATATAATACTGAAATGCTGAATGCTTCTCCTGTGATTGGTATCAATTATATTTAGCATTGCATTGGCTGTCCTAGCTAGAATGATAAAGAAACGTATTCATATAAAGATTGGGGGAAAGAGAAAACGATTATTTTTAACATGACACAGTGAGATAAGTATAAAATCCAAACCTATCTACAAGCTGCTCCCATAAGTGAATTATCAGCATCTACAAAGATCACTTGTTTCTATGTAATTGGAAAATGAAAATTTTAAATATTATCAAAAAATAAAATAAAATATTTTCATTTATAATAGTACTAAAAAACCAAATGTCTAGCAATCTAATGAAAGATGTGCAATACCTCTACATAGGAAACTACAAAACATTTTTGAGAAAAAATAAGGGCATGTTTTCAGAACCTTGGAGTGGGCGAAGGGGACATAAAAAGTGATAACCATGAAAGAGAAAACTGGACCTCATTAAGACTAAAAACTTGTTTTATCAAAAGATGTCAAGAGAGTGAAAATGAAAGCCACGGCCCAGGAGAAGATACTTGCTTTATGTAATGTTAGTCCACCTGCCAATACAGGGACAGATTTGATCCCTGGTCCAGGAAGAACCCACATACTGTGGAGCAAGTAAGCAGGTATACCACAACTCCTAAGCCTGTGCTCCGGAGCCCAAGAGCCACAACTGCTGAGCTCACAAGCTGCAACTACTGAAGCCTAAGCGCCCTAGAGTCTGTGCTCAACAAGAGAAGCCACTACAAGGAGAAGCCCTCACACCACAACTAGAGAGGAGCCCCACTCATCGCAACTAGAGAAAAGAATGAGCAGCAATGAAGACCCAGCATAGCAAAAAAAAAAAAAACAAAAAAAAAAACACACACAATGAGGGACTTGCCTGGTGGTCCAGTGGCTAGGACTCAGCACTTTCACTGCTGGGGCCTGGGTTTAATCCCTGGTTGAGGAACTAAGATCTTGGAAGCTGTACAGCCAGCCAAAAAAAAAAATAAAAATAAAAGCACAATGAGATACCATTCAAACCACCACAAGAGTGACTTAAACATTTATATATATATAAATATATATATGTTTAATTTATTTCTGGTTGTCCTGGGTCTTCCTTGCTGCTTCATCACTGCTAGGGGTTTCTGTAGTCTCAGTGAGCTGGGGCTCCCCTTTTGCTGCGGTGCACGAGCTCACTGTGGTGGCTTCTCTTGTTGTGGAGCACAGGCTGTAGGCACGAGGCCTCTGTAGTTGCAATTCACAGGCTCAGTAATTGTGGTACACGGGCTTAGCTGCTCTACAGCATATGGAAGCTTCCCAGACCAGGGATCGAACCTGTGTCCCCTGCCTTGGCAGGCAGATTCTTATCCACTCTATCACCAGGGAAGTCTGACAGAAACTTTCTTTAAAAGATGTAATGTCAAGTGTTGGTGAGGACATGGAGAACCTGGGACTTTCACACTTTAATGGTAGGAGGGTAAATCAGTACAACCATTTTGAAAAACCAATGAGCAGGATCTACTAAAACTAAATATGAGAAAATAAAAAGTTAAATTTGTATATTTATGACCAGCAGTTTCACTGTTGGGTATATACCCAGTAGAAATGATTGGCTTATGTCCACCAAAAGACATGTAAGAATGTCATAGTTTAAGTCATAATAGCCAAAACCTGGAAATAAATTTCTAGCAACAGTAGAATGAACAAATAGTCATATACAATGGAATACAGTGAAAAAAATAAGAACTTGCTTTGTGCAACATAAATCTCACAGATGACATAATGAGTGAAAGAAAGCAAATACAGAAGAGTATGTACTGTACAGTTACATACATCTATATAAAAAAGCAAAACTAACTTATGATGATGGAGGTTAGTAGTTTGGAGGAGGTAGGGCTTGCTAATGTATTTATATCTTGGCTGGAGTGATGGGTACAGTACATAAGTGAAAATTTGAACTGTGCTCTTAAGATTTGTATACTTTATGTAAATTAAATATTATTATAAACACTAAACTTCCCTAGTGGTCCAGTGGTCCAGCGGCTGACTCTGCTCTCCCAATTCAGGGTAATGCTGCTGCTGCTGCTGCTGCTAAGTCGCTTCAGTCGTGTCCAACTCTGTGCGACCCCATAGACGGCAGTCCACCAGGCTCCCCCATCCCTGGGATTCTCCAGGCAAGAACACTGGAGTGGAGTGCTATTTCCTTCTCCAATGCATGAAAGTGAAAAGTGAAAGTGAAGTTGCTCAGTCATGTCTGACTCTTAGCGACCCCATGGACTACAGCCTACCAGGCTCCTCCTCCATGGGATTTTCCAGGCAAGAGTACTGGAGTGGGTTGCCATTGCCTTCTCCACCAATGCAGAGTAGCGGGGTTCAATCCCTGATCAGAGAACTAGATCCCACATGCCACAACTAAGACCCAGCACAGCCAAATAAATAATTTTTTAAAATGCTGTATGGAAGGGGACCTTAGATTCTCTCTATTGCTCTGCCCTCTGAGGTCAAATCAGATCCCTGAGCGCCTTGCTGACTCCCTCTGCCTCTGCCCTCACCACCTCAGTTCTATGGAAACACAAATTTTTACAACTCTCCAGCGACTTCCTGTTTCTCTTAAGAAAGTGTTCAATCCTTCTCAGGCTGCCTTACTTGATCTAGTCCCTGGAGAACCACCCTTAGCTTCTCCTTAGTGCCAGATTCCAAAATGAGCCAAATTCCAAAGGCCTTTGCAGTTCCTTTCACCTGGAGGTCTCTTCCCCAACTAATTGCATCTCATTCTTCAAATGTAAGTTTAAATATTACATTTTCAGGGATGCCTTCCAGGTCCTTCCAGAATGTGTTAAGGTCTCCTTGACTACTTTTCTTCACTGCAACGTGTCCTCACTGTGTTTGCAGGTTTATGTTTACCTTTATCTTCATCATTTTGGCTTGTGGGGAAGGATCGCTTTTGTCTTATTCGTCACTCCATCCCCAGTACCTGGCACCATGCCTGACCTGTGGTAGGTGCTTAGCAACTTGTTGAATAAAGGAGCAAGTTACTTCACGAATGCCCGCCGTTTGCTGTATGCAGTGCCAACTGCTGCAGCTACAGTTGAATATGAGATGAATATCACCCAAGCTGACAGTTCAGGAGGGGCAAAACATAACTGCTTTGGGAGGTAAATACTATGACTGGGAAAACAGAGAGTTTTGGATTTCAGAGAAGGCTTCCTAGAGGCTTCCTTGAGGTCATGCTTTCAAACAATTTAAAGAGCCCCACAATGAGCGGCCTGTTCTGGGAGGGGACCAAGCTTGAGACAGATTCTGGACGCATGGTTGTCTTGGATCTGCCTATACCTAGGCTCCCCAGGTGGTGCTAGTGGTAAAGAAGCTGTCTGCCAATGCAGGTTAGTTGTAACAGATGCAGGTTCGATCCCTGGGTCAGAAAGACTCCCTGGAGGAGAGCATAGCAACCCACTCCACTATTCATGCTTGGAAAATCCCATGGACAGAGGAGCCTGGTGGGCTACAGTCCATGGTGTCATGCAGAGCTGGATATGACTGAAGCAACTTAGCAAGCATGCACGTGCCTGTGCAGAAGTGGAAACCATTCAATATTGTCCATTTGATGAGATCGCAGAATTTTTGAGAAGTAATCCCATTTCTTCTTACTGATCTAATAGACTTTATGTGAGATAAAGTTTTACTTTCAGGGTTTCTTCATATATGTTTAAGGCGACCTGGCTCCCTTTCAATAAATCCAATCTCTTTTTCTGGATGGGTAGGAAGGTCGCATGGTTCAGTTTATGGAATCTAAGCTCCCGCACCAGGAATCAAACCCCTGGCCCCAGCAGTGAAACAGCCAAGTCCCTAACCATCAGGGAATTCCCTCGATGATTCTTATAAGTAAGCCAAAGGTGGCTTTTAGTTTCATCAGCTCCTTCTGAGAGCCTCATTGTAATCTCAGAACTGGATAGAGCTGCCCGGACTCATTTGTTGCAGTGTGGAGTGAGCATAGTTCATTACTTTGCACTGTAACAGCAATGTTTCATGGTAGTGAAATCATTGTAGGTTAAGAGCCAAATTTTAGTTTATAAACTCAGCCTTTTCTCAAATATTTCTAGTAACTTGGCTTCAAAGTGATATTTGGTTCTGCCCAGTTTTGCCCCTAAATGGAAAGCATGACTATTTGGCAGCTGTGTGGGTTAAGGTTAAGGTTAGGCTCAACACTGCCGAGCAGTGAGAAAACAGAAAACAGGAGCTCTGGCCCTCAGTCCATCTCCCTGTGGAGTGAGTGGTGAAAAACCCTTTTGACTGTTCACCGCTCACACACACTGCTCTCTGACCTAGCTGAATACCTGGTGCCCCAAAGTCCACATGGGAGGCATCCAGACTCACGGGAGTCTGGTGCATGTGGTCCTACCACCCAGCACCTACATCAAGCTTGAGTCCATCTCTTGGGTGGGATCCAGGCTCTGTGACCAGTGCCCAAGGTTGCACAAGTCCCCACTGACACCAGAAACTCAGCCAGTGGCAGTTTTACTGTCCCTACTTGCTAGAAATTGAAGACCCAATTGAAATGCCCCAAATGAACTGTAACTAGAGGGTGTGTATGCTTGCTAAGCTGATTCAGTCGTGTCCAACTCTTTGCGACCCCATGGACTATAGCCAGCCAGTCTCCTCTGTCCATGAGATTCTCCGGGCAAGAATACTGGAGTGGGTTGCCATGCCCTCCTCCAGGGGATCTTCCCAACTTAGAGATCAAACCTGCGTGTCTTATGTCTCCTGCATTGACAGGCATGTTCTTTACCACCGGTGTCTCCTGGGAAACTGCAACTAGAGGGCTGCTGCTGCTGCTGCGAAGTCGCTTCAGTCATGTCCGACTCTATGCGACCCCATAGATGGCAGCCCACCAGGCTCCCCCGTCCCTGAGATTCTCCAGGCAAGAACACTGGAGTGGGTTACCATTTCTGGCAACCACATGTAAAAAAAAATCTGAATGGAGATCTAAACAAGTTCAGAGTTGCTGGGTTGGAAGACTTTGGCATTACACGTTGAAGAAATGAGGGGACTTCCCTGGTGGTCTAAAGGCTAAGTCTCCGCAATCCCAACATAGGGGCCTGAGTTTGATCCCTGGTCAGGGAACTAGATCCCACATGCCATGACTAAAAGTTTGCATGCTGCAACTAAAGATCCTGAGTGCTGCAACTAAGAGCTGGCAAAGCCAAATAGATAAATAAATAAAAATAAACATTGAAAAAGGAAAGAAAGAAATGGAGGAAACAGCCTAGTCCCTGAGGTGCTCCTTCCCACTGAGCCCAGAGGGAGCAGACAAGTTGCAGGGTAGGAGGCTGTAAGTTACTCCCAAGCATCAGGACCGTTGCCAGGGACAGCCATTCTAGTGGCCACAGTGCTCTTTTTGTTTTGACTAATAAATCCTCTCTTGTTTCAGTGACAATGAGTTGTGTTTATTACATCTCGATAACCAAAAGGAGAGTCCACCCGCACTCAGGACAGGGGACAGAGTTCTGGTTTCTTCAACCACAGCTTCAACATCTGGGGGACTCAGGACCCTCAATCTTGGTCCCCTTGTAGATGTACAAATTTGGCCCCCTTGTAGATTTACAAACCACATGCATGAGGGAATTCTCATACATATAATCATTCAGAACTCCCAAGTTTTCAAGTATGAACTCATCACAAGACCATAGAATCAACTGTGCAAACTACCCTCCTGCAGTTCTTGAGAGCATATCTTTCTTCTTTTTATTATATTTATTTATTGTTAATTGGTTGATGATTGCTTTACAATATTGGTTTGATTTTTGCCATACATCAACATGAATTAGCTATAGGTGTACATATGTCCCCTCCCTCTTGAACCTCGCTCCCGCCTCCCACCCTTTCCCACCCCTCTAGGTTGTTACAGAGCCCAGGTTTGAGTTCCCTGAGTCATGCAGCAAATTCCTACTGGCTGTCTGTTTTACATATGGTCGTGTATATGCTTCCGTGCTACTGAGGGCACATCTTTCTGGATCAAGACCACAGCATGGATCTTCTGAGCTAGGGTGGTGCCCATCAGCAGGTCCACATACCAGAACCTGAGGCGAGACAGACCTTGGCTGTCAGCATCGAATGGACTGGAGCTGCCCCTGGTTGTCAGGATAACCTGACCTCGAAGCTGTGCAGACTTTCTGTCTCCACCAACACCTTGCCTGTTTCCCTCTTCAACACATCTTTTCTTCCTTTCCTGGTCCTAAGTCCTTGGACCCCCGGCAGTTTATGAGTTCTAGAAAATATCCTTTGCCATTGTGCAGACCTTCACAGCTGATGACTGTGGTGGGCATAGCCTCTATGGTGGCCCCTAGGGCATTCAGGAGCTACTCCTCCCTCACCCCACACACATCCAGCCCCCTCGGCTTCACCAAGCCCAGGAGAGCCCTCAAGGAGTCCCCCGGCAGCTCCTCCTGCCTACCTAATGCCAGGCATCCTCTCCTGGCTGCAGGGGCAAGGGACTGGACTCCTGGGGTCCAGCCCACCCATCAGGGATCTCCTAGGCTCCTGGCCAGCCCCAGACCCTCAGAATGATCAAAGGCAACCTGGGATCTGAGAGGTGGGGGTGAGACAAGATGGCTCAACCTGGGAAGGGCCTCTTGGTCACAGCCCAGTCATTTCCAGCTAGTGGGGGTGGGGATGGGGGTGGAGAAAGAACAGCAGGATGTTCAAATGATTACAGGGGAAAGGGAGGGGTGCAGAGCGACTTCCTCAGGGAGGCTGGGGGAGAAGTTTCCCTTCTGGCACATGACCCATAAAGACCTCACCCGCTTTCCTGCCTGGTCCACACCACCCAATAGACTGGGGCTGGCCTCGCCCCAGCCTCTCTCTCCATACCCAGCAGTCAGCCAGTTGCTCTGTGCCCAGAACGTCTGGCCAACCCTCTTCAGACTGGCTCCCACATCCCATGGATTCTTGGATGCCAATACCATTCCTGGGGCTCACAGCCCATCTTGCAACTTTCACATTCTGCCCAAGAGAGACCAACCAGGTGAAGGAGGAAAATTACTCTCCAAACTCAACCCCACAGCCCCTGCCCACTGTGCCCCCCTCCCCTGCCCAACCACTGCCACCAAGAACACTTGGCTATGAAAACTCCTTCCCTGTGGGATCTTTCTTCAGACACGCCCACTAAAACCAACATGTCAGAGCCCAGCCTGGAAGCCCTGGCTTCGACTGCACAAACAGCGCACAAACCAACCGTAATAACTTTGACTGCTTAAGAAAATCAGTTCTTAATCCCTTCTGAGCCCCCCTCTGTGGGATGCTCCTATTCTGCAGCTCTTCTGATGTTAGGAATGTGGACTCCTCATGAAAGCTAGACTGAGCAAATCAGCTTCATTTTTCTCAACAAGAGGAGGCATCTCAGGTCAAGGCCAAGGTGCATTTCTGGCCCATCTCACTGACACAGGGCTCCTCAGCCACTTGAGGGGCTCCTAACATCCTGTTCTGCTCACTCCTCCCAGAGAACAACCTCAGAAGCTCTCTTCCCTTCCACGGAGTCTGACTCCAATTCTACCTCTAAATCAATACACAGGACGGCTGATGGATTCAGGGAGAGGTCTTGTTTCCTGGCCTGAGCCTTTTTGACTTCCCGAGTGGCAAACTCAGGTGTTTGTCTGGTGGTCTCTGAGGCACCCATCCCCCTGTGCATGCTGAGGCTCTAACCACAGACCTCTCTGCAGAGCTGGAGGATCACAGCTTTGGTCCCCAGGATGTGGGGGCTCCAGGAGGTTCAAGCCTCCACCTCTAGATGTGTGGGCTCCATTCTCTTTTCTTGGCACTCTGCTGCAAGGGAGCTTGGAATAGAGAGGTGACATGAAGTGACTCTTGAGAGTCCCTTGGATAACAAGGAGATCAAACCTGTCAATCCTAAAGGAAATTGACCCTGAATGTTCATTGGAAGGATGGATGCTGAAGCTGAAGCTCCAGTACTTTGGCCACCTGATGCGAAAGCCGACTCACTGGAAAAAACCTTTATGCTGTGAAAGACTGATGGCAAAACAAGAAAGGGGTGGCAGAGGATGAGATGGTTATATACTATAGCATTACCGGCTCAAGAGACATGAATCTGAGCAAACTCCAGGAGACAGTGAAGGACAGAGGAGCCTGGCATGCTGCAGTCCACGAGGTTGCAAAAAGTGGGACATAGTAACTGAACGATAACAACAATGAAGTGATAAATGTCTCAAACCTGTGTGATGGGTCCATGGGTGTTTTTTCCCTTTCTCTCTATATCTGTGTGTGTTGGATGAATGAAAATAAGTATCACACCCTCTAGGAGGTACATATGATAGATAGGTGTGCTCACAAAGCAGACTTAATATATCCACAATACAAAATGTCTTCAGGTAAGCCTGGGAGATCCAGGACAGCCTGGTGCTCAGAGCACCCCGGAGGCCACCAAAGTATCCCCATGATTGGTAGTGTCCATACTAAATCCCAACAAGAAGTGCAGACATGGCTGAATGGGTCTCTGGAAACTCCTGGCCCAGGACTGAAGTCTAGAGAAAGGCCCAGATGGTGCCAGGCATGAGTGGTTTCCAGGGTGTTACTCTGGGATCACGAGTGAAGTGAGAAACAGTGGTTGGATGTGTGGGTCAGAGCCTACCGGGGAAGCCCCTTTAAAGCCCCATCCAATGTTTACCAGGTGCCTTTAGGCATGGCCGCTGGAGGCTTTGGGGCTCTGTAATAGAAGTGAGGAGAAAAATGGGAGCTAGGAGAATGTTCAAACAAGAAATGGGCTTATCCTGAGACTGCAGGAGCCACATTTGGCTCACTCAGAGGCCAGGCACCATTGGGACCTCCCCAGTGGTCCAGTGGTTAACATCCCTTGCTTCCACTGCAGGCACCATCATCTCTGATTCCTTTCCCAGCCTACATAGGTGTGGTGACACCAGCACCTAGGCACACTTCCTCCAACTTTGCTGTCCTCTTCCACATCACATCCCCTCTCCTGTAGCTTGAGTTCCACAGCCCATTATGTCAGTAACACTAGCTCCTCTCTCTGCTATTGAAGACCCAAGTGAATCCTTGTTCATCTTCTTCACTTTTACCTGAAAATTGCTGGGACAAGTCACTTAAATAGGAAAGAAGCCTCTGTCTACCTGAAATAGACCATCAGTACAATTCAGAAATTCTACCACATATTCCCTTTCTGCTTTCAGACCTTTTTCACTCTCCTCATACCTCTGTCCCTGGGCTCCCCTCACTCTTTACTACAGGCTGAGGTAAACCCATGGTCAAGCATTTTAGAACACCTTCAGCCTTTTCAGAACCTCACAAGATGAATCACGTCATCTTTCTACTGTATACTCAGTCTCTTTCTGTCAACCAGAATTTTCTCTCTGACACTGAAACATGCTTAAGTTTCTTCACCTTAAAAAACAAACCATGGACTTCTTTGGTGGTCCATGAAGAATCCATGGTAAAGAATCCATCTGCCAATGCAGGGGACACAGGTTCGACCCCTGGTCCAGGAAGATACCACATACCATGGGGCAACTAAGCCCGTGTTCCACAACTACTAAAGCCCATGCACCCTAGAGCCTGTGCTTTGCAAGAGAAGTCACCACAATGAGAACCCATATACATCACAACTAGAGAGTAGCTCCAGCTCACCACGCCAAGAGAAAGCTACATGCAGCAATGAAGACCCAGGGCAACCATAAATAAATAAATACATTTTCTCAATCTACACTCACCTTTAGCTTCATTAGCCCCCTAAGCCCCAGTGACACCTCCAGCTCTCACTTAAGCTCCAGAGTTCCACCTCAACTGCCTACTTGGTGTGTCTTCTTTCACAAGATATTATGTTCACAAGGGCACTCATGACCTTCTTCCTCTCTTCCTCACTTCCAAATGTGGTCTGCAGGAGCTTCCCTGCACTGAGTGTCACCACTCCAATGGCTCATCCCAGAGACCCAGGAGAGATTTAGGATTCCCTCCTCTTTCTGATCCTCCATGTCTAGTTCACCACTGACTTTATTCCCTGTTGGCACTCCCATAGTATGTGAATGACTTTCAAAGTGAGAGTCACATGCTCACTAATGTAAGAAGGCAATCTGTTGGAGTAAAGGAAGAAAATATTAGAACTTAAGACTTATCTTCCAAAATTTTTTATGTATGTTTCATAACATAAGCAGTATATTAGTAGTGTATTACATCTATATAAGTTGTAAGTGACATAAAGCTGCATGATAATCAAATGTTTTCAAGAACAAAAAAAATGTGCAGGTCCTGGTCTAAACGAGGATCACCTTTTGCAAAAAAAAAAAAGGAAAAAAGGAAATAGACTCCTTACTGATCTCCACATCCATCCACCTAGCTTGGTAAAATATACATAAAATGCACCATCTTAATCATGTATAAGTGACCGCTTTGTGGTATTAAGTACTTTCACACTGCTGTGCAATCACCACCACATCCATCTGCAGAACTTTCTCATCTTCCCAGCCCACAATTCTGTTCTATTTATTTATTGGCTGCACCATGCAGCATGTGGGATCTTGTTACCCAACCAGGGAATGAACCTGCACCCCCTGCATTGGCAGCATGGAGTCAACCCTAACTGGATCATTTAGGGAAGTCCCTCTCTGTACCCATTAATTAAAAACTCTGAATGCTCAAATGCTCCCCTCCTCCCAGGCCCTGACAACTACCATTCTACTTTCTCTCTCCATGAACTTGACTCTTCTAGGTACCTCATTTAAGTGGAATTATAGAATATTTGTTCTTTTGTGATTGGCTTCTTTCACTTAGCATAATGTCTTCAGTTTATCCTTTTGTAGCATGTGTCAGAATTCCCTTCCTTTTTAAGGCTAAATAATAGTCCATTGAATGGATATACCTTATTTTGTTTATCCAGTTCATGCATTGACGGATACTGGGTTGCTTCCACCTTTTTTACTTTTATGAATAATGTTGCTATTAACATGAGCATACAAACCTATGTCCACTCTTACCTCTCCTCTCTAGTCCTTCTCCACAGTATAGCCCAAGTAATCCTTTTAAACCCACAAGTATGGTCAAATCACCCCTTGCTCTCAAGAAAAATTTTCTCATCACCTTAGTTTCTTGAACATAAAGCCACTGAAAACACCTGCCGTTACTTCTGCAATAACATCCTTTCCTCCCTGCTTCTTCAACCCTCCCCACCTCAGGACCTTAACTCCTGCTCTTGTCCTGAGGGAGGAATCCTCTGGTCACTCTCCTTCACTAGGTCAGGGGACTCTCTCCCTCCCACATCAACTTTCCCCTCCTGGCACTTGTCTCAGTTGGCACTGTATCATCAAGCGCATTTATAACAATTATTATGTTTCCATCGCTGGAGAATAAACGTATGAGGGAGAGGGCACTCTCCAGTTCCTATAGCGCCTTCCAAGACCAGGCAGCTAATACGCACTCAATTTCTCAGTAATTAATTTTAACAATAAACCTGTGTGGACGCAGCTGACCCCTCCCGCCCGAAGGCCAAGTCACAGTAGAGAAACTGGATGGCTCTGGCCGCCGGTCCTCGAGCCCACCCTGGCTCTCCCACTTGGAGGTCGGGACGGAGGTGCAGGGCCGCCCGCGTCCCCGCTCGCGCAGCGCGTTGCGAGGGGGGGTCGGCTCCCAGCCGCTGGGTCCTCAGCCACCCGGCGTCCGCCTGGGGCGGGGGCGGGGCCGGCCCGGAGACGTCACTTCCGGTGTACACAGCCGGTCCGGGCGGTGCGCAGGGGGCCGGGGCGCGTCGCAGGTGAGGAGCGGGCACGAGCAGGCGCTGCCTGGCGCTGGTGGGCGGGCAGGCTCACCCACCGCGGGGCGGGAGGGCGGTGGGCGGCTGCCGGGGCTGGCGGCTGGATGAGCTCGTGGGGCGTCGCTCCCGCTCGGGGCCTCAGGACTCAGGGCCGTCGGCTCCCGCCCCTTGCCTGTCCGCTGTGGAGGACGCCGGGCTCAGGGGGAGCTGGCCGGGCGGACGGAAGCCCTGAGAGGCCTCGCGGCTCGTGCCTGGGACTGGGGGCGCGGCAGGGACCCCGCGGATGCGGGACATGAGGGGCCAGGGGCGCTCCCTGGGGCGACCGGGGCCGGGGAGGTCGAGCTGGCCCCGGGACCCGCTCCCGGAAACCCCTCCGAGGAGTCCGCGGAGGGACCTCGGCCTATGGGTCTCGGGGTCCGCGGGGACTGCCTACGGACGCGGCCTTCACGCCGCCCCGCGGCTGCCGGTCGGCTGAGCTCACCTTCCCCGCCGGGGCCGGGCAGGGCCGGGCCCCGAGGAACACGATTTTCCGGCCCCGCTGAGCCCGTTGGCGCAGTCGGGCCCGGGGAGGTTGCGCGGGGACCCCGAGAGGGCCGGGGCTGAGGATGAAGGACCCAAGCCCGAGGGGCGAGCGTAGGGTCAGGGGTGTGTCTTCCTGCTCTGCTCGGTGCGAGGAAAGAAGCTTGCCTGGTTGGCATGATAAGAATTTTGTTTATTCTCCTCACAAATTTTGCCAGATGGAATACTTAGCTTTGGGGGGAGAGGCCCTAATTTGAAAATAGCTTGTTTCCGCCCCTCACTCCCATTATAAAAGCAATTCATTCTCCTTTCTTCTCGCTCAAGACAACAAGTGTTGTGACAGTACTTTTTAAAGTGACAATCATCCTGCAACCTACCATTCAGTGATAGCCATTGCTAACATTTTGGTGATACCAGTAAATACATGTATTATCACTTTTATAGACTTCATAATATACCTTTGTATATCACAATTTAACCAAGTCCTACTAATGAACATGTAAGTTGTTTCCAATTCGTCATGGGATAGATGATTCTGCCACAGGGATTTGTCTGATGGTTCTTTTAGGATAAATTAACAAATGAGGTCAAAGGTAACATTCATTTTAAAAATACATAGTATTATTTTTCTTTTTTTGACGCTTCTAAAATTATTCTCCGTTCCAGTATTTGTAACATACCTCCATCTTTGCTTCTCATTTCATGGTTTTATTTTGTTTTTCTTTTAGCTATTTAGTTTACTTAAAATAGAGTTTTGGTTTAAGATATGAAATATTTTCCAAATACCTTCCCAATTTTATTGAATAAGCTGTAATTGCCATTTTATCATGTTTTACACCAAAAGTTCTAAGTATGTGTTTGTAAAGGACTGCTTACAGATTTGATATTTAGATTTTGTGTATGCTTTTTCAAAATTCCATTCACAGTATCTTTTAAAAAAATTATTTTTCTTTACAAGTCCAGGGAGTATTTAATGTTTGATTTTGATTTTGATTTTTTGAGATAGAAAGTTTAGTTACTACTGTTTCATTTGCTTTCTTACTGACAAGATAACAAACTCCATATGAAGAGTTCAGGTTTGTTGTGGCAACTTTTCCGTCTGGCATTTGAGATTCTAATCTTCCTCTATTTTTGCACACGAATACGTAGGTTAGCATTGGAGACCAAGATAGAAAAGTTCTCAGATTCCCTTGGCAAGCCTAGATTTTTCTATCTAAAATTATCCCTGGATTTTTGGAAGACAGCATGTTTTAAGCATCCTCTTTAAAAATTTTTAAACAAGTTGCACATGATTCAGCTGAAAATTTTGCTAAGTGTTTATTCTGTTGCTAATCTGAAGCCTAATACACCAGGAGCTTTTTGTCACGCAAATCTAACAAGTCTATAGGAAAACTACTGTTTCTGAGAGTTAGTGGACTGGGGCATCACATGAGTTGAGTGTCCTCTCTTTTCTTTTCCCTCCTGTGACTGTCTGCTTAGTGGAAAATGATGACCTTCCAAGGTGGACAGAGGATGTTGGTTTGAATAAGGAATTTCTCTTTTGGCGTTACAGAAAAAGTGAGATCCCATTTTCTCTTAGTATAAGTTCACTGAAAGCCTGAATGTGTCAGGGGTTGTGCTTCAAATGTCTTTATTCATACTGAATCCATCCTCTATCCCTTAATGGATAGACACAGTGGCTGCTGCTTTCTCATTTCCCTTGACTGTAAGTATTTGGCATGGTGAGCCACACTTCCTTGCTGTTATGAACCTCCTCTTGGTTGGCCTTCTTGATGCTATCGTGGTCATTTTCTTAACTTTGTGACTGCTTTCTCATTTGTCTTTGCTTCTCTTTTGCCCACATCTGCCTGGGAGCATTTTGTATTTTTGTTGTTGTTCAGTCACTAAGTTGTGTCTGATTCTTTGCGACCCCATGGACCGTAGCACACCAGGCTTCTCTGTCCTTCACGGTCTCCCAGAGTTTGCTCAAATTCTTGTCCATTGAGTCAGTGATGCTATTTTAATCATCTCATCCTCTGCTGCCCCCTTCTCCTTTTGCCTTCAGTCTTTCCCAGCATCAGGGTCTAGGCATTTTCTAAAGAGAAGTGAAGTCACTCAGTTGCGTCCGACTCTTTGCAACGCCATGAACTGTAGCCCACCAGGCTCCTCCGTCTGTGGAATTGTCCAGGCGAGAGTACTGGAGTGGGTTGCCATTTGCTTCTCCAGGGGATCTTCCCAACCCAGGGATCAAACCCGGGTCTCTCGCATTGCGGGCAGACGCTTTACCATCTGAGCCACCAGGGAAGGTCCCAGGCATTTTCAAAGGCCTAACTTCATATCTCTACCTCTGTCCCTCAGTGCATGCTCCTTCTCACTCATCCAATATGTGACTTTTAGGTGGAGACCCATTTCATCCCTTCACCCTGTTTCCACTTGGTGACCCCAACTCAGTCTTTGCTGCAAGTAATTTCTTTCTCTCATTCTAACTGACCCCTGGACATGTTCCCGAGGCCATACTTTCTCCAGGTGAGGGAGCCCTTCACTGCTTCCCAAGGTGGCTTGTCCTTTATGACTCTCAAGTTCTTACCAGTTGACTTATTACAACTCTTCTCCTTTCTTGATTTGGGTTGTATTTGCCATTTGCTTTCTATTCCTTACAGTTTGATTTAAACTTGTACCTTTGCTCTAAGGGACTTCAGACATAATATGATCCTACTGTGAATTAGAAAAGCGAGACCCAGTGAATTTAGTCATGAATTTAGTTAGTGCACATTTATGGAGTATTTACAGTATAGGCTAGTTACTGTACTGGAAGATTGGAATACAGAGCTGGAAGGCATGGCCTAGGTAAGAAAACCAGATAAGCAATTTCATCAAGTATCGCAAGTGTCTAGAAGCAGGAGACAGGTTTTAGAGATCTTGTCTGTCATGTTCACTGCTGCTATCTCCACAGCCTGAAGCACAGTGTTTCCGGAGTGATTTAAGTATTTGTTGATTGAATCAATGATCATCTGAGAATGAAATCAGAATGAATGTTACATCAATTATCTATAGAAAAAATACAAAGCAAGAGAAGTTTGTAAAGTTAGGTTTGAGAATTTCAGGGAAAACTTTCAAGTTCAACCGGAATGACCCAGCTATAACCTCAGAAGGCATGATTGGAATGTGTTTGTGACCAAATGCTTAAACTTAATGTTGTATCCTCAGAAGAAAGACTGGGACTCTGGAAGGAGAGGTTTCAGAAGCTATCTTTGGAAATTGGGTTGGTGGGTCCAGGAGAATTGACTTATGTGTTTGTAGTACCATCTGGGGACCATGGTTGGAGGAGCTGTGTGCAGTCCTCCACTGGGCCTTTGCACTTCCAAACAGATGGGTGCATCTCTGTTGATACCTCTAGTGGGCTCTAGTGGGAAGAATCTTTCCTTTGCTGCCATGGTCCGAAAACCCTTTGATTAGAACATGACTTTACATGGAGATTTCCTGTTGAGGGTGCTTTTCATCCAGACTGGTCAGATTCTGGTCTGTTTCCCCATCTGAGAAATGGGGTAATAATAACACCTTCCTCTTTGGCCCCCTGGTAAGTGCTCAGTATTAGCTCTTATCATTATTTATAGAGTTTGTAATTGGCCTTCAGAGCTTCCCTGATAGCTCAGTTAGTAAAGGATCTGCCTGCAATGCAGGAGACCCTCGTTCAATTCCTGGGTCGGGAAGATCTGCTGCAGATGGGATAGGCTACCCACTCCAGTATTCTTGGACTTCCCTTGTGGCTCAGTTGGTAAAGAATCTGCCTGCAATGTGGAAGACCTGGGTTCAATCCCTGGATTGGAAAGATCCTGGAGAAGGGAAAGGCTACCCATTCCAGCATTCTGGCCTGGAGAATTCCATGGACTGTATAGTCTATGGGGTCACAAAGAATTGGACATGACTGAGCAACTTTGACTTTCACTTCTCTGGTTAATACATCAGTCATCTTTGAGCTTAAATGGCCTGAGTCAGTCCTCCTGAGCCTACTTGTTCCTGGGGCACTGGCAAAGCTGAGAGCCAGAAGGTGGGAAGTCATGACAGATATGCTCTTCCCAAATTGCTTATGCAGAGAATCCAGCCACAGTTGTCAAGACTTCCAGGGGAAGGCTGGTCTTGAACTGAATCCTGTGGGAAGTAGTGAGTTCACCTCCACCAGAAGGGGAGTGGGCTTTTAGGCAGGGTCATGACAGCTACAGAGGTATAGAGCTGAGCAACCTTGAGGTATGTGATTTGAAGGAGATTTAGGGTAGAGGGTGGATAGACATGAATAGGGGAGTAGAGGGAAATGAGACTGGAAAGTGGGGCCAGCTTTTGAAGATATAAATCGTAACAGTCTCTAGCTTTTGCCTCAGGTGCTGTGTCTGTCCCTCAGCCTCACTGCCAGCCAGGTGTCAAGAGAAGTGCTTTGCATATATTACCTTGTTTGCTCCTCATAATAGTCCTGTGATGTAGGTATTTACTGTTAAAGAGAAATGACATGTCAGGTATCACCTACAAGGTCTCTGTCCCTCGATTCAGCCTGCTTGTTGCTATAAGGCTAAACCTTGATATCTGCTATGCACTTAAAAGCCTTTTGTGGCTCCTGTTTCTTAATGAAGTCCAAGGTCACAAGATTTTCTGACTTCATAAAAACATCTTGGGTTAAAGTGTGAAAATATGTGTGTCTTAGTATTGAATCAAAACAGCATAGGTACAGAATGCATAAGTGCAGAGAAATCTCAGTGAAAAAGGCAAGATGCAAGACAATGTGTATATGTGCCCATTTGTGTAAAAAAAAAAAGAGAGGTTACTCATGAAACAGATTTCTAAGAGCAGGAGGACAATTCTTGAATGATAGAAAAGAAACAGTGATTGCCATTGGACTGAGGCTCCAGAAATTGAGGTTGGTAGACTGACCTAGCTTTTTCTTGCATACTCTTTTGTACAATATGATTTTTTTCAGTGGTGTACTTGTATTATATTATCAATTAAAAATTAATAGGGGGACTTGCCTGGCAGTCCATTGGTTAAGATTTTGTGCTTCCACTGTAAGGCTTCCCAGGTGGCTTAGTGGTAGAGAACCCGACTGCCAGTGCAAGAGACACAAGAGGTGCAGGTTTGATCCCTAGGTCGGAAAGAATCCTTGGAGTAGGAAATGGCAACCTATTCCCAATATTCTTGCCTGAAAAATTGCATGGACAGAGGAGCCTGGCAGGCTGTAGTCCATGGGGCTGCAAAGAATTGGACACAATTGAGTGACTGAGCATACATGCATGCTTCCAGTGTAGGGGGCACATGTTCTATCCTTGGTCCAAGAACTAAGATCCTACAAGCTTCATGGCATGGCCAAAAGAAAAAAAAAAAAGGAATTAAAAGCTAAATGTCTGTTGTACACAGTAGTCATTTAGAGAGGGAATGTAGCGTAGAGGTTAAGGGCAAGGACTGTAGCCAGACTGCTTGAGTCTACATCCTGCCTCTACTGCTTAGTCAGTCACTAACCCCTAAGCCTCTCTTTACCTCAGTTTACCCTGTCTGAAAAGGGGGAAAGTAATAGTGCCTACCTCCTGGTGTTATAGTGAGGCTTAAAGGAGTTGTTATTTGTGAAGTCCTTAGAACAGTTCCTGACAGGTGTGGGTTTCTGGTGGTGGTGGTTGTGGTGTGGCCCTCTGTTGTGCACCAAAGTGACTGTGAAGGTATGTCCAGTCCGTCTCTCTGTGCTCACAATTCATCTGCAAAGGCTTCAGGGGAACTAAAGGGGCTGAAGATGGTTTCATTGAAACAGTGGATCTTAAATATTGGTAACATCTAGAAAAAACGAAAGGAGAGACAAGGACACAAAGTGACTTGTTCTGGGGGTGATACATGTCTGAGATGGACTGAGGCAGAGAAATGAGGCAGGAAAGAGCTTTGAGGGAGCCTGAAACTGGGGTATATTAATGCCATGGCCAGTCAATGTTCTTAATATATATAAAATAATGATATGATATATGATAATGATAGTTTAGGCTTGATGAATTGTGGTCACTCTACCTTGATCTTTCACATGATTGTGGGGTGTTCCTGTGTAATTATTTTAATGAATCCCTTAATGCAGTGCATGTGGGTTACTTCCAGGTTGGTGCTTGTAGTCAGTGGGCATCCTGGATACAGGCCTCTACATTTCCTGAGTCTGTTTCTAGGATTCTTTCTTAGATGGTGTTGATTTTTTTTTTTTTTTAAACTATTTTGACTATGATCCTTGTGTCTAGGCCACCGTCAGGTATGTGCTTTTTCAAATTGGTAGTTGCAAAGAATCATAATGTGAAAGATTGATTTTGAGTGTGCAATTAAAGCTAGGTATTACCTGAAAAAAATTCAAATTTTCTTAATTGAAAATGATTTGGGGATTAGGTGCCAGTGAGATGGTCATTATGACTGGCAAACCTAGAAATACCTGAGTCTTCCTCTACCCATCTCCCAGATCCCAGAGGGGGATGTGTGTGCTTGAGAACAGGTAGAGGAAGCTGGCTTGGCTCCCAGGTTTGAGAGCTGCAGTCTGGTAACCTCGGCAGGGAGAGGGGAAAGTGGTTCCTCTCACCAGGGACAAAGATCTTTCATCTTTTTTTTTTTTTTTTTTAAATTTTCATTTATCTTTCTGTATTTTTGGCTGCACTGGATCGTTGTTGCTGTGTGCAGTCTGCTCTAGCTGAGGTGAACCGGGGCTACTCTTTGTTGCAGTGTGAGGGCTTCTCAGTGTGGTGGCTTCTCTTGTTACGGAGCATGGGCTCTAGACTCAGGGGCTCTAGTAGTTGTGACTTGTGGACTCTGGAGCACAGGTTCAGTAGTTGGTGCGCAGGCTTCATTGTTCCACAGCATGTGGAATCTTCCTGGACTAGGAATTGAACCTGTGTCCCTGCACTGACAGGCATGGACTCCTATCCACTGCACCACCAGGGAAGTCTACAAGGACTATCTTGTTCCCCATCTCAAGGTAGGAGAGAAGGCACCTGTGCTTAAGTTGCTTTGTAATGTAGTTTGTAATCCAAGGTAATTCATTCCTTAGCAGTGCCCCTGTTCTTTCTGTAGTTTGGGGCTGAAAGAGGAGCCAGTGGTAAGCAGGGAAATGGGAGGAGCCTGATTTCCTTCCCCTCTGGAGAACACAGGGCAGCACTACTTTCAGTTTCTCGCTGGGATTTTGGGAGTTGAGGCCAGAGCTGCAAGAAGGTAAAAAATATTTTTGAAACTTGTTATAACTATGTGGGGGTGGGGGTGAAGGGGAGTTTGTATATTTAATGACAGTAGGCCAGAGTGAAGAATTAAAAAAAAAAAGATAAAATGCTGCCCTCTTGACTGGTCTGTGGCCTGGTTCAAAGCAGTAGCTTCCATTTATTGAGTGCTGTCCTTTATGGACTTAATCCTCACTGAAGTCCTGAAGAAACTGAGGCACAGGAGTTCAGTAATTTACATAAGATCTTGGGTTAGTAAATACCATTCATTCAACTGATAGTTACTGAGAGCAGGATTTCATATCCAGGTCAATCTGTCTCCCAAAGCCGTAACCGTTTCCATGAAATCTCTCAATGTTGGAGCATCTTACCCCGCAAATTGAGAATATGAGCCACTGCAGTCCTCCTCCTAGGGCTGTCTTGCCTGCTTTGAAAAGAAGTGGGGGTGAGATGAGGAGGAGGCTCCTTGAATGTCCTCACTGCTAAATATTTGACTTGGTGGAATGTTTGCAGAGAAGAATGAGCTTCTGAGCTATAACTCTGATTTACTGGGGTTTTTGAGAGACGGAAAGTCTTGCTGGGTGTGAAAATTGGAGGCTTTGTTCCCAGTCCAAAGGAGGGAACTTCTGTTATATCCATCGATAAAATTTTTCATGGGTACCTTAAATTTTCAGAAATTATCGTGAATCTGAAGTGTATTTATCTAAAATTTATATAGTTCATCTCTGTAGTAAGAAAAATAGTTTCCATATTACAGTTTGATTTACCCATTTGTACATAAGCTTCTTGATAAATACTTGTTTTTCCCCATTGGAGGTTAATTTTGGATAGGTTCCACAGTGCAAGTTGTTAAGAATGAGTAGCGCTATAGAACTTTAAGTTTTCTTAAATGACTTTCTAATGGATACATAAATTTGGAAACTTTGGACTAGACTTAACCAGAGCTGAGTAGATCAAAGCCTTTTCGTGCTCTAACACACTGAAACAAAATCTGAAGGTTTTTAATAGGTCTAGGTTAAAAAAATATTTTTTAACAGATCGGATTTGAAAAATTGCATCAGTGTTTTGTAACTTTTAATTTAATGATTTACTTTAAAGTTTCCCCTTGATTTATGCTTGAATTTCCATCAGCAGCATAGTTTGTTGTCATGAATGTCTTCATAGTGCTTGGGTGCATTTTGATGTGCAAATTTTTTTGGTTCAAGACCATTTCAGTTTATAGATTAAAAAGTTTGTTTCCCCTGAGTAAACTTTTTCAGATGTTTAGGAGCCAACTTTGTTCACCTTTTGGAGATGTGGGGTAGTTGTTTACAGATAAACCTCTTGGCAAGACTCTGACTTCCCCTTGCACCCCCATTTCCTTTCCTTTTGGAGATTTCTGTTCAACAGAGATTTTTTTTTTTTTTTTTTTTTTGACTCAGAGCATTTCTCTAATACAATTAGAAAGTTCTAATATTTTTTTGTTTATTTGGTCCTACCTCATGGCTTACAGGGACCCACACCATTGGCAGTGAAAGCAGAGTCCTAACTGCTGGACCACCAGGGAATTTCCTGGCCTATTTTGTTTTTAACCTGTGTTATTCTGAAACTAAATTTCAACTCTGTTGCCTTTGTGGTTAGAAAATTTCTTTTTTCTGCTGTAACTGAAATTATCAGTTATTCTTAGATTACTGAGTATAAAAGCTTTTTCACAATCTGCTAATGCTAACTTGCTTTTTTTTTTTTTTAATGGAGGAATGTCATATTTTGTATTGATAAATTGTGTTAGAGTAGGTGTCAGCACAAGTGGCAGTCAGGTGTCACCCCTTGGAAGCAGTGTTACACCATTAGACCAGAATCTCCTTGACACCAGCACTGTTAACCTTTGCATCCTAGGTGCCTAGAGCATTCAGGCACAACTTACAGGGTTGAGCCATGCTAGAGGACACAGGTAGAAGTATCTTTAACTACAATAGATTCTAGCTATGATTAGAAATTTTTAGAATTCTATAAATAGAATATTTAGTAGAGTTTTTCCTGTCTGCTTGAGTTTTCATACCTCAATATAATTTTAATATTTTTTGTTTTGGCTGCACCAGGCTCCATATTTAGTAGGGTTTTTTCCTGTCTACTAGCGTTTTCATACCTCAGTATAGGAAAACTTGGACTGCAGATTTTGTCAACAAGTCAGTTATTTAGTAACTTTTTGTTTTGTTTTGGCTGCACAAAGCTGTACATTTAGTAGGGTTTTTTTTTTTTTTCCCCTGTCTACTTGAGTTTTCATACAGGAAAGCATGGGCTTCAGATTTTGTCAACCAGTCAGTTATCTAGTAACTTTTTGTTTTATTTTGTTTTGGGTTCACCACTGGGCATGCAGGATCTTAGTGCCCCAACCAAGGATCTAGAACCAGTGCCCCCTGCAGTGGAAGCACAGAGTCTTAACCACTGGGCCACCAAGGAAGTCCCTGTCTTCAATAGCAGTTTTAGTAGCCACTTCTTGACCAGGAAAAATATAGTTTAATCTTGGCATCCTTAAAATTTTTTCATTGACTTTTTTTTTAAACTCTGATATAACTTTAATGTTTCAGGAGCTGTCGTATGGTTCTTTATATTAACATGGGTTATATTCCTTGGAAACTCTCTGTATAAACTAGACCATAGTTTTCTTTGGGAGCAGTCTCCTGGGCACAGAAGTAATCTGGGCTTGGTGGACCCCTAAGTGTCACTTCCTTTCCGTTGGTCTTGGCTCTCCATGCCTCCCTTTCCGTTTCCATGTTTTAATGATACCCTCCCTGCTCAGTGATTTGTGTTCAGGAAGCTACGCAGTGATTACTTTTGTTTCTGCTTTGTGAATTTCCTCCCCCACTTCCTATTTTTACTGAGCAACTACAGGAAATGAGGCGTCTCCTGGCTGGCAGCTGCTAAGTCCTGATTTTAGGTGGCAGAGAGCAAGGCTTTAGGGCTTTTTTTTTTTAAAAATTTATTTAATTTATTTATATTTATTCTTTGGCCATACCACATGGCATGTGGAACTTCCTTGACCAGGAGTTGAACCTGTGTTCCCTGCAATGGAAGCACAGGGTTTTAACCCCTGGACCATCAGGAAAGTCCAAGGCTTTAGGGCTTTAAAAAAGAAAAAAGAAAAAGAAAGCATTTTCTTATTTTTTTAAGCTTGTTTTTTGGCTGCATCTTGAGGCATGTGGGATTTTAGTTCCCAGACCAGGGATCTAACCTGCATCCCCTTCAGTGGAAGTGCAGAGTCTTGACCACTAGATCACCAGAGAAGTCCTTTAAAGCATATTCCACCTTTGTCCACAGGAATCATAGAAGCACATTCTTACGATTGGGTGATTGGGTTGAGATGACAACATGTCCTCCTCAGCCTGGGGTTGGGGGAAGCTGAGTACTCCTCAACTGGAGGGCAGAGCTTTTGGGAAGTTGTTGAGGGATTTTTCCAGTAGTAACACTGGGACATAGTAGCCCTGTGGAGAAGTAGCTGTTGTGGGTGGTCAGTGTGGCAGGAGCCAAGGGTGAGTGGAAGGGATCTGTTGAAAGTGAGGCTGGAGGGGGAGATTCTGGAATGGGGGGGGGGTGCTGGATTGGTGGGGGGTCCTCAGTTGGCAGGCTTGGAGTGAAGTGAGGAGTCCCATCTGCTCTGAGATCTTTGACAGTGCCTCAGCCTCTGTAGTGCTCTCCTTCCTCCCAAGTCCCAGCATTTCTCAACCAGGTATTTAGCATTTACCTACCTCTCTTCCAGTGATACCTTAAATGTGTCTATTTTGGTTTAACTTCTTTGGAAAGTTTGTATCATCTTCCCAGAAAGAAATAACTTACACCTTAGGTACCTGAACATGGAAGGACTTTGTTTAACAGAGTTGCTCAGTCGCAGTACTGTTGACCTTTTGGGTGGATTATTCTTTGTCTTCAGGTGGACAGAGGGCTGTCCTGTGCATTGCAGGATGTTTAGCAGCATTCCTGGCCTTACCCACCAGCACTTTGTCAGTTGTAACAACCAAAAAATGTTTCCAGACATTGCAGAATGTCCCCTGGTGGGTGGATGTCTGTGTTTGTGAGTGAGTGAGTGAGAGTGTGTCTGTATGTTTGTATGTACAGCCTCGTCTTCACTTGTTGAGAGCCACTATGTTAAAAGATTGAGTGCTGACTTACTAATTTTGTGAAATGGGATAAAATAGAATGTTTGGTCCCTTGGGATCGGAGCTATTTGTTAGTTTTATTCCAGTATCTGATATTCTCATGCATTTTTAGCTTGCTACTTAGATTTTGCTATTGTTGATCTATTATGCTTTCATTGAAAGGTCTTGGGGCCTGAGCATCTGGAGGCTTGGCTTCTAGTCCTCATAGAAGATACTCTTTCTTGGCCTTAATTGCTTGCTCCTGAAGACTAGTTCTTTGGAAGCTGAACAGTGCTCGTGTAAGGGAGAGAGCAAGAGGCATTTAGGATGTAACAGTAACAATAGCCAACTTTTATGCAGTGCTTGGATGAGATGGCTGGATGGCATCACCGACTCAATGGACATGAGTTTGAGTAAACTCCAGGAGTTGGTGATGGACAGGGAAGCCTGGCGTGCTGTGATTCATGGGGTCACAAGGAGTCAGACACGACTGAGTGACTGAACTGAACTGAACTGTGCAGACCTGGTGACCAGGATTGAACTGTGAACTGTGGTGAACACAATTGGCAGGACTGAATGTTGTAAGAGACTGTAGGGAAAGGGAACAGGATAGGGACCATCTGGGCTAATACATTTAGGGTTGATATCAAGGCAGTAAATATACAGGAGGAAGACCAAGGGATGGAAGGATGACTGGGTAACTTGTTTTATGAGTCTAGTCCCAGGAGAGTTGAATTTAGGTCATCAGCAATGGATATGGGTATGATCTCCTAAAGAGACAACTTTTCTCTTTTTTCATCTCTCCAGCTCAACTTCCTGCCAGTTCCTGTCAAGAATCCTATAGTATGAAACCATCTCCTAAGGATAATAAACAGAATGTCTCAGTCTAGATAATTGACAGAGGTAGAGTAATGTAATGATGGAGAAGAGCTCTGCTGCTAGTGGCAGGCCCCCTCCCCAGTCGCAAACCAGCTGTTTTGGGGACTATTTACCTCACCAGTGTATGCAGGAACCTAAAGATCTCACTCAGCTTCTTATATTACCTCACAGGGTAATTAGGTAACAAATTAGGTAACAAATGTGAAGTGTGTAGCACAGTGCCTGCTACTTAATGTCAGTTGTTTTTCTTTTACAGTTCTAGTGAACATTAAATTATGTATCGAAAGCTCTGGGTATAATACTTGACACATTGTAGTCACTTAATGATCAGTTTTATTGAGGAGAACTTGGGTGAACTTGCCATTTTGTAAGCTTTTTTCCCCCTATTTCAAGTGGACTCTTATCTAGCACTTAGCTTACTGCCTCTGTGGCTAGCAAGGCCGACCATATGAATGTTGTATAGAAATGGCCATTAAGTAAATACTGAGGATGAACTAATTACTCAGCAAATAGCTGTTGAATGTTTACAAGGTGCTTAGCACCCTCGAATATCTTGAATGAGCTCAGTGATCTTGGTTGGAGGTGGCAGAGAAACACAGGGGAAGCTGGCGGTTGTGATGCAGTACATTACAGAGCAGCAAAGATGATGCTGAGACAGGGCTAAAAACAGGATGTTATGGTTGCACATGCAGGTGCTCCTACCTCAGGCTTTGTCAAGGTCTCTTCCCAAAGGAGGTGACGTGTCAGACATCCAGGAGGAGTGAGAGTAAGCCGGGAGAGCTTTCCATGCAGAAGGAGCTTGGTGGGTAGATGGTGAGAGGAAAAGTGGCATGAACTAGGCAGAAATGGGGTAGGGGAGGTGGTAGAAAAATGGGAAGGTAATGGAGAGCCGTCATCGGCTTTAAGCAGGAGAGTGGCATGATTAATCACACAGCAACCAGAGAGGAGCAGTCCAGGCATTCGAAAGTTCACTCACGAGGCTCCTCTATAATTCAGGCAGGAGATAAAGATAGTTAGAACTTTGGGTTGGCAGTGGAAATAGAAAAGACTTGTAAAATGTTAAGGAGACAGAACGAACATGACTAGATGATTAATTGACTATAACTCCAGGTTTCTGGCTTCTTCATGTAGGTTAATAGTGATGCCATTCACCAAGACAGGAAAGGAATATGGGGTGAGTTGGTTCTGGACATTTGATTCGAAGACCTGTGCACTGGGCCGTTGAATACTTGGAATATGGAGCGCAAGAGAAAGACTGGGGCTAGAGAGGTGGATTTGGGGCTCCTCCCAGTGAGAATTTGTTGATCTTAGAAACAGACAGAGCACAGCGCAGAGCTCTGAGGAACCACAGCATTTCAGCTCTGTCAGTGACTCAGAGAGGTGACTAAGAATGGCCAGAGGGGCAGGAGGAAAGCAAGGAGAACTAGCGTCTTTGTCTGTCACTCTCTTTAATGTGACAGTAGAAGGTCAGCCAAAAAAAGGAGAGTCCTAAGGGGAGAGAGAGAGACCTAAGAACTGGGTCTTCTGGACATTTTCTCTTGTCTGAATAGATATTTTAAATTTGTGAATGTTGGGAATAAAATTCTTCAAAGCATTTTTCTGGAATGCGTTTCTAAATATGGTTTGTGTCATTCTGACTGACCAAAAAAAAAAAAAAAAATCACCATGGAAATGGTTGGACTTTGAACTTCATGGACAATAACTTCACTTACCTCCCTAATTTCCTGTGAGTGTCCCCACATTATCAAGGGTGGGTATTTAGATTTACATTGTGGACTGGAGAGGACTGAGATTTTTCTGTCTGTTTTCTCTGAAGAAGGAGTTGTTTTTGCAGTCGTTATCTTTATTTTCAGTAACAGCTTTATTAAAATGTAAGTTACACACCATCAGTTCACTCACTTAAAGTGTATCATTCAGTGATTTTTAATATATTCATAGTTAATACAACTACCACCACAATTTCAGAACATTTTCATCACTCCAAGAAGAAACGCTGGGGGAAAAAAAAAGAAACCCTGTACTCATTAGCAGTCATGCTTTGTTTTTCCCAGTTGCCCTAGCCCTAGGCAACCATTAATCAGCTTTCTGTTTCAGTGGGTTTGCCTATTCTGGACATTGCATATTAATGGGATCATGCAATTTGTGAACTTTGTTTCTGGCGTCTTTGACTTAGTGTAATGTTTTAAAGACTCATCTATGCTGTTTTACGTATCAGTACTTCATTTCTGGGTGTTGGTTTTTTTTTTCTTTTTCTTTTGGCTGCTTGGCATGGCTGGTGGGATCTTAGTTCCCCAACCAGGGGTTGAAAACCAGGCCCCATCAGTGAAAGCACCAAAATCCTAACTGCTGGACCACCAGGGAATTCTCATGCTTCATTCCTTTCATGCCTGAAGAATATTATTCTGTTGTATGGCTATATGCCACTAAGTTGTTACGCATTTGGGTTGTTTCTGCTTTTTTACTATTATGAATAATATTGCTCTGGACCTTCATGTACAGGTTTTTGTGTAGACATATGTCTTTCATTTTTCTTGGGTATATACATAGTTGTGGAATTATTTGGTCTTATGGTAATTCTATGTTTAACCTTTTGAGGTACTGCCAGACTATTTTCCGAAGTGTCTGCACCATTTTATATTCCCACAGATTCCAGTCCTTGCCAACACTTGTTTTGACTGTATTTTTATCATAGTCGTCCTAGTTGTAAAGTGATATCTCATGACTTTGATTTGCATTTCCCCGATAGCTAATGATGCTAACCATCTTTCCATGGCTTGTTGGCAATTCGTATATCTCTTTCAAAGGGTTCATCTATTTTTGATCATCATTTTGGACAAGGTAGATGAAGTTGTAAAACCTGATACTGTAAAAGAACAGATGAACATATAGAGAAATTAGGGAAAAGCATGTGTGTGTATGTGTGTGGTAAAAGATGCTATAAACAGGAAAAGATGAAGGACAGGCTCCTCAGAGAAATAACTAGCACTCTTTACCCATCTCAGGCATGAGCTTGAGAAACAGGGTACTTGATGATCCTGTTATTTAGTTGTGACTTTACTTCCAAAGTGAAGCCTCTGCCATGATCTCTACCTTTTTCCACACGTCGCTTTAAGACTACAGGTATCACAACCACTGCCAAGTTTCTGTAGATCTGTGGTCTGACAAGTAGAGAGGTCAGTTGCCACATGGATTAATAGTTTCATCTGTATTGAAGTGTGTATCAGAATTTCCTTCCTTCTTCAGTTGAATAATATTCCATTATACGGTTATACCACATTTTGTTTATCCATTCATCCATTGATGGATGTTTGGCTTGTTTCAGCCTTTTTGCTATTATGCATAATTCTGCTATGAACATTGGTATACAAATATCTGTTTGAGTCCCTGCTTTCAGTTTTTTTCTGTTTATACCCAGGAGTAGAATTGCTGGATCATATGGTAATTAGTTATTAATGTATGTTTAATTTTTTGAGGTACTGCCATACTGTTTTCCAAAGTGACTATACCATTTTACATTTATACCAGCAATGAACAAGGACTTCAATTTCTATATCCTTGCCAGCATGTTCTTTTCTGTGTTATTTTTTCTTTTTATGATAGTCTTTCTAATGCATATGAAGTGGTATCTCATTTTGGTTTTGCTTTGCATTTTCCTAATGATTGGTGATGCTGAGTATTCTTTCATGTGTTTATTGATCATTTGTTTATTTCTTTGACAAATGTCTGTTCATGTCCTTTGCCCATTTGACAACTGTGTTGTTTGCGTATATGTTTTTGGGTTGTGTGAGTTCTTTTTATATTCTGGATAGTAATTCCTTTCAGATATATGGTTTGCAGATATTTTCTCCCGTTCTGTGGGTTATCTATTTACCCAGAGTTGTCTCTGCCAGTTGTGTCCTTTGATGTGTAGAAGTTTTAATTTTGATGAAGTAAAATTAGTCTAGTTTTTCTTTTGTTGCCTGTGCTTTTGATGTCATATGCAAGAAATCATTGCCAAGTCCAAACTCATTGATTTTTATATATTTAGGGAATTTCACTCCAAAAGAGTTTTTCTTTCGATTCTTAGATTTTACCACTTTTGGCCATGAATAGAGCTTAATTTTCAGGTTGACTCTGAGTCTAGGACATGGGCTGGGTAGTAATATATGGGTTCCCTAATTTCTGGCCAGAAAAAAATTCCTGGGCTTATCTTTTAGTTTTTGATCCCAGATTTAGAATCAGCGATTCCTTTCTTTTTAAAAAAAATTATTATTTATCTCTGGTTGCATTAGGTCTTCATTGCTGCACATGAACTTTTCTCTGGTTGCGGCCCAGTGGGGGCTACTCTTCATTGGAGTGCAGGGGCTTCTCATACAGTGGCTTCTCTTGTGGAGCACAGGCTCTAGGCACATGGGCTTTAGTAGTTGCGGCCCATGGACCTGGTTGCTCCATGGGATGTGAAATCTTCCCGGACCAGGGATTCAACCTCTGTCCCCTACATTGGCATCCACTGTACCACCAGGGAAGTCCCAAGAATCAGCCATTTCTGTAAGGAGTTCTCATTCTAGTTGGTGGGAGGAAATGGTATTAAGGGAGATAATTGCAACTGAGATATGAATTTGGGTCTTTTCAGTAAAGTAAATGTGTACTTTTTAGAAAGAAAAAGATAAATCATGATTCAAATTTAATAAAAGGATTAAAAGACTTTTATTTCTTTGATATTATATTTGTCTCTCTTCTCCTTTGTTGACCAGAGAGATACAGTCAAGATCCTCTTTTAATTTGAAATAACCCTTCTCTGTACCACTAATAGGAGTTGGCTGATTCCGTGGCCAAGAGTGAGAAATATGGAAGAGACCAGGTAGATGAACCTATTTCCCACTCTTGACTGTACCTGCTGATTCAAAGCTGGGCATTTATCCAGCTCTTCCTGGAGGAGGGCTCTGCTTCTCCACCTGCCTTTGGCTTTACGTGTTCTGTGAAATGTCTAGCTCTCCTCTGGTTTATCTTGTTGTACAATTTCCTCTGCTTTCTCTCTGTCTTCTAGAAAGTGACCAGCACTTAAAAGACTGTATCCCTCAGCTGTTCTTATTACTGTTATGTTGATTCCCTTGTGAATATCTTTACTGTTATGTCTTTGGGATTTGAGCAAGGTGGCAGGTAAGTTCATGTGCCTGTTTTATTTAGCCTGTCGTCTTGAAATGAAGCTACTTTGTGCCATACCGTTTCTGACAATGCGTGCTGAGTGCTGCATGCGTGCTAAGTCACTTCAGTGGTGTCTGACTTTGTGTGACCCTATGGACTGTAGCCTGTCAGGCTTCTCTGTCCATGGGATTCTCCAGGCAAGAATACTGGAGTGGAAAGCCTTGCCCTCCTCCAGGGGATCTTCCCAACCCAGGGATCAAACCTGAGTCTCTTATGTCTCCTGCATTGGCAGGAGGGTTCTTTATCACAAGTGCCACCTGGGAAACCCCATTTCTGACAATAGGACTGTTTTTCACTCCTTTTTTCTCTATTGGCTTAATGACTGAAATGGATTTTAAATTGTTCTCTGTGTTCACAGATAATAGCTATCACACACATTGAAACGTGATGCCAGCCACCCTAGAATACAGAGATTTCTACTCAGTTAAGGGGTTGGGTGACTTTATAAGACCTTTCTTGTCAGTAACTTTTTCTCAGACAAGCAGAATAATGAGGCCTACTTATTTTCACTTATTGGAATGATGATAATAGGGTCATCAAACATTTAGTGCTTAATATGTGCCAGACATTATTCTACATGCTTTCTGTGTATAAACTCATCCAACTCAATAACAGTAGTTACGGTTATTATCCCTATTTTACAGACGATGAAACTGAGGCACAGAGAGGTTAAGGAACTTGCCCAAGGTCACATAGCGGGTAAGGGGCAGAGCCAGGATCCCACCCAGTTAGTCTGCCCCAAGACCACTGTTTTCCACTACATTCTCTGAAAGGAAGCTCTTCAAGTTTTCTCAGGATGACCACCTTTTTAAATGTTATCAGTTTTGGGTGTAAGAAAACCCTTTTAAAGAGTTATTGTTTATTTTTAATTAGAGGATAATTGCTGTACAATATTGTGTTGGTTTCTGCCATAAGGAAAACCCTTTTATATTTAGCTTTTGTCTAGTTTCAAGCCTGTTCTTTGTCATTGGTTGAATTACAAATTGCTGCTGACTTTGATTACAGAAAGGAATGTTTTAAAAGATGTAGTTAGGTCTGAGTTCAATTTTAATTTATTGAGAGTTTTTGCAAATTATTGTAGTGTTGAAAAGTTGTGACATCTCCTAAAATGTCCTTTTCTACTATGTGTTTGAGACTCTTAGGCAGCATTAAAACCTATGAATACAACACAAATCTTACAAGTCTTGGCTGCAGCTAACTTCTGAGGTCTTTCACAATGCATATTTATTTCCATGTAGCATGAATAGTGGATTCATAAATGGTGAATATTTTCCCAGTGAAAATTCTTTTCAAGAAAATACAGAGCAGAAATGTCCTTAAATGGATTGAACATATTTTAGCCCTTCAGGGAGATAAATGGGGAGGGAAGCTTTCAAAAAAGAGCAAGACAAGCACTGAGAATACTTTTAAAAAGGAAGGGATGTATCCCCATGCTTACATACATGTTTGTGTGCATTTTAAACTTTTTTGGCTTTACTGGGTCTTTGTTGCTGCACGTGGGCTTTCTCTAGTTGTGATGTACAGGGGCTACTCTTTGATACTGTACATGGATGGGTTTTTCGTTGCAGTGGCTTCTCTTGTGGAGCACAGGCTCTAGGCACTTGGGCTTTAGTAGTTGCAACACACAGGCTCAGTAGTTGTGGCAATGAGCTTAGTTGCTCCATGGCATGTGAAATCTTCCTGGACCAGGGATTGAACCTATGTCCCCTGCATTGGCAGTTGGATTCTTATTCCCTGTGTCACCAGGGACGTCCCTTTTTAAACTTTTTATTTACAGAAATGTTTGATCATGTGCAACAGTAGAACAGATAATACAATGAACTTCATGCGTGCCTATCACCAAGCTTCCAGCAACATTTTGTGAAGGGCTATTATGATGACTGCCATGATGATGACTCCTGAGATGCGTGTCACCACCTTCTTTGCATATTGTTTCTGGCAAAGTCCCATTTGAAAATGATAGGACTTGAATAGTATTTCAATTCCTTGATACTTCGTTGAATTCAACACTGTCTAGTTTTGATTACAGCAAAGATAAGCACAGGAACACCAGATCTATTAAGAATAAGTAGAAGCCAAAAAAGGGTTTTGTTTGTTCTGTCTGGTGAAGAACCCCAACCTTAACTGTGGGACTAAAATGGTTTTGTTAGAAGCAATTATGATACAAGCAGAAGTTTTCATTGAATTGTCCAGCCAGCCCCTTGATTCTAAGATATAGAATCATTTATCACTTGGAGGTGGAAGTCCCTTTCTGGATTTTTGAATGAATAGGAATGTTGATGAAATACATGAGTTGCTGTAAGTAGTGTTTATGTAGTCTGCATCTTTAGGTGTCCTCATCCTTGTGACTTTCAGCAGGTTTTCAGCTGACCAGTTTTGTTCTCAGATTATAGTATGTGTCTAGAACCACTTGAGAATCTTGTAAAAAATGCATTTTTTTCTGCTCCTAATTCCAAAGATAGATTCTTTAGATTTGGAGTGTTCCCCAGATTTTGGAGTGTACCCCAGGAATCAGTATTTTAACAGTCATTCCATTAAGACTGATATTCTAATTCTAATGTCAGAGAAGGAAGCCCTTAAGCTATGGTTGGCTTTTTCCTTTCATCCTAGTCTAACAAGGTTAATGTTAATATGGGATCTTAATAAAAAATTGCTTAAAATTTTCCATTCTTCCTCCCCCCCCCCCCCCCGCCATTCTTAATAACATGTTATCTGGGCATTATAACCACTCCTTGAACACTTATGTGACATGTAGACAGACTTACCCTAATACAGATGCATCTTTGGTCTTCTTTTTTTTCTCTTGGCTGGGCTGGGGCTTTGTTGCTGCACATGGGCTTTCTCTAGCTGTGGTGCGCAGGGACTGCTCTCTAGTTGTGGTGCGCAAGCTTCTCATTGTGGTGGCTTCTCCTGTTGGGGAGCAGGGGCTCTAGGGTGCATGGCTTCAGTAGTTTCGGTGCATGGGCTTAGTTGCTCCTTGGCATGTGGGATTTTCCTGAACCAGGGATCAAACCCGTGTCCCCTGCCTTGGCACGTGGAGTCTTAACCTCTGGACTACTAGGGAAGTCCTGCACCTTTGGTCTTTAACCATTCAATTATGATGCTCATGACCTCAGACCTCGAGAATATAGGTACACAGGCTGTGATATGAATTCAAAGGGTCCAGTATGGAGATTCCCTGGTGCTTCAGTGATTAGCAACCCCGTGCTTCCCCTGTAGGGGGCACAGGTTCAATCCCTGGTGGGGGAACCAAGATCCCACAAGCCAAACGGCATGGCCAACAACCAACCAACCAACCAAATTAAAAAGTAAGCCCCCCCCAAAAATCACCAAGGGTCCAGTATATATTTCTCTTTGGTTCCCTGGAATGTGTTAACTTGAGCCTTTGGCCTCCCCTGTTTGGTTATCTGCTGGACCAACCCTAAATGCAGTTTTGATGAAGTCACCTGCTGCCTCCAGCTCTATGTAGCCTTCTTCTGTAGGGAAGAGAAGGGGAGCATGGAGAGTGTGAACAGCAGGTGGTTCTTCACCTGGGACTCCAAATCCAAAACTGAAGGAAAGCTCTGGTGTTTTGGATACACGTTTGACTCTGGAGTGTTTTGTCATCAGCTTCTAAAAGAAATCTGTGACCTTTCTCTCCCCACCTCCTTCTACTCCCCCACTCTGCATACATACACAACAGAGAGCCGTGTCCTAGAGCAGCCTGTGTGAGAATCACCTGGCCTCGAGACAGCAGTTGTAGGGACACCAAATTCCAAAACCGTCTCTACTCTGTGGAATCAGAATTGCTCTTCACCATCTGGTAAAAACTGCAAGCCACAGCTGGGCTGGGTGGCCGACTGTATTGCTTAGCTTATATTCCATGTGTCCCCCTACATTTCCCAGTTTATCTTGCAGTTACATTAGCACATGTGACTAATTCTGACCAAAGGGAGGTGACGTGTGCTGCTTATGTTGGGAAGTGATGTGTGTCACTTATATTGGGAGGCAGTGAAGAGTGGATATGGGTTTATTTTCTTGTGCTAAGGTGACTGTGGAAAGTACAAGATCCAGTGATGTCCCTACAAGCTGAAGGGCTGCCAGACCCTCATTGAATGTTATGTGAGCCAGAAATAAATCATCTTAGGTTAGGCCACTCCTTTCAGGATTTGTTCCTGTAGCATAGCTTAACAAGGATAGTGCTGAATAGAATACTTCCATATGCATTTAGAGTTCTGCGAGTAAAGATGCAGGTACTATGTGGTCTAGTGCAGGACATTTAGTACCTTGAGATCTTTTTCCTTCATCTGAATTGAAAGGTATCCCTGGAAAACTTTTTTTTTTTGGTTGTGGCATGCAGGATCTTAGTTCCCCGACCAGGGATCGGACCCATGCCCCCTGCATTAGGAGCTTGAAATCTTTTTTTTAAAATGTAGATTTTGTCACTTTAAAAAATTATTTATTTATTTATTTTTGGTTGTACTGAGACTTCGTTGCTGCACAGACTTTTCTCTAGTTGTGGAGGGTGGGAGCTACTCTCCAGTTGTGATACACAGGCTTCTCATGACAGTGCTCCTCTTGTTGAGGAGCACAGGCCCTAGGGCACATAGGCTTCAGTAGTTGCAGCACGTGCACTTAGTAATTGTGGCTCCTGGGCTCTGGAGCACAGGCTCAGTAGTTGTGGTGCAGAGGCTTCGTTGCTCCAGGGTGTGGGATCTTCCCGGATCAGGGATCAAACCCACATCTCCTGCACTGGCATGTAGATTCTTTATCGCTGAGCCACCAGGGAAGTCCTGAGCTTGGAGTCTTACTCACTGGACTGCAAGGGAAGTCCCCCAAAACTTATTTTTTATTATTTACCTTCTGCTGTTAAATGAGAAGTTGCATAGGGAAAATAACAGCCTTGTTGAGATATAACTCACACACCGTGTGTTACAGTATACCCAGGGTTGTTCGGCAGTCACACTGTCTAACTTCAAAGCCTTGTTATTACCCTAAAAGGAAACCCTGTACTCAGTAGCAGTGACTCTCCGTTCCATAAATCTGCTTGTTTCTATGGATCTTCCATTCTGGGCATTACTTATCAGTTAGGGTATATAATATGTAGCTTCTTGTGTCTGGCTTCTCTTGCACTTAGTACAGTGTTTTCAAAATTTGTCCATGTTTTATAATAGCATGTATCAGCATTTCATTCTTTTATATGTGCATAATATATATTTAATGTTCCATTGTATATCTGTGCCACATTTTATTTATTCATGTATCAGTTGATAAGAGATTTGTGTTGTTTCTGTTTTTTGATTACTTTGAATAAGGCTGCTGTGAACATTGATGTTTAGGTTTTTGTGTGAATTTATATTTTTCTGTCTCTTGAATATATACACTGGAGTGGAATTGCTGGGTCATGTGGTAACACTGTACTTATTTTGAGGAGCTGCCAAACTGTTTCCCAAAGTGCTATACTTTTTACAATGCTACCAGCAATGTATGAGAGTTCCAGTTTCTCTACATTCTCACCAACACTTGTTATTGTTTCTCTTTTTGATTGAAGTAATCATCTTTGATGAAGCAGCTATATGCAAACCAGTCTGTATTAATGTATATTTTAACTTGTTAAGGTGTTCTTTAAGCCGTTGTAATATCTACTGGCATTTTTTTTTTTTAACATTTATTTTTATTTATTTGGCTGCATAGAGTCTTAGCTATGGCATGTGGGATCTAGTTCCCTAACCAGGGATCGAACCCAGCCCCCCTGTATCAGGAGCGCAGAGTCTTAGCCACTGGACCACCAGGGAATTCCCATCTACTGGCATTTTTATAAAAATGTTCGCCATGAGCTTAGCACTCACATAAAAAATGTAATGAATAATAACAATTCCTCCACTTGTTTAGTCTTTACAAATTTTATTTTTTAAATAATGCATTCTAGAAGGGGGAAAAAAGGAGTAGGTGATTCTCCAAGTGTGATTGTTGTCTCATTTTTTTAAATTAATTTATTTCTTGGCTGTGCTGTGCCTCCGCTGCTCTTCTTGGGTTTTCTCTCTTTGCGGCAAGTTGGGGATCTCTCTAGCTGTGGTGCTGGGGCTCCTCGTGGTGGGGGCTTCTGTTGTGGAGCGCAGGATCTAGGCTCATGGGCATGAGCAATTGGGGCGCACTGACTCCGCAGGTGTGGCGCGCGGGCCTGGAGCCTGAGTTCAGTATCTGGTGCATGGGCTTAGTCGCGGCATGGGAACTTTCCTGGACCAGCGACCAAACGTGTGTCCCCTGTACTGGCAAATGGACCTTATGCACTGCACCACCAGGCAAGTCTGTACTTGTGCTCTTAAAGCATAAATTTGTCTCTATAAATTATGTACTTCTAATTTGTCAGATAGATTATACCTTAAATAAATAGGCTTGAGCCTTTTAAAATCACAATGAAATCCTGAAAGGTTGTGCATAATGAACTAGTTGAATTGTTACGTTAAATATATCCTGGGGTTCACTACTTAAAGGAGCTTCTGTGTATCTTTCAAGATGGTCAGTAACCCTCTGATTATTTGTTTCATAGATTGATGTATTTGTATATTATATTTTAAAGAAGAGGTGTACCCCATTATGTTGGGAATACAAGTGTTTCAAATAGTATTATATACATAGTTGATCCTCACATAGATTCTCACAAATCTCAGATCCTGTGTTTGCAGATTAGCTTACTGGCTAAAATTTATTTTCAACACAAAATAAATACTTGCAGAGCTCTTGTGGTCAGTTGTAGACATGTGCAAAGTGGCAAAAAATTTGAATTGCCCAACTTGCACACCCCCAGCTGGGGTTGAACAGGGTGACGCTCTGCCTTCTCATTTCAGCTTTCAGACTATAAACAAGTATTCTTTTCATAGTCTATTGAGTGCCACGTTTTTTGCATTTTTATACTTTTTGTTGGCAGTTTCACTGTTTAAAATGGCCCCTAAGTATATTGCTGAAGTGCTCTCTAGTGTTCCAAAGTCCAGGAAGGCTGTGATGTACCTAACAGAGAAAATCCATGTATTTGATGAGCTTAATTAGACATGAATTATAGTGCTGTTGCCTGTGAGTTCAATGTTAATGAATCAACAATATATGTTAAGTAAGGTATCTTTAAATAGAAACATAAAACAGTGTTATATGTTAATTGGTTGGTGAAAATGTTTTGACCAGGCATTTATAGGATGTTAACTTTGCGTGTCTTCTGGGAGTACTGATTTAGTATTTGCTAATTCCCTGTTCATAGCAACTTTACATAACTACAGAGTCAACTATATTGATGAGTTGCTTTTCTCTTATTGCCTTCAAGATTCTCTCTTTGGCTTTCGGCAATTGGATTATAATATGTCTAGACTGATTTTTTTTTTTTTTAAGTTTATCCTACTTGGAGTTTGTTGAGCTTCATAAATGTATAGATTCATGTGCTTTTCATCAAATTTGAGAAATTTGGGAACTTCATTTCTTCGAATTCAGACTTAAATTGAAGAAAGTGGGGAAAACCACTAGACCATTCAGGTATGATCTAAATCAAATTCCTTATTGATTATACAGTGGAAGTGACAAATAGATTCAAGGATTAGATCTGATAGACAGAATGCCTGAAGAACTATGGTTGGAGGTTTGTCACGTTGTACAGGAGGCAGTGATCAAGACCATCCCCAAGAAAAAGAAATGCAAAAAGGTTGTCTGAGGAGGCCTTACAGATAGCTGAGAAAAGAAGAGAAGCTAAAGGTAAAGGAGAAAAGGAAAGATATACCGATCTGAATGCAGAGTTCCAAAGAACAGCATGGAGAGATTAGAAAGCCTTCCTCAGTGATCAGTGCAAAGAAATAGAAGAAAACAATAGAATGGGAAAGACTAGAGATCTCTTCAAGAAAATTAGAGATACCAAGGGAACATTTCATGCAAAAATGGGCACAATAAAGGACAGAAATGGTAGGGACTAACAGAAGCAGAAGATATTAAGAAGGCAAGAATACACAGAAGAACTATACCAAAAAGACCTTCATGACCCAGATAACCACGATGGTGTGATTACCCACCTAGAGCCAGACATCCTGGAATGCGAAGTCAAGTGGGCCTTAGGAAGCATCACTACAAACAAAGCCAGTGGAGGTGATGGAATTCCAGTTGAGCTATTTCAAATCCTAAAAGATGATGTTGTGAAAGTGCTGCACTCAATATGCCAGGAAATTTGGGAAACTCAGCAGTGGCTATAGGACTGGACAAGGTCAGTTTTCATTCCAATCTCAAAGAAAGGCAATGCCAAAGAATGTTCAAACTACTGCACAGTTGCACTCATCTCACACACTAGCAAAGTAAAGCTCAAAATTCTCCAAGCGAGGCTTCAACAGTACGTGAACTGTGAACTTCCAGATGTTCAAGCCGGATTTCGAAAAGGCAAAGGAACCAGAGATCAAATTGCCAACATACATTAGATCATAGAAAAAGCAAGAGAGTTCCAGAAAAATATCTACTTCTGCTTTATTGACTACACCAAAGCCTTTGACTGTGTGGGTCACAACAAATTATGGAAAATTCTGAAAGAGATGGGAATACCTGACCACCTTACCTCCTTCCTGAGAAATCTGTATGCAGGTCAAGAAGCAACAGTTAGAACTAACTGGACATGGAACAACAGACTGGTTCCAAATAGGAAAAGGAGTATGTTAAGGCTGTATATTGTCACCTGGCTTATTTAACTTCTATGCAGAGTACATCACAAGAAATGCTGTGCTGGATGAAGCACAAGCTGGAATCAAGGTTTCTGGGAGAAATATCAATAACCTCGTATATGCAGATGACACCACCGTTATGGCAGAAAGCAAAGAAGAACTAAAGAGCCTCTTGATGAAAGTGAAAGAGGAGAGTGAAAAAGCTGGCTTAAAACTCAACATTCAGAAAACGAAGATCATGGCATCCGCTCCCATTGCTTTGTGGCAAATAGATGGAGAAACCATGGAAAGAGAGATTTTATTTTGGGGGGCTCCAAAATAACTTCAGATAGTGACTACAGCCATGAAATTAAAAGATACTTGCTCCTTAGAAGAAAAGCTATGACCAACCTAGACAGCATATTGAAAAGCAAAGCCGTTACTTTGCCAACAAGGGTCCATCTAGTCAAAGCTATGGTTTTTCCAATAGTCGTGTCTAGATATGAGAGTTGGACTATAAAGAAAGCTGAGCACAGAAGAATTAATGCTTTTGAACTGTCAAGAAGACTCTTGAGAGTCCCTTGGACTGCAAGGAGATCAAATCAGTTAATCCTAAAGGAAATCAGTCCTGAATATTCATTGGAAGGACTGATGCTGAAACTCAAACTCCAGTACTTTGGCCACCTGATGCGAAGAACTGACTTCTTGGAAAAGACCCTGATGCTGGGAATGATTGAAGGCAGGAGGAGAAGGGTACGACAGAGGATGAGATGGTTAGATGGCATCACTGACTTGATGGACATGAGTTTAAGCAAGTTCTGGGAATTGGTGATGGACAGGGAAGCTGGCGTGCTGCAGTCCATGGGGTTGCAAAGAATCAGAATGACTGAGCGCCTGAATGGAACTGATTTCTTCAAATACTTTTTTTGTGCCTTTTTCCCTCTCTTCTTCTCTGATGCTGGTATGCTTGATGGTGTCCCACAGTCTCTGAGACTTTTTTCTTCCTGTTTCTCAGTCTAGGTAATCTCAATTGGTTAATCTTTAATTTCAGTGATTCCAGTTCACATCTGGTGTTGAGCCCTTAGTTAATTTTTTAATATCAGTTATTATATTTTTCAACTCCAGAGTTTATTAGGTTCTGTTTTTTTGAATATCTCTTTTATTAGTATTTTTAATTTGCTGAGACCTCATTCTCATATTTTTCTTTAATTCTTTTTTCCTTTTTAATGATTTTACTTTTTTTTAAAACTTGAAGTATAGTTGTGCGACCATCACCACCATCTAATTCTAGAATGTCTTTATCACATTAAAAGAAAAGCTGTATTAATTGATAACCACTCCCCATTTCCTTCCTCTCCTTAGGTCCTGGCAGCTACTGATCTACTTTTTTCTCTCTTTGCATTTGATTTATATGAATGTTTCGTGTCAGTGGAATGTCACACTATCTGGCCTTCTATCTCTGGCTTCTTTCTCTTACCATAATGTCTTCGAGGTTCAGTCACACTGTAGCATTTATCAGTGTGCTGTCACTCAGTTGTGGCCAACTCTTTGCGACCCCATGGACTGTAGCCTGCCAGGGTCCTCTGTCCATGGAATTTTCCAGGCAAGAATACTGGAGTGGGTTGCCATTTCCTTCTCCAAGCATTTATCAATGTTTCATTTTTTACGGTTGAATAATATACCATTGTATGGCTGTACCACATTTTGTTTATTCATTCATCAGTTGATAGACTTGGGTTGTTCCACTTTTGGGCTATTATGAATAATGATGCTATGGACATTCATGTGTAATTTTTTTTTTTTAAATGAACTGATGTTTTTCAGTTTTCTTGGATATATGCTTAAGGGTGGAATTGCTTGGTCTCAGTGGCAACTCTCTGTTTAACATTTTGAGGCACTGCCAAACTGTTTTTCACAGTTGTAGCATCATTTCACATTCTCACCAGCAACTTAGGAGAGTTCTGGTTTCTCCACATTCTCACCCACATTTATTTTCTGTTTTGTTTTTTGTTTGTTTTTACTGTAGTCATGCTAGCATGTGTAAAGTGATACCTTACTGTGATTTATTTGTTTTTCCCTAGTAACTGTCCATGTTGGGCATCATTTCATTTGGCTATTGGCCAGTTGTATGTCTTTCAAGAAACATCAGTTCATATAATTTGTGCATATTTTAATAGGTTGTCTTTTTAAAAAAAAATTTTTAAAGTTCTTTTTATATTCTGGATACTGGACCCTTAACAGATACATGATTTTCCATTATTTTTACCCATGCTGTGGGTTGTCTTTTCACCTTGATAGTAACCTTTGATGCACAAATGTTTTTAGTTTTGATGAAGTCCAGCTTATCTATTTTTTCTTTTATTGTCTGTGTTTTAAGATGTCATGTCCAAGAAACCATTGCCTAACCTAAGATCACAAAAATTTGCACCTGTATTTTCTAAGAGCTTTAAAAGTTTGAGTTCTAACGTTGAGGTCTTTGATCCACTTTGAGTTACTTTTTGTTTATAATATGAGAGGGGTTCTTATTCATATATTTCTTTTTTTTTTTTGCATGAGGATATTTAGTTGTCCCATCATCATTTATTGAAAAGATCATTCTTTCTCAACTGAATGGTTTTGCACCCTTGTCTAAAATCAGCTGACCATAGGTGTCTAGGTTTATTCCAAACTCTCAGTTGCGTTCCATTTACGTATATGTGTCTTTCCTTATGCTAGTGCTCTGCTGTCTTTGTTACTGTAGCTTTACACACCTAGGTTTTCAAATTAGGAAGTGTGAGTCCTCTGACATCTTGTTTTCAGTACTTGGTAGGTATTCTTGGGTCTCTTGTACTTCCATATACATTTTAGGATCAGCTTGCCTGTTTCTGTGGAAAAGGTTCAAATTTTGATAGAGACTGCATTGAATTTGCAGATGAATTTGGTGAAGTATATTTTTAAGCATTACCAATTTCATTTACATAAACTTTGAAAGCATGTAAAGTGGGAAAAAGTTTAATGTTTATGATGTTTATTAAAAAATTGAGTGTGTGGGCCTTACTTGACCTTCTTGAATCATCCGGCAGAGGAGTGGGGGTGGGCTCTCAGAGCCAAGAGCACCAGTGTGCAGCACACAGCAGAGAAAGGTGCTCCTCGGGGCTTTCCAGACACTCCCTGTGACCGGCTCAAGGTGATAATTTTCTTACACAGGACACACAGTTTCTATGTGAGCAGCCCTCCATCCTTCAGCACTCCTCCTGAGTGTTTTTCTTGAGTAGGGATAGATATGATTGCCTTGTTGTATGTAATGAATTTGAAAAATGAACATTTGGGAACATGTTTCTTACATATAGCTGTTTGATATCTCATTTCTTGAAAAGTTTATGAGAGTTTTTGAGAGTCAAAATTCTCTTGAACACAGAGCTACAAATGGTGCCAGTTTAGTTGGATTTATATGCTAGCTGGGTTAGGGTTGTACTTTTAGAGTATATGTTTCTATTCACAACACTTTTCTCATCTCTTGCTCTTATAACCTGTCTACCTTCCTGGGTTCCTAATGGAATTGTAGAATCGTAAAGGAGACATGGTAATTGGCTATAATGAATGAAAAGGTGGTTGTTTTCAGTCACTCAGTCGTGTGACCCTGTGACCCCCATGGACTGCAGCATGCCAGGCTTCCCTGTCTTCCACTGTCTCCTGGAATTTGCTCAAACTCATGTGCATTGAATCGGTGATGTCATGGTATGACATATTTATTTTTATCTACCAAAAAAGCAAAGTGGAAAGAAAGAAAATATAGTAATCAATAAGTAGATCAAGCTATATACAGACATCATGTAGACTACATATGTCATTCAATAAAATATGTTTGAACTATTGTTATGTCTGAGAGAGGAGATCATTAAGGCAAGTGTAAACCTAATTAGCTGTGGAGGGAGAATCACACTGCTTCACTATTGTTGGTTCAGAAATGACAACCAGAGATATTTAGACCTTGCTTTTTGTACCTATCCAGAGCCAGGGGTTGTGTAGAAGCCTCCTTAGGGTGTAGGAACTGGCACAGCCTCTTAGACTATCCTTCGATCATCTGGAGGGGAAATTGGTACTGGACGAGGATGAGAAGCATCCTGTCTGCAAACCTGTCAGACACTTCCTCTCCAGGCTCTGACTTTCTGATGCTGCACCTTGGCCGACCTGGGTATCCTGAACAGACCTAAAGTCGTCCTGCTTCAGGGTCTTTGCTGTGGTAGTCCTTTCCCCTGTGAGCCCTGGCCATCACTCTTGCACTTTTCAAAACCTATTGTACAATCATGGCCTACATCCTTAAGATAGAGTAACATTTTCTTCATAAGAACCTTGATTTCTCAGTCTTTTGCTCATCACTCCATTTCCCAACCCCCCCTTAAGGTTTTATGAGTGCTGTGCTTGTCAACAGTCCTAAGCGGGTACTCTTCTAATCCTCTTGTGGATTTGTGAGCTCTTTGAGGGAAAAACAAGGGAATGTCAAACACAAACATTAGTCCAGGCCCTGCGCGATGTGTCACTTGTCAGCCTGAACTTTGAAGTGGTTTGTGTGGAATCAAACTTTTTTTGTTGTGTTATTTTTGTACTACAACTTGAGGAATTTTCTAACCATCATTATGTCATAGTTCTATTTTTTTATAAGGTTTCTTATTCATTTGGAGCCCACCTTTGTGGATGATAGCGTTTCAAGAGTTAATGTTCCAGAATTACTCACTGTCCTATAACTCTCCTAATTCTATCTTATTTTCCCCCCTCACAGGAAATGACTTAGAAGCCTTACAAATACATCTGTGCATTCTTGCTTCAGACTTTACAATTGAGGGCCAACCCTGTCTGGAAGCACCTCTTATTAATGTTACAAGGAAACCGCTACCTCAGCAAACAAAAGGAAAGAAGACGACTTATAATAGCAAATGCCATTTTTTTGAAGGAAAAAAAAAACTTGTTTTCAGAAAACATTAGAGGAAATTTGGAGATTTTTTGCATTGAAAAGAAGCTTTACAGGTAAATGGATTTGGCAGGCAGGCTCTGTCAAAATTCTGCAGATTTGATCTTCCTTCCTAAGGACTTAGTGTGAAGTGATTCTGTACTGCTTTCTAAATCGCTGTTGATCAGCTTGTGGGTTTTTGGGTTCTAACTTTTCTGGTATATTGAAGATACATTATATTACGTTTTTTAAAGTTAAGTTATTTTTCTGCCATTGTAAATACAAGTATCAAAATATTCTTGCAAAGCAGTTCTCAGTAAACATTTTTCTCAGCAACCATATCTTTTTATTAAGAGGGTGGAATGCTAACAGTTCTTATATAGCATTTTGGACACACTTATTTTTTGTCAGAGATCCTGTCTCCACTGAAAATATTAACTATATAAACTTCTTGTCCTTTTCACGTCGACATTGGATCACATGGTCACCTGCCTCATGGAAATGCCTTTTTTAAAACTTAGATTTGCAGAACTCCACTATTTTTATACCTAGCCACGGTTTTAGGAAGAAAAAAAAAAGGAATCAGAACCCTGACCCTCTCCCGGTCACTGGGACAGTCCCCTTCCCGCATGTATTGCTGCAGTGCCCAGGACAGTAAAATGGACTACAAGCGGCGCTTCCTGCTTGGCGGGTCCAAGCAGAAGGTGCAGCAGCACCAGCAGTACCCAATGCCCGAGCTGGGCCGAGCGCTGAGTGCTCCCCTGGCATCTACGGCCACCACCGCCCCCCTGGGCAGTCTGACCGCTGCAGGCAGCTGCCACCACGCCATGCCCCACTCCACTCCCATTGCCGACATCCAGCAGGGCATCTCCAAGTACCTGGACGCCCTCAACGTTTTCTGCCGTGCCAGTACTTTCCTCACAGATCTCTTCAGCACTGTGTTCAGGAACTCTCACTACTCCAAGGCAGCCATGCAGCTCAAAGATGTGCAGGAGCACGTCATGGAAGCAGCCAGTCGGCTGACTTCAGCCATCAAGCCCGAGATTGCCAAGATGCTGATGGAGCTTAGCGCTGGGGCCGCGAACTTGACAGATCAGAAGGAGTTCAGCCTCCAGGACATTGAGGTAGAGTGTCTCCTCTGTCATACTTGGGTTGGGAAGTGTGTTCCGGAGCTAAGTGAGGTTGTTTCAGTTTTTCTCTGATCACTGAAAGACGGTCTTCATCCTCTTTCCATTGATACTCTGTTCTTGTGAAAAAAAATTTTTTTTGCATGCCAGGTTTTGAATTGCTTTAATATTAAGTAGGATAAAAGATTATTAAACAAACGAATTAGCCTATATTTTCTTTAAATTTTCAACTTGGAACTTAATTTACACAGTGATGTAATGTGATGTGATATGATAGTCACTCAGTCGTGTCCAACTCTTGCGACCCGATGGATTGTAGACCGCCAGGCTCCTCTGTCAGTGGGATCTCCCAGGCAAGAATACTGGGGTGGGTTTCCATTTCCTTCTCCAGAGGATAAAGTACACAGTAGGGACTGAGAATTCTAAATGTGATTATAAAGATTTATTTGCGAATTGTCATTATATAGACCCATTGGTTTAATATAGCAAATTCTACACATGTTTACAGGATAAAGGTATTTTTCCAGTTCTAAATTTACAGTTGTTCACATTAGGATGCATTTGATTCTTATTCAGGACATTTCTTTGGTCTTTGATAGTCAAAATGAAATATTCTCCCTTTTTCAGGGCTTTAGATTATAAAATTGGAATATGAATTTCATTCAGAATAGAGGTGATGTTTTTCCTTCCTTCATTTAGAAAATAATTGTTAAACTGTCATCTGTTAAATTTGCTTCACTGCTAGATTTTTAAAATTATTTTTAGTTGCTCAGAGAGTTCTTCTGAGTTTGATTTTTCCACGTGTCCTTGTACATTTTAGCAACACATCAGAGGTTAGGTTTCTGGATGCTAGGAGGGAGAATGTTTTTTCAGCATCCTGGGGTTGTATTTGATTTTCGGAAATCATCAGTCTTCTGAAACAAATCTGATGATTGCAGTGGCTGAATAAGCTAATTTATACTGTTGTGGGTTTGGGGGGAACAAAAGCTAAGCTATTAAGTATTATGACTCACTTTTATTGTGTTTAAAAGGCATATTGTGATTTGGAAAGCATTTCCAAGAGGAATTTTTTTGTTTTAATTTATTTTGGCTGTGCTGGGTCTTCATTGCTGCACAGGTTTTCTCCGGTTGTGGTGAGTGGAGGCTACTCTCTAGTTGCAGGGCGCGGACTTCTCATTGCAGTGTCTTCTCTTGTTGTGGAGCATGGGCTCTAGGCGTGTGGGCTCAGTAGTTGTGGCACACAGATTGAGTTGCCCCACAGCATGTGAGATCTTTTTGGACCTAGAGATCAAACACATGTCTCCTGCATTGTGAATTCTTAACCACTGAACCACCGGGGAAGTCCTCCAAGAGGAATTTAAAATTATTTTTGAAAAGACATAATAGTCTTGGTTTAAATCCGGCATTAGGCATCTTCAGATTTTTTTTTCTATAGAGGGCAAATAGTAAATTTTAGGCTGCCTGGGCCACATGTGTCTCTGTCACAAACTCTTTGTTTTTTGGGGTTTTTTTTGATGAATTAATTAACTTGTATTTGTATATAGAGAAAAAAGAATTACAGCTTCTTTTGTGAAGGTTTTCAACAGCTATATTAAATAATATGACAGGAGGGACCAGACATTCTATAATAGTATATGAGTTCTTTGTGTAGTTCTGTGGTTTCTTCCAACATAACCCTTTAAGAATGTGAAAACCAGTTTTCCCTTGTAGACTTGTCTGTTGGACTGGATTTGGCCTGTTGCTGAATCTGCTGGTATAAATGTACACGTGTGTAATATCTTCCTTGGGTCATTCTGTTTTGAACCTATCCAAGTATATTTTTTATTTTCTGATTTTTTTCCTATGGTCATGGCATATATTCAGAGAAAGCATGATTTCGAAGTGTTTTAAAAAATGGCTTATCATAGTTTAAAGTATTTTTTTAAATTACACATGTAAATCATATATAAAGCATATTTTTTAAAAAATGTACTTCTCAAAAGAAACTCAAGCAGTAAAATTTAACACTACTGCTCGACTCTGCCATTCCATTCCTTTTCCCAGAAAGGATCACCGTTAACTAGGTTGGTGTGTGCCATTCTAGACTGCTGTGTTTGCATGCACAGATACACAGCTGTGACTTGTTTGTTTTATGTGAAGAACCAAGTTCAACTGCCTATGTGCTTGATTGCTGCTGGGCAGAGATGTGACAAGGGAGCACTTAGAGACTCTGCCTTCTCTGAAACAGTTGAACAGTATTAGGCCCAGGCTGTTACAGCTATCATCCTATAATGGCACAACCATCATTAGCTTTATTTAGAATTTCAGGCAAGAGTGGTTTGAAAAATGAGGCCACAGCCTCTTATTTTAGCATGAACATTACTGAGCTCTTCTTCAGGCCATGCCTCCACGTGCTGGAAGAGACAGAGCTAGGCCTCCAGGACCATTTCCCCTTCGACCCAATAGGGCACGTGTCCTTGTTCCCCAGGACAGGACAACTAGAGAAGGGTGAACTAACCCTGAGGACTTGGAGTTCAGTAATCCACTGGGTGCAGTAGCACTTAGCCGGTCCCTTCTGCTTTTCTGGGACCAGTGTGGACCATTTGAGCTAAGAAAGGGAAGTATTTCTTGTGTTTTGGAAGTTTGGCTTGACTTTCCCCATTGAAATGTGATTAGGATAGCTGGAACACTACCATGTTTTTGTGTATAATGGGCTAAACAGGCTTTCAGAATCTAAGCTGGAAACTAAGTGCTGTTGATGGGTTTTAGAATCTGTGCCTGTATTCTGGGTTTCAAACTGCTGACTTATAAGTAAATCCTAAAGTGTGATTGCCAAATGTAGGCCTGCAGACTTAACATTTTGCTCTTTCCACAGAACAGTATTTATTGTTTCTGGAATTTATGTACTGCCGTGGTCCCTCTCTGTCAGGATATTCACCAATTCAGATAGAATAGTTAGGCATTTTTTCCCCTGTGTTGACTTTTAAAGATTTTATCAGCAAGGCCCAGAGACGCTCTTTTGCATTCATCCTTGGGGAAAGAATCTGTGGTCTAACATTGATGAACTTGACTGACTAGGCAAGGACCTGTGCTTGGCAGCTGAGCCGAGGACTGTGGTTAAAGAAAGCCCTGAATTCAGTGTTCAAATGCTTGACCATTTTAAATCTGAGACATACTAATTCCACTGTCCTACCCCTCGAGGGGGCGAAAACATGCTTCTGATGCTCCCTGAGTTAAAGTCAGGTTTGGGATATGCTCACTGATTGACAGACCCTGCTGCCTGTGTCTAGGAACTGCAGTTGCTGACTGTGCTCTGGGGCGGGCAGGGTATACATGAGTCTTGTTCTGTCTGTATTCATTATTGACTCTACACCTTACATCAAGTGGTTCACCCTCATAATCTCACTGTTAGAGAAGTATGTTGTGAGTATTAACTAATGCTTGTGACACTGCTTATTATGGGGCATGGAATCAGAAAATGTGGGTTTAGAAAATGACTCTGCTTCTTATTGTCTGTGTGATGTTGAGCAAATCTTCTAACATCTAAGCCTCAGTTTGCCCATCTGTAAAATGGAATTACTACCCACCTTCACAAGAGTTCTTGTGAAGATCAGAAGCAATTAGTGTGTGAAATACTGTACCCAGTTAGTTGTCATCCCATGTTATTATTGCTTCCAGCATGGCCTGAAAGGTACTATTAGCCTTTCTCTGAAGTACAGAGCACAATTATGTACCAAGCCAGCATCAGAGAGGAATGTACAGCAGGTTGTTCTTCTCACTGGAACGCTTTTAGGTGGAAAAAGTTGCCACTCCTAGGACATTTGCTCTACTCCTTTCTTTCCTGCTTCCTTAGGCAGACCACCTCCTTTTCCCTTCTGCGTTATTGTCTCTTTGGGTGTTATAAGATGGCAACAGTATTATCTTGCTTCATGTAAAAACTGTCAGGATCTTTTCAGCATAAAAGCCCTTAGGGACCTCTTCTACCAGTAGTCACTGCTCTGTTACCTTGTAACTAGAATTCCCAGGTGGCGCAGTGGTAAAAAACCCACTTTGCCAGTGCAGGAGATGCAAGAGATGCAGGTTCGATCCCTGGGTCGGGAAGATCCCCTGGAGTAGGAAAGAGCTACTCACTCCAGTATTCTTGCCTGGAAAATTCCATGGACAGAGGAGCCTGTTGGGCTACAGTCCATGGGGTTGCAAAAGAGTCAGACATGACTGAGCAACTGAGCATGCATAGAATGGGGATACTCAGGGAAGGGAATGGAGAGGGATGTGGGACACTTGCAGTAGCTAGGAATTTTTGAACAAGCCAGTTGACAGTTCAGGTGGGATTTCCCCCCCTCTGGATTTATAGAAAATGTAGAGTTTACTTTGTATATGAACTGGAATGTTGTCTAAAATGAGAGATATGATCTTAATCAAGTGCTCTGTGGGGATTCCTTTGTATAAGTCTTGAACTATCAGTCCAGCCAAAATGAATTCAGGAAAAATATGGTTTTCCACGTTGAATTTGTTCATCATATAAAGCTTTGACATCCTACAGCATTTTTTAGAGGTAGGCCACATGAGACCTGCTGTCTCTATCTTTTCGAGTCTAGGGGCATCACCATTGGTGTGTTACTTCCAATTAAAGGCCAGGCTTCGTGAGTTGAGTGGCTGTGAGTTCTCTTTGGTTTTGTCTACCTCAGTTTTATTTGTCCTAAAAATCTGTTACCCTAACGGATACTGAGCCTTAGACTCATTTGCAAGCAGAACATATAGTTCATATTAAAGTATAGGCAGTCCTCTAACTAGGTTTTCTGTTTATTAGAAAGTCACAAATGTTAACTGCTTTTTACAAACATCTGTCACTCGTTTTAAATGAAATTACTTTTTCAGTACAAATATGTAAGTGAAAGAATGAAACTGACTTGTAGTTCATGTGTTCATTACACAGATGTATATTGCACATTTTGTTTGTGCCAGGCATAGAGGAAGCAGCAGGGAACAAGACAGAAGTGCCTCCTTTCATGCAGATAGAAGAGGACTGTGATCTTAGATACTTGGTTAGAAAAGGCATCAGTGAGAATGTGATATTTGAGAAAGAAACTGGGGGAGATGAAGAAGCAGGCCTTGATGATAGCCAGCAAAGAGGGTTCTGGGGAGAGGGGTCAAAGCTCCTGAGGCAGGAGCAAACTTGAGTGTGTGAAGAGCAGTGAGGGTCTGTTGTGGCTGAAACAGTGAGTGAAACAGACACAAGGGGTGAGGTCAGACAGGTGAAGAGGTCATCCTCTGCAGGGAGGATGAGGGGAGGGCAGCAAGACGAAGTGATGACATCTCTCCCCTTGCTTTCTTCACCACTTGGGAACTCTGGGGCTCTGGTTTCATGTTGGGGCCTCAGTATTGATACAGGGTTCCCAAGAGTTGTATGCCTTTAAAGGGACTTATTTTATATCTTCCAGCATTTTTAGTGACTTTCCAAGTACAATGTCCCTCAACATGTGCAGGGGATTGGTTCTAGAACCCCCTGTACTGAAATCTGAAGATTCTCAAGTCCCTTATATGAAATGGTATAATATTTATACAGAACCTACACACATTCCCATGTGTAATTTAAATAATCTCTAGATTATTTATAAAACTTAATACAGTTTAAATGCAGTGTTAATAGTTGTTAAATTCAGTGTAAATGTTATCTAATAGTTGCCTGCATGGCAGATTCAAGTTTTGCTTCTTGGAACTTTCTGGAATATTTTCCCCTGAATATTTTTGACCTGTAGTTGGTTGAATCTGCACACATGGAACTTGCAAATCAGAGGACCCCCTGTATCACCATATTATAAATAGACTTTAAATCAAGTCTTTATGTAATTGCACCTTGGCTTTCAGTTCTGTGCATTGACAGATATCTTTTCTATACTGTGTACCTATGAATCTGTTTGAAATAATTTATTTGTGAGCACTGACTCTTAAGGACCTTAATTCAGGCATTTTAACATTTATTTTGGATAGATGTATGCCAGAAATGCTGCAGAGCAACAGTAATGGAAAATATTAGAATCTAGTTTCAAAATGTGATTTTCATTAACCCTAATGGAATTAAATTTGCATAGTGGTTTTTTTTTTTCTTTTTTTTTTTTTGCCTAAAGGTAAAATTCAATGTTACTTCTTTCTTGTTTTGGCTAGTTGACCTTCCATAACAGATTATGGAGTAAGTGTTTTCTAACTATATGTGCCAAATGAAAATTCAGATTGCTGGTATTAATCAGAAACTCAAATTAATTTTATAAAAAAAGTATACAAATCCAGTTTTCAGTCTGCTAATTTCTGTCACTCTTCTTGGCTGTTCTTTTAACCAACTGAATCTGTTATCTAAATTGTCTTCAGATTTTAACTATTAGAAGAAGCTGTAATTGATTAGGCAGTTGAAATTTAGGTGATTGTGCAAAATTTCATTGTGAACAACAAATAAGATTTACTGCCTGCCCAGCCCATGTTTATGGGTAGAAGCCACTGGGGCCAGAGGGTATCAGCCACTTTGGAGGGATTGGACCCTTTGACTTTGATTTGTTAAGAAGTGCTTTGCACAAAAGAGACACAGATGTAAAGAACAGACTTTTGGACTCTGTGGGAGAAGGTGAGGGTGGGATGATTTGAGAGAGTAGCATTGAAACCTGTGTATTATCATATGTGAAATAGATAGCCAGTCCAGGTTCGATGCATGAGACGGGGTGCTCAGGGCTGGTGGCATGGGATGACCCTGAGGGATGGGATAGGGAGGGAGGTGGGAGGGGAGTTCAGGATGGGGAACACATATACACCCATGGTGGATTCATGTGAATGTATGGCAAAAACCACCACAATATTGTAAAGTAATTAGCCTCCAATTTAAAAAAAAAAGAAAAGAAAACTCAGTGCCAACAAGAATAAATAAAAGGATGGAAAAAGATAAAAAAGAAGAAAAGAAGTGCTGTGCAGCCCACTCATTATTCTGAAAATTGCTAATTAAAAGGAGAAAAATGAGGAAGTAAGCAAATTTCCTGCTTCTCCACTACAGACCTTTTTTTCAGGGTAACCAAATATAGCCCTAGTGGATGAGGGAAGTTTTCTTCTATTTAGAAAACTCTGAGTACTCTCCTGTGCAGAAAAGATGATACGATTAGAAAACTCACCATTTTGCAGACCATAATGAATTAATTGATTCAGGTGGTGGTCGTCAACAGTGGAGGATAAAATCATTTGATGAAACGCTGCTGGAGAGGAATCAGGCTTTTCTCAGCCAAATCCATTGGTCAACCTCAGCATCACTGAATCGGAGACAACCATGTGATTGTGTCTCCTGGTAAGAACTATACAGCACTCCCATAATGCAGTCTTATACTTATCCCTCTTTCTGCCATATCCTGGGGTGGGAAGGACCCTGAAATGATCTAATCAAGCCTCTAGAAGGAATTACCACTCTATAGGAAATGTGGGGTGTGGTGGAACAAGTTACATAACACCTTAAGGGAGCAATCACAGTCAGACAAATCCAGAAAGTGGCATATTCCATAGGCAGTTGACCTGATTTGTTCAGCAAGTCTAGTAGCATGAAGAAAAATTCAGTAGAGAGATAAGAGATACAAATTAAAGGGAGAATTGAGATAAAACAACCAAATAAAATGAGCTTTTTGGAGTTGAAATTCAAACCGGAAAAAAAAAAAAAAGACTTTTATTTTGGCTACACCACATAACTGATGGCATTTTAGTTCCTTGACCCCGGGTCCTCAGCGGTGAAAGCGTGGAGTCCTAAGGACTGGGCTGCCAGGGAATTCCCCCCAAAAAGACATTTTAAAAGATAAGTTGGGAATTTTGAACATGTATTGGGTCTTGGTTGATTGGGATTTGCTCCAAAACATTCCAGCAGAATAAGGTAGAGTTGGGGAGAAGGATGAAAAAAACATGGCAAAATGTTTTTAGTTGTTGAAGCTTTTTGATGGGTGCATGGGGGGGGTTGTTATACTCTGTTTTTGTGTATGGTTAGACATTTTCCAAGTTTAAGAAAAGGGAGAGAGAAACTTATGACTACATGACAGGAGTAATGTATCAGGAACACCCAATAAATAATTACATTTCATGGAGTGATTTGTTCATATGAAGTAGTCTTCTAACAGAAACGAAAGTATTTAGGAAAACTCCTGTGTTCTGTCACAGAATACTCCTCTGGCACTCTGGTCCTAAGTTTGTTGTTGGGGGGTTTTCCTATACAAAGCAATTTGGGATCATTTCTAATATGTTTATATATATACATATATAAACATATTAGTGTGGAATCTTTGATTTTCACTGCAGCGTGTGGAATCTTTAGTTGCAGCATGCAAACTCTTAGTTGTGGGCATGTGGGATCTAGTTCCCTGACCAGGGATCGAACCTGGGACCTTTGCATTGGGAGCACAAAGTTTTAGCCACCAAACCACCAGGGAAGCCCCAGTTCTAACACTTTTTCCTGGAGTTAGCATCAGATCCCACAGTTAATGGCACAGTCCCACAAGATTCCCCCTACCCCCTCTTAGATACCAGTTACAAGTCCAGGGTGTTACCTGTGTTTCTTAACAACTGGCTATAAATCAAAAGATTCCCATGACCCTTCCACAGATTTGATTAATTTGTTAGAACAGCTCACAGAACTCAGAAAAAAACTCACTCAATTATAAAAGAATGTAACTTAGGAACAGCGAGATGAAAGTTTGTGGTAAATGGTGTGAGCTTCCATGCCCTTTCCAGGCCTGCTACCCTCCCAGCACCTGCACCTGGTCTTTATCCCAGAATCTTTCTGAACCTCATCCTTTTGGCATTTCTGAACCTTCATTTCACTGGTGTGGTTGATTCAGTTTTGGTTGTTGGTGATTCTCTCTCTAGCCTCTTCCCTTCTCCAGAGGGGTTGGGCTGAAAGTTTCAAACTTGGTTCCCCTGGCAACCAGCTCCTATCCTTAGGGACTTCCCAAAAGTCTCCTTAAACCCAAACTCAGGTATGGTTGAAAGAGGCTTGTTATGAATAACAAAAGATACTTTCTCTCTCTTATCACTTAGAAAATTCCAAGGGTTTTAGGAGCTGTGTGCCGGGAACCATGGAAAAAGACCAAAATACATATTTATTATTAATCACAATATCAGAGAGTATTATTGAGTAAGGTATAGTGATGAGAAAAAAGGCAAGTGCTTTTCAGAAAAAAATGAAGGAAATAAAAGTAAATCAAGGAAGAAAATGATGAGAATAGAGAAAAGATACCTCTGAAGGCAGGACCTCAGCAGCAAGTAGGAGTCAAGGAAAGAATGCTGTGCTTGCAATTCTGGTGACTAAAGTGGCAGTGTTACTTTCTTTTAGAAGAATATAATTTAATATTTCATAGTTACTAAAGAGTCATAGTTACTAAAAAGACAAGATGGCAGAGGAATAGGACGGGGAGACCACTTTCTCCCCCACAAATTCATCAAAAGATCATTTGAATGCTGAGCAACTTCCACAAAACAACTTCTGAACACTGGTGGAGGACCCCATGCATCCAGAAAGGCAGCCCATTCTCTTCAGAAGGAGGTAGGACAAAATATAAAAGACAAAGAGACAAAAGAGTTAGGGATGAAGCCGTGTCCTGGGGAGGGAATGGTGAAGGAGAGGTTTCCACACAGTAGGAAACCCTCTCACAGGCGGGTCTGTGGGGAGGCAATGTAACTGGGAGAAGAAAAAAAAAAAGAAACCCACAGAATACAAGGTAACCACTATTGTGGAAAAGATAACTTTCCCAGAAAGGCTGTAACCTAACAACCAGGTTCTGTGAGCCTGGCCTGCTCACAGAACAAAGGATTGAGCGAATACCAAAGGAGAGCTAGCTGTGTACCGGCCCCTACCCGCCCGGAGGCAGAGAGGCAGGCTTGCAACAACCAGAGCCAGAAAGCAAGGGGCTGCCACCAGAACTTCCACAGGATTGGGGAAACAGACTCTTGGAGGGCACAAACAAAACCTTGTGCACATCAGGATCCAGGAGAAAGGATTAGTGACCCCACAAGAAACTGACCCAGACATGCCCATGCCAGCAGAGGCATGGGTCGGCGGTGGCCTGCTGCAAGGTCGGAGGCACTGAGTGTAGCAGGGCGTGCATGGGACCTTTGAAGGTCATCATTGTCTTCATTACCTCCACTGAAGTTTGGCCTCAGGTCAAGCAACAGGCAGGGAACACAGTCCCGCCCATCAACAGAAAATTGGATTAAAGATTTACTAAACAAGGCCCTGCCCATCAGAACAAGACCCAGTTTCCCCCTCAGTCAGTCTCTCCCATCAGGAAGCTTCCATAAGCCTCTTATCCTTATCCATCAGAGAGCAGACAGAATGAAAACCACAGTCACAGAAAACTAACCAAACTGATCACGTGGACCACAGCCTTGTCTAACTCAACGTAACTATGAGCCATGCCACCTTACTATGAGTAAGGCCACCCAAGATGGACGGGTCATGGACAGGTCATATTTCTGACAAAATGTGGTTCACCGGAGAAGGGAATGGCAAACCACTTCAGTATTCTTGCCTTGCGAACCCCGTGAACAGTATTAAAAGGCAAAAAGGTATGATTTTGAAAGATGAACTCACCAGGTTGGTAGGTACCCAATATGCTACTGGAGAAAAATGGAGAAATAACTCCAGAAAGAATGAAAAGATGGAGCCAAAGCAAAAACAACACCTAGTTGTGGATGTGACAGGTGATGGAAGTAAAGTCCAATGCTGTAAAGAGCAGTATTGCATAGGATCCTGGAATGTTAGGTCCAAATATCAAGGCAAATGGGAAGTGGTCAAACAGGAGATGGCAAGAGTGAACATTGACATTTTAGGAATCAGTGAACTAAAATGGCCTGGAATGGGTGAATTTAACTCAGATGACCATTATTTAGGTCTACTCTTGTAGACAAGAATCCCTTAGAAGAAATGGACTTAGCCATCATAGTCAACAAAAGAGTCGAAAATACAGTACTTGGATGCAATCTCAAAAACGATAGAATGTTCTCTGTTTGTTTCCAAGGCAAACCATTCAATATCACAGTAATCTGTAGAGTGCAGATTCTTGACTGTAGCTCTGTACTGCCTCTCAGCAAAACAATGGTTTGACCCCATGAACTGAAGAAAGTTAGCTCTCTCTCTCTCTGGTCATGACTGGATACAGGGGCTCACACAGTGCTGAACAGACCCAGACTGTCTCCGTGCCAGAGTTGCCAACACCTCTGTTCTCTCCCAGGTTCTGACAAAAGTTCTGGAACTCAATCTGAAAGGCTTGACTTGGGTCACTTGCCTGTCCTTGGGCCTTGTGGGCAGAAAGGTTAAACTAACACATTGACTGGTCAGGCCTGACTCTGTGCCCACTTTTGGTGCTGGGGTATCCCCAGACTGAGAGCGCAAGGGAAGCAGTTACCTAAAAGCCACGAGACTAGATGTTGGAGAGACCACACTGCAGGTTCCAGGTGGAGCATGCCAGAGGATGTGATGGGGAACATATTTATGATCCTGGAAACACCTGCTGAATTGTTTTGTTTTCAGGGTTTTAGCAGTTTATTATGTCTTGTATGAAGCCTTCAGTTATGTCTCTTAGTAAAGTTTCATAATTTCCTTTCTAGTGGCTGTGTGTATTTTTAACATTCTTAACTAATCTTTATTTTAGTTACTACCGTGAATGAAATTTTACTTATTTTTTTGGCTATGCTGGGCCTTTGTTGGTGTGCGGGCTCTTCTCTAGTTGTGAGCAGGGGCTACACTCTAGTTGTGGTGTGTGGGCTTCTCGTTGCAGTGGTTTCTCTTGTCGTGGAGTGTGGGCTCTAGGGTTCTCGAGCTCAGTAGGTGGGGCGCGTGGGCTCGATAGTAGTGGTGCTTGGGCATGTGGGATCTTCCTGGACCCAGGGATTGAACCAGTGTCTTCTGCATTGGCAGGCAGATTCTTTACCACTGAGCCACCAGGGAAGCCCAGGATGAAATTTTATTTGAAAGTTTTTTTCTGTAGCATAGGAACACCCTTGATTTTTTAAATTTTTGTCTTATCTCCTGCTCTGTGGCTGGACTCAATAATTCTGATGTTTCAGTTGGTTTATTTGGGGTTTTTTGGTATATGTGATCATGTCATCTATATATATCTTCTCCTTTCCAGTAGTTACATATTGTGTTGCATTGAACATAGGTTTTACTTTTACTTTTTGGCCACGCCGCATGGCTTGTGGAATCTTCTCTGACCAGAGACTGAACCCAGTCCGTGGCAATGAAAGCCCAGAAATCCTAACCACCAGACCACCAGGGAACTCTCTATCAGCATAGGTTTTAATATATAAAACAATGAGCTTTAAGAATGAGCACCTTTTTTCTTTTTTTTTTTAAGAATGAGCATCTTTGTTTTGGTTCTCATTTTAATGAGAATGCTTTGGATATACTACTATTGATTATTAATTTTAATTAATTAGTTTTATTTTGTATGTGATGCTTACTTATGGTAAAAAATACAAACATTTCTGAATGCCATAAGTTCACTTCTCCAAAGGTCATGCTTCTCTCTTCCAGCTCCATCCCAGTCCCACGTAGAACCACTATTAACTGTTTCATGTATCTGGGCAGAAAACCACAAGTAGGTACACATACACAAACATACAGGGAAAATACACCTTTCTAGGCCCTTATATATAGCCTTAATTCCCTCAATAGCATACCTGTTAATTACAGTATTGGTTCTCAGTTTGAAAGAATAAGCCTACAGTTCCAAGGCATGAGATGTTATACCTGATTCTTCATTCTGGGCAAGTGTGTCACTCGCAGGAAAGCCTTGCATGGTTTACAGCCTTTCTTTCTCCAGAAGAGTTGTTATCTCCCCCCAGCCTGTTGGGGATATCACCCTCAAAGTAAGTCAGGGTTGCAGCTGGTGTCCATGGGCTGGCTGCAGAAGAGCTGTCCAGGGAAAGAAAGCGGGAAGAGTTCACGGGTAATAACATTTGCACATAGATGCTTCCATGATGTCTTGCCCTCAGCTCTTCAGTCAACATGCTGCCCTTGGCCTAGATTGGTGCTTTTATGTGGAGAGTAGCAACTGCTTTTTTTCTTCTTTCAACAAATATGTACAGAAAGATTGTCCGCTTTGTGCCAGGCATTGAGAATGTGACTGGGAGCAGAACAGAAGAGCCCACCACACCACATTCAGCTTAACTCCTAGGTAGTAGTGAAAATCACTCAGTCGTGTCCGATTCTTGTGACCCCATGGACTGTAGCCCGAAAGGTTCCTCTGTCCTTGGGATTCTCTAGGCAAAAATACTGGAGTGGGTTGCCATTTCCTTCTCCATAACTCCTAGTTAGGGAAACAGACAAAAAATAAATGGCCCATACAAACCTAATGCCAGGTAGTGAGAGGTACTATGAAGAAAAAGAATGATGAAGAGAGGTAGAAGAAAGACCTCTCTGCGGATGGAACATTGAGCAATGCCTGTCTGAAAAATAGAAGGATGCTCCAGGTAGGGTAGTGGTTCATTTGCAAATAGGGTCAGGGTGGGCCTCCTTCAAAGGATTCTTGGCATTGTCTAAAAGTCCAGTGGTTAGGACTTGGTGCTTTCACTGCTGGGCCCTGGGTTTGATCCCTGGTTGGGGAATTAAGGTTCCACAACATGGAATTTTGCATGGTATAGCCAAAAGAATAACCAACTCTGGAGGGTTTTTTGTTTGCTTTTGTTTTTTTCAGGAATATTGTTCTTGAAAATTGAACTATACTTCCCAACCTCCCTTACAACTAGGAGTGGTCACTTGAGTAAGTTCTGATTCATGAAGATGTAACTGGAGATTTTGGATGAGACTATGAGGAAGTTTCCTTAGGGAAAAAGGGTGCTCCCTTTTCCTCACTCCCCCCAGTTTTTTACTGTCTAGAATGCAGGCACAATGGCTGAAGGTCATTTAATTATTTAGAACTGTGAGGTAATTTAAGTATATTCAAGTCTTGTGTGAGGATGAAGGGCAGAAAGATGGAAACTGGGCTCCCTCTGATACCCAGGAGCCCTCATTCTAGCTCTGGACTGCCAAACCCTAGATTTATTTTCACCTTTGTTGTTCACATTGCTAAGTTGTGTCGGACTCACTGCAGCCCTATGGACTGCAGCACACCAGGCTTTTCCGTCCTCCACCATCTCCAGGAGTTTGCTCAAATTCATGTCCATTGAGTCAGTGATGCTATCTAACCATTTCATCCTCTTTCATCCCCTTCTCCTGCCTTCAGTCTTCCTCAGCATCAAGGTCTTTTCCAGTGAGTTGGCTCTTCGCATCTGGTGGTCAAAGTATTGGAACTTTGGCTTCAGCAACAGTCCTTCCAATGAATATTTAGGGCTGATTTCCTTTAAGATTGCCTGGTTTGATCTCCTTGCTGATTTTCATCATAGAAAGAAGTAAACATTGATTTTATATAAGCCACTGCATTTGTTGTTGTTGTTATGTGTAGATAAAACTAATCCTAATTGAAAGGAAGCAGGAAGATCAGTTAAGAGGCTTTTACAGTAATCCAAGCAAGAGATGACTGTAGCTTGGAATAGAATGGTAGCAGAGAGGGTAACTAGCAGCAGTTCTGCTTTTTTTTTTTAATGTGGTAAACTGTACATAGCATAAATGTTGCCATCTTAACAGTTTTGAAGCATACAGTGGCATTAAGTACATTAATATTTTTTGTAGCCATCAACCACTGTCCACCTCCAAAACTTCATCTTCCCAAACTGAATCTCTGCCCATTGAGCAGTAACTGCCCCTCCTCCTTTGTCTACCATAATTGACATGGACATAGTTCCTGTCACTGGCCTTTCACTGTTTCATGTCCTGGATGATAGTTTATAATTATACTTATTAGTTATGTAAAGATGTATAGTAATGTAGCTAAAATATAAAACTTCCTATGTGTGTTGCATGGTAATAAATTTTTGATATATTTTATTTTGGAAAACAGACTAAAACAACATATGAAAGTAAAAGTTGCTGAGTTGTGTCTGACCCTTGGCAACCCCATGAAATATATAGTCCATGGAATTCTCCTGGCCAGAATACTGAAGTGGGTAGCCTTTCCCTTCTCTGGGGATCTTCCCAAACCAGGGATCGAACCCTGGTCTCCCGCATTTCAGGTGGATTCTTACCAGCTCAGCCACCATGAAAGCCCAAGAATACTCGAACGGGTAGCCTATCCTTTCTCCAGTGGATCTTCCCAATCCCAGGAATTAAACTGGGGTTTCCTGCATTGCAGGCAGATTCTTCACCAACTGAACTATCAAGGAAACCCCAAAACAACATAAAATGATCTAATTTTGGAAAAAAAGAGAAAAACAGTTTCAAATGTAGGCTATATTGCAAACGTAATCAGTGGTTGTATCTATTTAGTATATCTGATACTGTTTTTTTATTGAGCTTATGTTTTCCTCTTAAGATATTTGCAATGAATATGTATTACTGGTGTAAAAGTTTCTGTGGATCACAGTGCTTGGCCTGTAAAGCAGGAGTTTAGAAACTGTGTCTGATGATATTGTTCCCAGCAGTAAAGCAGCTTATCAGGGGCAGAATGTAATCTTGTCTGAATGATTAACGTTTGCTGTTGGCTCATCCATCCTTGGGCATGTGTTAGCTTTCTCTTCTCGCTAGTTCTTTCTCCTTTACATAGCATGGCAGCTTCTTTGTGCTCTGGGTTGATACCAACTGCAAAGAGATTATTGTTTTGTTAATTGCTTTAAAAAACAAAAAGTTTAAACACTCACTGTTAATCAGTTTTTAGGTCAGGCTATACATCTTAGTTTCATGGTTTTTACTTTTTTTTTTTTTTTTGGTTGAGCTTGGTTTTTACATTTTCATACTGTAATTTAATCTCCATAAAGTACTTTCCATAGTCCAGGCATGGTCTGCTGCATTCTCTATTTCTCTGGAGACACATTTAGGTTCTTATATCACATTCCGTTCTGTTGGTTAGGTCATTATGTAATAACTGTGGAATTATCATAAGGACAAAAGATTGAGAACACTTGGAACCAACTGTAATGTTTAAGGTACAAGTAAGTTTTGAAGAGAAAGAAATGATTGAATGACTTTGAAATTTCTAATAAAAGCCACCAATCCGGATTGACTTCATTTCATTCATTCTTGACTTTTAAACTGATCAGAAGTAAATACTAGAACCCAAATGTTTGACACTATGGCATATGCGACATTTCTACTTGTTCGTCACTTTGCAGGGGTATGAGAAAGATGATTTGTTCAGTGACTTTGAGTAGAAAATGAATTTAGACATTGTGTGTATTGATGTGAAAATCAGAAGGTGTGTCACAGATGGGGTGGACTTGGGCAGTCTGTAATTTCAACACGTGGGGATATAGTAAGGGCTGAGTAAGGCTGTGGCCCTGGAAGAGGAGTAACTAAAATTTTGAAAATATTCTAGGAAGGTAGAATTGACCAAGGTTGTATAGAAAGGGTGGTCTTTTGGGGCTCAAAACAGGATGACCTTAAACTAAAATCTGTTTTAATGAATAAAATAGAAAAATCACTGAAAAGAAAAGGTTTCCTGGTTATAGCCATAAAGATAACCCCCTATATAGGTCCATTTATAGAGGCATGGGAAAGTGAACATGTACCCTTTTCCTCCACCATCAGCAATTCCGAGAAAACAAGGTTTTATTTCAGTAGATGCTCAGTGGCTGTTTACAATCCAGAATGCTCCATGGATATTTGGAAGCAGTAGTGGCAAGGTCACTTATTGTCTATATTCAGGAGTTGGGCTTTTATGAGGAATTTAAGTCATACCAAAATATTTCTTTCTCTCTCTCTCTTTTTTTCCCCTTCTTTTTTAAAGCTGTGCCACTGCATGGCATGTGGCATCATAGTTCCCCGACCAGGGATCAAACCCATACTTCCTGCAGTGGAAGTACAGAGTCCCAACCACTGGACTGCCAGTGAAGTCCCTAAGATGTTTCTCTTAATGAAGCTCTGATAATAGCCTCATATTGCCCCAAATTCCATACAGTTGGGATGCTTTGAGATGAATGGGTTTGTTTTTTTTTTAAATTCAGATGCCAAGGGTAAGATTAAGTCTGATTGCTTTCTTCATAATTCTTGAATGAGACTGATGGGCTGAAGGCCGACATAGATGTTTTGGGGCTTGGAATTCCTTAAGAGGTAACAGAAATTGCTCCTTTTCCCAAGCTCCATGTGCCCTCTCCCATTTTATCATTGCTGTTTGCAACCAGTCTTAGCTGTTGTCTGCTATGCAAATCATGAACTTCAAGACTCCTGCCACCCTGAAGTGCCGCAGACAATTGTTAAGTTTGTTGCAGTACCTTTCCCACTGTCAGAGAAGACTGAGCCATGCCTCTCAGTCTTTGTTCATCAGGGTTCCTGCACAGGGGTCCCCTCCCCTTCGTGACATCCTTAGCCACTGTTGTGACTACCTCCTGGATCTTGTCATATGAAAATAGCACAGCCTGGTGGTTAGAACAGTTTTTGGAGTTAGACTCAGTGTCAGATCCCTACTGTACCTCTTATTACCTGCTTGACATTGGAGCAAGTTTCTTTCTCTAAGCCTTGGTGTTGTTATCTGTAAAATGGATCAATTGCTCTCACCCCACAGTCTCACTTCACTGCATGTAAAGTGCTTGATATGGGTTAAACACTCAGTAATTAGCTCTTGATTGACGTGGAATTCTGTAGCTCCAGTGACATTTTAATCTCACTGACCACTCATTTGTGCTTCAGTTTGCTACATCTGTTCTGCATCTTCATGGGATCCCGTAATCCAGGAAATGGTCTCCCTGTGGAAGAGAAAGTTGAGACAGCCCTGGTCTGGTGGTTAAGACTCTGCACTTTCAATGCATGGGCCATGGGTTCAGTTCCTGGTTGGGAAACTTAATTCCCACATGCTGCTCTGTCAATATATAAGTAAATAGATGCAACTTTAAAAATAAAATTAAAGAGAAAGTAACTGTCCTAGGCCCTTGGGTCACATGTTTTCAGATTCATAACTTTAGAGTCTCTATTGCTTTCCAGGTTTCTCAGGAAGACCCCAAGGACTGGCACATTCCTGGGTCAGGAAGGATGGAGCCTGTGACAGGAAGGAAGCTGGGCTAAGACAGGAGATATTGTATAGAAAAGGTGGGCAGAGGCAGGCTGGAGGTTGAGCTCAGTCCTCTCTCCAGAGAAGGTGGTATTTATACTTCTGTTACTTAGGTACACTTGCAGAATAGCTCTATTCATTCTTTAGATAGCTTTTCCAAGGTTCAGAGTAACCATCATTTTGATTGGCTTTTTAGTGAATTGTTTACAACACAAATATTTTATTACAACCATAATTTGTGCTCCGTACTTCATGAGCTGGGGGAGGGAGATGCTGAGGCCTTATTTTTTCCACTTCTTATATATAAGGAGGAAATTTAAGTTAGACGTCTCATCCAAAGTCAAGCATGTGAGAAGTGGTGGCGGCAACATTCCGAAGGTCCCGCTTCTAAAACTGACCACCATCTCTCCCCATTTATTCCTGCAGCAGCGGTGTCCTCTTTCCACCATCCTGCCCTCAACAGCAAGAGGACCCTCCCTAACCCCCAGCCTGCCATTGGCAGCATGATCAGCGTGTCCTCTTCCGGGCCCAGGACCCTGCGTCAGGCCTTCAGAGGCCATTCCTAGAACTTCCCTTCAGATGGGACGGACAGGATACTCACCTTGTTCCCGTGCTCTTTTCCTCAGAGAGCCTTTTCCTTCCCACCTCGCCCCTCAGTGTTCCTTCTCCAGTAGCCCCTGACTTTGCACATCCCACTGTTAGAAGGTAACCCTCAGAACAGTGACTTGTTCACTGTGTTTCTTATAGTATCCTCTAGCTTTTTTTGTGCTTTGTACATATTATGTGTACATATTATATATGTGTAATATGTGTACATATTACACATTTGTTGAAGAATGAATGACTCAGTTGTGTCTGTCAGAAGCTGAAAGAATATGAGCCCAGGGCAGATGGCGCATGGCATGTCACTTCTCTCTCCCTGCTCCTCCCTCAGCCGCAGCCTGCCAAGAGGTCACGGAAGAAGGACGGGGAAGAGTTTGTGTGCCTGAGGACTTGGCTTCAGTCCTCCTGGGTTTGCTCTGTGTGGAGCTTCAGAACACCGTGGCATTCTGGCCTAAGCCAGTTAGGGTTGAGCTTCCGTCATGTGTCTGGTTTCAGTGTTGCCAGCACACAGCTGTCTCCAGGCGTGTAGATCTTGTTGAGGGCAAGGTGCATGCTGGCTAAGGGCATAGACACTTGAGTCAAGTGAGCCCTCTGCCAAATTCAGTTTGTGTCCCCTTGGCAAAGTGTCATAACCTTTCTGTGCCTTAGTCTTACTGTTTGTGAAATGGGAATGGCCTCACATGGTTGTTCCTAGGATTGAATGAGAGAATCTATGTGAAATCTTTCGAACAAGTGAGGTGCATGCTGAGCGTTCAAGCTGGCTGATACTGTGTGCAGTGCTAATTAAATCCTTCTTCTTCTGTTTGTGTCACAAGTTCCAGGTTACTAGGTCTGTTTACTCTGTGTGGCTCACTCTGCCCATCTCTGAGGGGGAAGAGCTTTGAGGGAGTAAGTGGAAACCCAGGGGGTTGGGGTGGGAATTCAGCCTGTTTTTCTGATTGTTCCCTGTAGAGGGAGGATGCTGTGATGTGAGATTTATGTGTTTGTTTTAGTTTTGTCCTGGTGATTTCCACAGGGGAAAATAATTCAGAGGGAGTAAGTGTCACCACTGGGAACTTGCCAGACTCTCCTCCAGGAGGAAGAGCTCTGCCTAGTGCGGGTAGGGAAGGGCAGCATCTGAAATGTGTGCTGGGAGGTGAGAGGTCCAAGGTGGGCTCTTATTTCTGCCTGCTTCAGAGGACAGTAACAGGCCAAAGTGTGGGCACTGGGGTTGAATTTTAGTTCCTTGTAAAAGACAGTGGAAACCTTCACCATGTCCCCAAGGCAGTGCATGAAATACTGGCAACATTGGGCCCTCTGCTGTTCTCCAGTTGGATAAATCGCACACTCATGAAGTAACTTTTTGTCAGTAAACCACTCTATAGGCCAATGAAATATGAAATACTTTCCATTAAAAATATTTTGAGGGACTTCCGTGGCAGCATTGTGGTTTAAGACTCTCTGCTTTCAATGTCATAATTCAGTCCCTGGTTGGGAAACTAAGATCCCACATGTCACATGGCATGGCCAAAATGTATATATTTTTTAATGTTACGGGGCATGTAAAAAAGTTTCAATAAAGTTTTGTTGTTATTGTCACATTTACTATGGATAAAACAACTAAAAGATGAGGGAAAATGTCAGTAATCTGGAAAGTGTTCAAGTTGCTTTGCAAGTAGCAAATTCTTAACTCCTTTAAAGAAAAAAGAAATAGGAAATTGTAGAGAATACCTTGTAGCTGGAATTAACACAAGAAAGCAAACAGAGAACAACAAACAGTGTCAGAGAATAGCTCTTGCCAGTACCAGAGGTTGGCAGATAAGGCACATTTGTATCTTCTGTTGGTGGTATGTTGTATGTTTTTAGTACACATATTTTTATAATTATATATTAATAGTATATATTAACATAGCATTACATATTTAGTAGTTTTTAAAGTGAATTTTCTGCTTTCATGGACTGTTGTATCAATCAGCTATACTAGTATTAAGCAAATGGTTTTCTCCTGTTCTGACACATGGATTTACCAGTATGTTTTGTTAACTCTGAATAAACAGGTCTGTCGGCTTTGTTTCATAAGACTGGAAATATGACATACAGCTATGTTAATAACTATGTAATTACTATGTTAATAACGCTGTTACTAAATAACCTGTATCTTTGGATTCCATTTCCAGTGGATATGTTCTTATAGTCAAACTGACTTTTCAGATTTCTAATCATCTGGCTTTTCTTCTGCCCTCTGCATACTGTGTGGACAGAATTGGAATTGTGGCTTGCTGTGATTCCACTGGAGCTCACAGACAATCAGGGTTGGTGTGAGCAAGAGTCCACATGAGGAGAGTGGAGGACAGGAGTGAGGGAGGCTGGGTGGGAAGTGGGGAGGTCCATTCAAACCTTGAGGTTGGCAATTTGGTTATAAAGTTTTGACTTCTAGGCACCGGGCCACCCAGGTCCAAATGTGAGAACAAAGGCAGATCCTTCTAAAGCATGGTGACTTTGTAACTTCCATGTGATTTCAGAATTCCAGTTAATTGTTACCTCTACTCAAATTGATAGTTGAGAATTTATTGCAGTAATGCAGTAGCAACCCACAACCTGAAAGTCCCTGACTCTCTTGTCTTCACAGGTATTGGGACGATGCTTCTTGACAGTGGTGCAGGTCCATTTCCAGTTTTTGACCCAGGCGTTACAGAAGGTACAGCCCGTGGCTCACTCTTGCTTTGCTGAAGTTGTTGTGCCAGAAAAAAAGAACAGCAGCAGTGGCGGCGGCTTGTCTGGCATGGGCCACACATCGGAACTGGAGGAAGCAGTGCGATCCTGGCGAGGGGCTGCTGAGGTAACCCTGACTCTGGGGAGATCAGTGCCCTTTGTTCAGATAGGAGAGGCTCCAGAGGGCCTTTGCCTGTTGGTTCTTAAAAAGGCCTTTTTATGTAGAAGTGTGGTTTTTCAACTGCTATCATTAGATTGTTGGTTCGTTTAACAGTGAATGCTTTTGTAAACGCCCACTTCACGCCAGGCATGCACCAGGTACTGGGAAGACAGCCTCTACTCACAGCCTCCTAGGAGAAGGGGCTTTACAAAAACAGGGTTGAGGAGAGGCCTTTGACAAGAAGTGCAGCAAAGTTTCTGGGAAGAGGGACCAGGGTGAAGAGGCTGGAAGGTAAGTGGAGTCAGCTAGGTAGCTAGATGGGGATGTAGTCAGCAGTGACACACTTCTTGTTGGTATTTTAATACTCCTTTGTTTCTGAGGCTGGAAGAAAAGCCTTGCAAGTGAACACTTTAACTAGGATTTACTGTTCATTTCACAGAGGAAGAGAGAATTTATATTATAATATTTAGTTTGACTCATAACCTCAATTAAATTGGCAAACTATTTCATTTTGTTTTAGAAATCTCCTCTAATCAAATTTGTAAACATCTTTCAACATTTTAACATTATATGTTCTGTTGTTTACTTAGTTCAGTTTTATGATGTTCCGTTGCATTGTTATTTTTTCTCAATTTCTTTTCCCTGTGTTGGTCTCTTTCATTTTAAAGATTCTCCTCTGCTTTCTTGGTGTTTATCGGAGCAGCCATGCAGTGCTAATTGGGGGTTGAGTGCAGGAGTGGTACCTGCTGACTTCATTGCAGGTGGCCGGGCAGTGCAGTCCCCACCTTTATCTTCTCACCTTACAACCGTCTGTGCCCTCCCGGGCGCAGTCTCCTGATCACGCTGCTCACACATACCTGACTCAAGGTCTTCTCTACCCAACCTGTGGGTATCATTCATGCTGAGAGCCCAGCCCAAGTGAGCAGCCTTCTGGTGCTCCTGTGACCTCCTGGCCTTGACCTTTTCCTTCACCCACTTCTGTCTGCCCTGGCTTTCTGCTTTCCTTACTTTGCTTCCAACCAGTGACCCTGCCCCCTACACACTGAGAAAACAGAGTTTTCCTAGCAGCAGCCCCTCTTCTCCATTTCCACCCAGATGACACACCTCTCCCATTCAGATCCTTTTCTGTTCCTTCCTCTTCATTACAGCAGAGGAGGAACCCTCTCCTCCTGTCCAGAGTCTGCCTCTCTCCACCCTGCCCCCACCGTCAGGGCTTCTTTGGTGGGACCCTATGTTTTGTCTCCCACCTCCTCAGCATATTCCCACCAATACACAAATAGGCTTACAAATAAGAATCCTCCGTGCTCTGCCCTGTTTCTCTGCTTTTTTCATAGCCAGCTTCTTGGAAGAATTGTTTGCCTCACCTTTGATTCACCCTAAAAAAAATTACTGTTATCAGATATTTCAAGCATATATGAAATGTCACATACATAACCATCTATCTACCTTTTAGCTTTGTCAGATGAATCTTCACTTTTTGCACATTTGCTTCATACCTTTTATTGTTAACAGAAAAATATTGTTACAAATGCAGTTGAATTCCCTTTATATTTCTCCACTGTCGTATTCATATTTCTTTCTCTCTAGATATAACCTCTTGATTTTGGAGTGTGTGACTCCTATGCATATTTTTACATTTTTATTCTATATGTGTGTATCCATCTGTGTATTGTTTTGCACAATATGAAGCTTTATATATAACGAGCGTCATTCAGCTCACTAAAATCTGGCTTCCATTCCTCCACCAGAACATGCCTTGTCTTGTGAAGGTCACTGGTACCTTCTGTGTTGCCAGAAACATTGGCAGAAATCCAAGGATCCCATTGACTCCATTTAGCAGCTCACAGCGACTTGGGCCCTGGAATCCTCTCTCCTTATGAAGAACCAAGTGCTCTTAGTTACCCTCTTACCTCCTAGGCTAGCCTCTCCAACCATTTTGCTATCTTCTCTTCAGCATAACTTATGAGTGTGAGTTCCTCAAGGCTCAGTTCTACATGTCCTTTTCCCTGAGGGGTCTCCATCTAATCTTGGAACTTTGAAAACCTCTTGTATGCTGGGGCCATGGAACGTGTGTGCCCAGTTCCCTTCCCTCGTGGTCCCAGGCCCCTGTGTTCAGCGGCTGTCCTCCTCAGGTCTTCAGATGGCTCAGCCCTTGGCCTTCCCGTGTACGCCTGTTCCTCCTCAAACCGTCCCTGTGCTAGCAAGTAGTGCCCTCTCACACTGAGGCCCCTCTGCAAGAGGCCTGGCGTTTATCCTCCACTTTTCTCTCACAGCTGCATCCAGGCCCTACGAAAGCCCTGCAGACCCTGCCTCCAACGTCCTGTTGTAGACCTGCCCCTTCATTCTGTGTCCACTGTCACTGTCACTGACTTGTTTCAGGGGCCATTACTCTCCCTGACAGCGTCAGAGGCTGGGCCTGCTTCTGCCCTTCCTGCCTTGCTGTCCCTCATCTCTCTCTGTTTCCTCAGGGTAAGGGGTAGACCCGTCCCATGACCTGCCTAGGCCCACATAGTCTGGCTCCTGCCTCCCCACCAGCCTCCTCTAACCACTCTCCCCTGCTCCCTGGGTTCTAGTTCCTGTGCCTACATCTCTGCCTGTCTGCCCCCCAACCCTGCAGGTCTGCTGACTGCCTCCTCCTCTTTAAATGCAGCCTAAATGATGATTTCTCAGCTTCTTGGGTGCTCCCTGTCACAGTTCTTTATTTCCTTTGGGATGCGTTTTTCCATTTTATATTCTTGAAATATTTTATTTGCTTGCCTTTCCAACCCATAAAAGCTGTCAGATCCAAGACTATAGGGACCAGGTTTGGTGCTCCACTGGCTTATCCAGTGACTCCTCTAATGTAAGACCTGTGAGCTACACATTTTGACTAAATGAAGAGTTCCAGAAAGAGAGCCAAATGGTTTTAAACTGTGAGACTATTAGGGTTCAGGGAGTGATTGGTCTTCAGATAGAATTTGTGAAGTTTTGGAAAACATTATAGCTGCTTAATTTCCTTTACTCTTGCAATGTTGGTAAATATTAAAACTCCATTAACCTAGAAGAACAAAAATTAACTGTTAAAAATGTTATTTGTTGTGCAAGTATTATTGTAATAAAAATAGATGTTGAAAAATTGAAAGACAGTTTATCCTGAATCCTTCCTTGCATCTAATAAATTGAATATGTATTTTTCTATATTCTCTAGTCCTGATCCATATGTATAGATAACTAGCATTTCATCACAAGATACAGATTAGTCTTCCTGTTTTTCTGTCTTAAATCCTTGTGTCTTCTTGTTTTCCTGTCTTATGTATTCATTGTTGTTGTTTATTGGTAAGTCATGTCCAACCCTTTGTGACTCCATGGCTGTAGCCCACCAGGCTTGTCTGTCCATGGAATTTCCCAGTCAAGAATACTGGAGTGGATTGCCATTTCCTTCTCTAGGGGATCTTCCCAACTCAGGGACTGAACCTGCGTCTCCTGCTTGGTAGGCAGATTCTTTATCACTGAGCCACCTGGGAAGTTCAATGTACTTTTCATAAACATATATCTAATGACTAAACAATGATTTCAAAAGTTCTGTTTTTCCTTTAATGTTTCAATGTAGTTTTTTTCCTATTGGTGAGGTTTTTTTACTTTGGTGTATAGGACCACTCAACCAAATAGATATATTTTTTAATTTTGGAAACTTGAAGGGCCAATATAGTTGGGTATCTGGTGGCTCAGACGGTAAAGCGTTTGCTTACAATGCAGCAGACCTGGGTTCAATCCCTGGGTCAGGAAGATCTCCTGGAGAAAGAAATGGCAACCCACTCTGGTACTCTTGCCTGGAAAATCCCATGGACGGAGAAGCCTGGTAGACTACAGCCCATGGAGTCACAGAGAGTCAGACACAACTGAGTGACTTTTAAAGCAGAGAAACTTAAAATGTGATTTTAAAAAATATTTGTGTATATATATATGTAACAGGTAGGTAAGTCTTTTCTGCAGGGTTTTTTTGACTGTGCCATGAGCCTTGTGGGATCTTAGTTCCCAGACCAGGGATTGAGCCCAGTCCCTCAGCAGTGGCAGTGTCAAATCCTAACCAGGGAATTCCCAGGGGCTTTCTTAAATAAGGCAGTGCTGTGTCCGTTTGTTTTCTCGTCAGTGCTTGGTTTAGTCTTTCAGAATTCCTGGCTGCTCTCTTCATAATAGAGATAATCCAGAATGACTAATGCTTAGATAGTTTCTTGCTTTATTTTAGTTGTTTCTTGTTCTTTTAATTTTGCTAGTGTCTGTAACATCCTCTTTTACCTACCAGTCACTATTTCTGTTGCAGGCAACATCTAGACTGAGAGAAAGAGGCTGTGATGGCCGCCTGGCAGGAATTGAAGTTCAACAGCTCTTTTGTTCTCAAAGTGCAGCAATTCCCGAGCACCAGCTAAAAGAACTGAACATAAAAATTGACAGTGCTCTGCAAGTATGTTTTTCAAAACTAGCACATTAATATCTGAGGAATGAAAACAAGGGGGGGAGTTAAAGCTTTGATGTTGAACCAGTTGGAAAGAGTAATAGGATAGTAGTTGGCCTCATGTCTTTTAGTAACTAGAAATTTAAGATTTCTATTTTCATTGGACTTTGTCAATTTAGAATCTACTATGTGATCTTGATTCTTGAAAAAAATTTCTTTGCAGGCGTATAAAATAGCTCTGGAAAGCTTAGGTCACTGTGAATATGCAATGAAAGCTGGTTTCCACCTGAATCCAAAGGCAATAGAAGCCAGTTTGCAGGTACGTTGTTCTGTCTGGTGGCTCCTGGGAGCTGTGGTGTGGCAGTCATGCCATCCACATGAGCCAGCCGTCTTGAAAGCTGAGCTGTGGGTCACCTCTCCTGTCCTCTCCAACCCTTTTTCAGGGCTGCTGCAGTGAGGCAGAGGCACAGCAGACGGGGCGGAGGCAGACCCCACCACAGCCCATGCAGTGTGAGCTTCCCACTGTGCCCGTGCAGATAGGATCAAGTTTCCTGAAGGGGGTCTCCTTCAACGAGTCGGCTGCCGACAACCTGAAACTCAAGACGGTAGCTTCCCATGGGGTTCCTTCAACCTGGGTGTGAACTTGAAAATGGAGTTCTTAAGGACATCTGATGGCTTGTAAAGAATCTGGTTTAAAAAGCAAAACTGAAGTGAAGACAGGAGGCATTGACGTTCCTCAGTAAACTGTTGTCTAAAAGCAGACTAGAGTGACGTTTCCCTCCCCCCATTTGATAGGTCTTTATTGAGCAATTAGTACCAGGCTTTATTGAGCATTAGTACCAGGCTAGGAGGTTTGACAGCCCCCTAGGTTGTTATAGTAACATAGGACGAGGGGGCCTCAGCTAGAGGTTTAAGGGATGTGACCCTTGAGAAGAGGACTTAAAGCAGAGAAAGACCTGAAGAATAAGTGTGGGGGTGAGGCTGGGGCTGTGAGACAGCCAGGAAGTGAGAACCTGTCCCAAGAGCTGAAGGTCTTCCTTAGAGCTGAAGTGGGGTGTCCTCTGGCTGTCAAGTATAGTCCCTAGTAGGATTTGGATTCAATAGCCCTGAAATGAAGGCTGGGCTCTTCTAGTTTATAAAAGTTGTTCAGGTGATTCTAATGTGTAGTCAGACCTGAGAGTCTAGAACAAGGGGAAGACATGGCACTGACCAAGGCTGGAGAAGCAGCCCAGGGAGATGGAAAGCCCCCAGTTTGAGGCAGGTGCCCCACCATGGCAGGTCATGTGATTAGGTTGGCATTTCTGAAAGATCCCGCTGGCTTCAGGATAGATTTTTGGCTGAAAGGAGAGCAGCACTGAAGGCTTTTGGCCATGGCCCCATCTGGTGATAATGGGAGGCAAGTGGAAGGATTCAGGAGCAACCTAGAGGTTGTAATAAGCAGGACTCCATGATTAACTGGCTATGAGAGGGAGGGGAAGGGAGATGAGACCCAAGTTTCTGGCTTGGACAGCAGTTTTGGTGCTGCTTATTAAGGCTTGATGATAGTCGTCAAAAATATATTTTTGTACATGATTTTAAGATTGCTTTTGAAATGTCCAAGGGGAGCCGTCCAGCAGGCAATTGGATGTATGGGTCTAGAACCCTGAAATGGGATCAGGGCCTGGGTCCTCACAGACAGATGGTCTCTGGAGCCAGAAGAGAGGCTAGGGGAATACAGGAAGTGTGTGGAGGGGGTTCAAGGAAACTTTGGCATTTAAGAGAGTGGCCGTGACTATTTTATAGTCACAGGGCCATAAATGAACTTCTTCAGGCATGTGCTGTATCTGCCACGGTGTACCCTCCTTATGGTACCTTGATCGGAGTACACTGCTGCTGTGAAGTCCAGCTTGTTGGGAGAGTTCTGGATCACCGGTTTGTTATGAGAGAATGTAACTCAGGAATAGCCAGATGGAAGAGGCGCCTGGGACGAGGCCTGGGGAAGGGGCTTGGCGGTTCCCTGTTCTCTCCAGGCAGCTCAGTCCCAGCACCTCCCTGTGTTCTCCAGCCCAGAAGTTCCTAGGGTGACTTTTAAAGAGACTTTTGCCAAGTTACTTTTATTTATAATTTTGCCCAAAGTGTACAAAATCAAAGGTTTTGAAAGTACACTATAAAAATGCTGTTTATGATTATGCTCTTGGGATGGGCTCTCATTTCCTGGCTGTCTCACAGCCCCAGCCTCACCCCACACTATTCTTCAGGTCTTTCTCTGCGTTAAGTCCTCTCCTCAAGGGTCACATCCCTTAATCCTCTGGCCGAGGCCCCCCTCGGCCTGTGTTACTATCACAACCTAGGAGGCTGTTTGTGGTTAGTGTTTCAGTGAAATAAATAGAGGCGAAATCTTGCCCTAGTACTGAAGTACTTAGGACCATTTGTGGAGCATCCTGTATGCCAGGCGTGTGTCAGATGTTTGCCGTGCATCGTCTCAGTTGATGCTCACCCACGAGGTGGGCACAGCCCTTTTCCCCACTTGACCGACAGAGGAGCTGGAGCCCAAGGCCGCACAGCCAGAAGGTTGCAGACTGGAACTGAAGCTTATACTGACCACTTGTTCATCCAGAATAAGGATGAAGTCTTCTGGTATTTACTTGTATCAGATAATTTTGTTTCCTTATTCAGAGGGATTCAGAACTTCAAAATTCCTTAGCTAATTTGTATCAGTAGATTGCTAAATAATGCTGTGTTTTGTGCTAGAATAGAAATCACATATGTGTATTAATGCACGTGTATCTGTATCTAGCCAGTCACAGGTTTGAGAAAATCTTTGAAGGTAATTGATGAGAATTACTTATGAAATCAAAATGAAGTGACTTGGGAGAACATAAAATTCTCCTCTCTCAAGGGCTATTCTGTGCCTATAAATGCATTTCTGTGAATTTTGGAACCTTTCATGGCTTTATTGTGAGGTGTGAACTTTCTTTTTATCACTTTGCAGCATACGATGTTGCAGCTGATGAAGGAGGCAGGCTGCTGTAATGGCATCACGCCCAGGGACGACTTCCCTGTGACCGAGGTCCTGAACCAGGTGTGCCCATCCACGTGGCGGGGCGCCTGCAAGACTGCCGTGCAGCTGCTGTTTGGCCAGGCCGGCCTGGTGAGTGAGCACGTGTGCCCGATGGGGGGAGTAGGGGAGGACATTTTAAGCGTGTGAGCATGTGCTGTGGGCTCATGTGCAGAAACACTGGATAATATAAACAGCCCTTTGGTTGCTGCAGAGGTTAGGCCAGGCGGGAAAGGAAGAGCATTATTAAAAGGTCTTTTTTTGTCCTTTACTAGATTGATGATATGTATTTGCAGGGGACCTAGTTGCAAAATGGTGTCTCAGGCTTTCCAGATTTTAAGGAAACCATCACATTAGTGATGGTAGGCCCTTTCACCTGGCCTGACTCTCCAGGGCTACAGTGGGTGTCTTTCTGTTGCTCAAACACAGCAGCCTCCTTCCAGTCTCAGGTTTTTGCCCCGATGTTCCTTTTCCCTGAGAATACTCCTCTCAGATCTCCGTGTGACTTACTCACTCTCATTTTCCTTACGTCAGCTCAAACATCACCTCCTCTGATGGTATAAGTAGTGCCCCGTCCAGTCACTTTGTACCTCAGCTCTCTGTTTACCTCCTTTTACACAATAAAAATAACAACAGCAACTCCAAACTAAGTTTGTTCTCTTCACCTTTGGTGAGAAGAGTAACTTTTGCCAAATTTGGGTGGGGTTAGGAAATCAGCATCTAGGTGTCTTCAATTTTGGTTTTTTTCACCATTTATTTGGTTGTACCAGGTCTTTTGTGACACTCAGGATCTTTAGTTGCTGCATGTGGGATCTAGTTCCCTGACCAGAGATCAAACCCGGGCTCCCTGTATTGGGATCGTGGAGTCTTAGCCACTGGACCACCAGGGACGTAACAACATCTAGGTTTTTGTTAGGCACCTTTGATCTGTGTCCCTTTGTATTTATCCTACTTTCTAGCATGAAAGATTGCTTTTTGAAGTGTTATAGGTCCTCCTCCAGGGGATCTTTCCGACCCAGGAAGATCCCTTGGAGGAAGACATGGCAACCCACTCCAGTATTCTTGCCTGGAGAATCCCATGGACAGAGGAGCCTGGCAGGCTACAGTCCAGAGCGTCACACAGAGTCGGACACAACTGAAACAACTTGGCACGCATGCGTAGCATTTTAGAAATTAAAGGAAGTTAATTAGAGATTAAGATAATTAAAGAACAGTTTCTACTCTGATTCCTACTTTATTCATAAAAGGAGCTGTTGGGAGGATGCAGTCCTTCTGTTTGGTGTGGGTGAGTGCTCTGGTGACCCAGCTCAGAGTAGTACTTGCCTTGTAGAGGGCCAGGTGGGGCCTGTCCACAGTGTTGAGTTACATTTCCCTTAAAATCTGTTCCTTAGTATAGGAACCCCTGAGAAAAAGAGTAAACTGGAGACCCCCTGCTGAAGTATGGAGGAGCCCACTGCCTTTAGTAGATTGATCCATATTCCCAAAGACCATTTTAGCTGCAACTAGGGGAACCATGTCAATAAGTTCTCCAGAAAGGAGTGTGTAAAATAAGGTAGGAAGACCCAAAGGCAGTTCTGAGAAAACATCAGTTAAAAAAAAAGTCCCATGTTATTCAGAGAGTAAAAACTTCTTCCTAGTTCTCTGCTCCTTGATCCCGGGGCAACTTTGTGTGTGACTGATGAAGAAATTTCAGATTATTGTTCTGGGGATGGGAGGAAAGAGGAAACACCTGCTTGTTCCAACAATGGCTATTGCTTGGACAGGAAGTCTTTTCTAAAAGACGCTGCAGACCAGCTGTGGGAACTCTTTACAGCTATGGAAATCGGCTCCATTAGATGCTGAATTTGGAATCCTAATAAGCAACTCTGCACCGCTTTGCCCTTCCTGAAATATTACAGATTTGGTTTTAAAGTGTTTTATGGTTATTTTCTTAAAATTCTTTTAGTTATTTGAAAATATATTCATCACTTTGTCACACCCTTTAAATTACAAAGGATACTATATCATCTGTGTAATATTAAAGACTCTCCTCAGGGCCTCCCTGGTAGCCCAGTGGTTGAGACTCTGCACTTCCAATCCAGAGGCCGCGGGTTCAATCCCTGGTTGGGGAACTAAGATTCCACACGCTGCATGGCACAGCCAAAAAAACAAAAAACAAAAAGCTGAAGAAAGGAAAACTCTCTTCCAGGGAGTTCCCTGGTGGTCTGTTGGTTAATACTCCATGCTTTCATAGCTGTGGCCCAGATTCAGTCCCTGGTTGGGGAACTGAGGTCCCACAAGTGCACAGCGTGACCAAAAATAAAACAAGAGAAAAATCACTGAGAAAGGATTGGTTCTGCATTTTTCCTGAAGTAATTCTGTTCTTATTGATGGTTGAGGATCAAGTGGCCTTAACAAAAAGCCTCACCATCTTCTGGCTCATATTCGGTCATTACACATAGGCTGCTCTAAAAGCATTGGTTTGATTTTTAATGACGTTTTTATTTCTTTCAAGTGTATCAAGTGAAAAAACACTTAGATGAAGGAAACAAAGTAATTCCTAATTAACATATTTACAGCTTGGAAGAAGTACTAAAAATGATTGTAAAGTTCAGTACATCCTGCACCTAGAATGCAGTTTCTGTTTTTTTTGAAGTATTACTGTTTTCAGTCATCTTTATTACTTGTTGTCTCCATGGGGTTCCTGACTGGCTTATGTGTTTCTGTGTTGCCAGATAGTTGACTATCTTACCAGAATAGTTCTTACCAGAGTCACTCAGCAATGATAGGCTCATGCATTTGATTTGTTTATGATCCATTTTTCTCTTTGAAAGCTGATTTTTGTTTTCGTTTCTCTCTTAGGTGGTAGTTGACACAGCACAGATTGAAAATAAAGAAGCCTATGCCCCCCAAATCAGTTTAGAAGGCTCCAGAATTGTGGTTCAAGTCCCATCCACATGGTAATGTGACTTTTACACTAACACAGGCCTAAGCTTTGATTGATGTTTGCACATCTTTGAAAAGATTGTGTTGCTTATGACAAATTTGTTACTGAATCCACAGCTTTTGAACAGAGTATATCATTTTCTCTAAGTCACCCAGCGTTTCTCTGAAGCTGAGTATAAAACATAGAATTTCTTCCCCTTTGTTCCAGCAACAACCTGCTAATCTAGAGGTCATGTCATCGCATACCTAGTGTCCTTGCAAATCTGGAGGCAGATGGAGCTGTTTCATTTTTAATTATTTGCTTATATTTATAAACTTAGAATGAAGTATTATCATTATTATTATTATTTGCTTTGACTGCATCCCTTCATTCTCTCTGGAGTTATTTCTCCACTGATCACCAGTAGCATATTGGGTACCTATTTATCTGGAGAGTTCATCTTTCAGTGTCCTATCTTTTTGCCTTTTCCTGCTGTTCATGGGGTTCTCAAGGCCAAAATACTGAAGTGGTTTGCCATTCCCTTCTCCAGTGGATCACATTCTGTTAAGGCTATGGTTTTTCCAGTGGTCATGTATGGATGTGAGAGTTGGACTATAAAGAAAGCTGAGCACCAAAGAATTGATGTTTTTGAACTGTGGTGTTGGAGAAGACTTTTGAGAGTCCCTTGGACTGCAAGGAGATCCAACCTTCCATCCTAAAGGAGATCAGTCCTGGGTGTTCATTGGTAGGACTGATGTTGAAGCTGAAACTCCCATACTTTGGCCACCTGATGTGAAGAGCTGACTCATTTGAAAAGACCCTGCTGCTGGGAAAGATTGAGGGCAGGAGGTGAAGGGGATGACAGAGGATGAGATGGTTGGATGGCATCACCGACTCAATGGACATGGGTTTGGTGGACTCCAGGAGTTGGTGATGGGCAGGGAGGCCTGGCGTGCTGTGGTTCCTGGGGTCGCAAAGAGTCGGACATGACTGAGCAACTGAACTGAACTGAACTAATGAAGTATTCTTCTTAATTTATTCAAACAAAAGCCCCTAGAAATCAGTAAGAAATGGGCAAAGCACATCGATAGGTAAATCAGAGGAGACATGGTCAATGAAGAGATGAAGAACTTGTATAACCTCACCTAACAAAGAAAGGAAGGCACAGCAGAAAATACAATGTCATTTTGCCCATCATGTTATTAAATTGTTTTAGAATAGCAGTACTAGATTTGGTCCAGACTGTACAAAAACAGGCACAGATGTTGTTGAATAAATCACACAGCCTTTCTGGAGGGCAGTTTCATTTGTCAGAAACCTAAAATAAGGGCTGTGACCTCAACAGTTCCACCTCTAGGGATTTATCCTTGTGATGTGCCTACAGATTAAGCACAGTTTTATTAGTAAATAGGAAAAATTAAACATATATTGGAATACTTTTGCAGTTAAAATCATGGGCAGAATGAATATTTAACTAGATAGAAAATGTTTGAAGTAATTAGGTAGGAAGAGATAGTAAGGAATAGTGACACTGTTGGGACCCATGTGGACTAACGTGGTAGTTGGGTAATGTGTTTGAATTGTGTTTAAATCATTTCTTCTTGAAATGTGAAGGGGGTCCAGTGGAGATTCTGCTTAAAGTTTTAGAAGCTGTTAATATTTCAAGTGTGAAAGCAAAAGTGTTAAGTCACTCAGTCATGTCCAACTGTTTGTGAACCCATGGACTGTAGCCCAGCAGGCTCCTCTGTCCATGGAATTTTTCAGGCAAGAATATTGAAGTGGGTTGCCATTCCCTTCTCCAGGGGATCTTCCTGACCCAAGTATCAAACCCGGGTCTCCTGCATTGCACACAGATTCTTTACCATCTAAAGGGTTGGTGATTCACTTCATGTCCCAGAATCTCCCTTCTGTGAGTTTCTCCACAAATTTCTAAATTTGATTATTAATTAATTTATATTCATATCTTCATTCCTGTCAAACAGTAGATTTTTTTTTTTGGACTCAGCTTGTAGGATCATAGTTCCCTAACCAGGGATTGAACTTGGGCCCTCAGTAGTGAGAGTGTAGAGTCCTAAACCACTGAACTGGCAAGGAATTCCCCAAGCAGTAGATTAAAAGCTCACATTTTTGTAAGAGTTTTGTGTTCCTGAGTTTGTTTTCTAATTCGGGTTCTTATTGAAAAACAATAAACTTAACTAGGATTCTCATTTTAAAGAAAACGTTTCCAACTCTTGGATAATTGGGTAAATATAAACAGCTAGTACTAAAATGGTTAATACTGCAGTTTACTTCCAGAACTCTCCCTGTATGATTGATTTCCTTTGTAATTCATTGCCCATCCTTGAAAGACCTCACAGATTGCAGATGCTCCCTCTGCTGGCTACTTTTGGTAAAAATGGCATAGTTTTCGGGTTTTTGTTTCAAGTTACAAAACTTGTGCTTTTTGAGAAGAACTCAAAAAGAAGTAGTTGCTTTACTCCAACTTAGAGAAAATGAAATTATTAGCAAAACTAGTCAAGAGTTTATTATTTTCTTTGCTTTTAATATAATGAAGTATCTAGATTCTTCCCCCCCCACAAAGTAGTATCTTACTTAGATTTTTAAACTGTCATATTTAAGCTGTTCACCCATTCTTTCTTTCATCAAATATTTACTGAGTACTGAATATGTGACAGACACTGTTCTAGGCTCTGGGGATTAAATCAGGAGCAAGACAGACAGGGTCCCTGCCCCTAATAGAGCTGGCTTTGTAGTGGCGTGGGGGTTGGGGAGGGGACTGCTAATAAGCATAGGAGTTAAGTTCAAGCACTGGCAAGCGTACGAGGGGAATAAGAGTAGAATGACATCATCTGTTACAGAATAACAGGTAGAGATGGCAGGAGGAAGCTGTTTTTGATGAGGAGGTCAGTTATGAAGGGTCTCTTTAAGGATGTGACGTTTGAGAGAAGCCTCCTACGCAGAGAGCAGATGGGGGAAGCATCACAGGCAGAAGGAACAGCAAATGCAGAGATCTGAGGAGTGCGGTAGTATGACTGGAGGTATGCTGGGTGGGGGTGAAGACAGGAGTCGTGGAAGCCAGGACTTGCAGGGTCCCTGGGGGACTAGGGTTTTATCTAAGAACAGGTAGAAGGTTTTAAGCCAGTCAGGGTGATTTGTCAAAAAGAATAGGTTTAGTGCCTTCAGGGGATTTTACTGATCAGTTCTCAAGACTGATGAATAACATAAAAATACCATTCTATTGATTTTTATAAAGAAATTATTAGTATCACCAGAAACCGTAGTACTCCTTTCTGTGTGACCAGAAAATGCTCACCTAGTGGGCGGACATGTGACCAGCCAGATCACAAGCAGAAGGTGGCTTGAGAACACAGAGCAAGTGTGTCCTGGTGGTCAGTGATTCCAGGCTGAGAGAATCAGGTGCATGAACCTCAGCCAGGTGCACTGGCCAGGATTCTCTCCTAGGAGCCCAGGGTCTGGTTGGGTGCTGGCAGAGCTTGCCTTGTTGCTCGCTTTCTCCAGGGTTTCTGAGACTGACCAGCTCACATCCTCATATGTGTTTCTTCTCAAGCCAAAGTCGCGTTGGGCAGTGCTACTGCCTCCTTAGGATGGCTTCGGCAAGTGTTATTTGCACCACTTAGCCCCCAGAGCACTCAGTAATAGATAGCATCTTCCTGGTTCTCCCTCTCAGAAAAGGCCTCTTGGTGGAGGTGCCCCGGGTGGGCAGTGGGGACCTGAATGCCAGCTGGAAGGCAGCTCTCAAAGGGGAGCAGTTCAGGCAAAGGCAACAGCCTCAGAGATCCTGAGATGTGAGCAGACCCAACATATTCAGGGCATGTGAGAAGCCTCGTAGTTGGGACACCATAAAGAGAGGTGACAGTGAAGAGGATCGTGTCCAGAGAGGCAGGATGCCTGGGTCACAGAATCTGGAGGGCTGTGGTGAGGGGTTTGGAGTTTATTTCAGCCACAATAGGATGCCACTGGAGGGTTCTGCACAGGGGAGTGGTGTGTTCTGATTTGTGCTAGAGGAGGCTCACTCTTGCTGTGTGGAGGAAAGTCAGGGCTGAAGCCAGTGTAGGACAGTGAAAGGGCATTACGACACCTGGAAGGCAACCCCTGCACTGAACTCTTCTCTTCCTACTAAACAGATTCTAGGCAGTTAGAAATCTTCGGAGACGCCAGGCCCAGTTGTATTGCTTCCCCCTCCTATTGCGGAGAGGCAAGTCCCAGTGTTAGCTATATCATCCTTTAAGTATTCTTATGACTACTAAATTTTTCTTTGGTGCCAAAAGTTGTGGCCTTTTGTATAAGGCCTGCTTGAAAATTTGAACCCCGTTGCGGAGAAGGGCAGCCTAGACTTACGCAACTTGGTTGGTGCCTAGGTGCCTGAAAGAAGACCCTGCTACCATGTCGCTGCTGCAGAGAAGCCTGGATCCCGAGAAGACACTGGGCCTGGTGGACGTGCTCTACACGGCAGTGCTGGACCTCACCCGCTGGAGGACAGGGAGGTGGGTGTCCCTGCCGAGGAGCAGAGCGACCACTTACAGGGTCATGTGAGCTCATGTCACTCATAGTATGTGAGTAAATAAGGCAAGAAGGGGAACTTTGGGACAACTTGTTATTTGGGAACAATTTCAAGCTTACAGAAAAGTTGCAGGAATAGAACAGAGAATCGCCTTTTATTTACCCAGACTCCCCAGTTTGTGAACACTTTTGCCTTCATTTGTTGTATCATTTCAGAGTTAAGTCCATCAAGAGGATTTTAACCAAGCTCACATTCTCCCTATGAACTCAGAGCAGAAAGGTGTTTAGAAAGTTTACTTATATCTTGCATGAAATTTATTTATATCTGAAAGCACTGACAGTTGCAAGATTATCTGTTTGTGAATAAACTTTAGAACTGGTAGAGACCTTGAACATCTAGCCACAAGCCCTCTACATGTCTTCATTCCTGAGCACACAGAGGCCAAGAACAGCGAGTTGCTTTAACCAGGGTCACTCCAGCCATCATCTGCCCAGCTCCCACCCCATGCCTTTTCCATCTCTAGGACTTTCTTTCAGTACTGGAAAAAAGTACCCAGAACACTTTGGAAGTAACAACCCTCTGTTCTTGGCACTGTCTGTGAATTACCTCCAGAGACAATCTGTGCTGCCTCGTGTCCCTGGGTCTTGCCCCTTCACCCCTCTCTGCTGTGTGGATTAGTCTTTTGCCCCTCTGCTGGATCTGCCAGGCTCCCCTGTCATCCAGGCACACAGCCAGCCTCTGCCAAATGCATCTCCCACGCTAGGCTAGGTGTGCGTTGCTCTCCTGTGTTGCCGTCAGAGGGTTTCACTCAAAATCCTCATGCCAGAATCCTAATGTAGTTTTCGTGGCCCTGTGTTAGACACGGTGAAAGTGAAAGTGTTAGTTGCTCAGTCGGATATGGTAGATGTTTTATAATAAATATAGATAGTAAGTGCTTAAATTATGTACTCTTAAAACTTTTGAGTGTTTATGAAATAAATGAACCCATTTCCAAACAGAGAGGTCTTTTTATTCTTAAAGTCTTTCTTGAACACCAAAGCAGTCCTATTTTATTGTCCAATTTGTATATTTGTCTTTTTTTTTTTTTTTTTAACACATTTCTCTTTCAATAGGGAACAAGCTTTACCCTGCATACAGATCCAGCTTCAGAGGGAGATCTGTGATTTTGGAAATCAGGCTGACTTGCCTTCTGGGAATGGGAACAAGTCTTCAGGTGGCCTGCAGAAGACATTCTCCAAGCTGACCTCCCGGTTCACCAAGAAAGCTTCCTGTCCCAGCTCGAGCAGCAGCACAAGTTACTCCATTCCAAATACCCCTTCCAAAAACATCTTCATAGCCGGGTGTTCCGAAGAGAAGGCCAAAATGCCCACTAACATGGACTCAAGGCTACAAAGCATTTTGAACATTGGTAATTTCCCTAGAACTGCAGACCCTTCACAGTCAGCTCAGAATTCCAGTAATCAAATGGCCAACGGTTTTCTCCTAGAGAGGCGTGACAACTTCCTGCAAGGGGATGATGGCAAGGATGAGAAGGGTATGAATTTGCCAACTGATCAGGAAATGCAGGAGGTGATCGATTTTCTCTCGGGCTTTAACATGGGCCAGTCACACCAGGGCTCCCCACTGGTGACACGGCGCAACTCTGCCGCCACAGCCATCGTGACTGAGCAGAAGGCAGGAGCCATGCAGCCACAGCAGCCGTCACTGCCAGTGCCCCCACCACCGCGGCCACCCCAGGCTGGGGCGCACACACCTCTGACACCCCAGCCGGGCTTGGCACCTCAGCAGCAGTCCCCAAAGCAACAGCAGCCCCAGGTCCAGTACTACCAACACCTGCTGCAACCTGTCGGACCGCAGCAACCCCCGCCCCAGCCCCGGGCCCCTGGGAAATGGGTACCCGGCTCATCCCAGCAGCCAGCGCAACCCGTCGGAGCTGGTCTGTCTCCCCTTGGCCAGTGGCCTGGCATATCTGATCTCAGTTCTGACTTGTACAGCTTGGGTCTGGTGAGCAGCTGTTTGGATGATGTGATGTCAGAGGTTTTGGGACAAAAGGCACAGGGACCTAGAAATAACACCTGGCCAAACCGTGACCAAAGCGATGGAGTCTTCGGGATGCTGGGAGAGATTCTGCCTTTTGATCCTGCAGGTATGTGAACCCCCTCCCCACCTTGGGGTTTTAACTTAAATAGTATCACCAAGGACTTTATAGGGCCTGCCTGCCATGGCCTTCCTCGTGGGAGGCAGTGACTTAATCCCCTTTAAAGACCCTTTCTCACTGCCTGATGGCAAGTATTGGGCAGCTCCAGCAAAGGGAGGAAGCAGTAGTTAGAATGAGTCTGAGAAGGTAAGTGGAACTATTTTCTTATTTTGTAGAGGACAGAACTGAGGCTGAGAGAAGCTGAGTGACTCAGAGTCCCATCAGTTACGAGGTTCCAGTTGGAGCCCCCCCATTCATGGCAGCCAAATGGCTGGCCCTTCACAGGCTGCTTTTTCCTAATCACATAACCTGTTCCATGATTCTCTTTTGCCTAAACTCTAGAACCTATGAAAGGTGGTAAAGCACCCTCCTACCTTCACAGAATTTGGCTTTTCCTGGCCTACACAGTGTGAAAATTCCCCAGAGTTACCTTAGGAAATTAGAAAAAGAATTTAGAAACAAAACAAAAATAAACTAGGAGGAGGAGTTAAGGATAAAAGTTGTTCTACACCTGAAACTAAAATGATATTGTAAATTAGCTATGCTTCAATTTCAAAATAAAAGCTGAATAAAATAAAAGCTGGATAAAAGCTGAAGCTAAATAAATTTGAAAGAAAAATATAGTAAATGTAAATAAATCTAAAAGAAGGGTCTTTAGAAAACCAATAAAATAGAGAAACCAATTTATTGCAATCCTGATTAAGACAGAGCAAAGAAAAACAAGATTAGGAAGGAGAAAGACAGCTACAGATAGAGGAGAGATTAAAAGAACTTTAAGGGTTTCCCTGGTGGTTCAGTGATAAACAATCCATCCGCCAGTGCAGGCGGCACCGGTTCACTCCCTGATCTGGGAAGATCCCACGTGCCAGGGAGCAGCTAAGCCTGGGAGCCCCAACTACTGAGCCTGCGCTCTTAACGCCTGGGAGCCCCAACTACTGAGCCTGCGCTCTTAACGCCTGGGAGCCCCAACTACTGAGCCTGTGCACTGCAGTCCCCGTGCTCTGCATCAGGGGAAGCCACCACAGTGAGAGACCACGCACCCCAGCTAGAGGGTAGCCCTCATTTGTTGCAACTAGAAAAAAACCTGCACGGCAGCAAAGACCAAATAAATAAATAAATAAACTATTTAAAAAACAAATAAAAAGGACTTTAAGACATTATCACATGATGTGATGACATCATACTAGAAAACTGAATGGAAAATAGAATCTTTTCTAACAAAATATACATGATCAGAATTGCACCAAGTAGTGGAAAACCTGTCCAGTCTATTCCAGGAAAAGAGATCAGAAAGGGAGTTATGAAGCCAACATGATTTTACTGTAAAAACATAACTTTTTATGAATGTAGATAGATGCAAGAATATGTAGCAGTATATCAAAGGAGTTATATCTGGTTCACTTCAGTAGTATAAGATAGTTCAGTCTAAGGAACTCAGCTCCTGCACCGTAATCTGTTATTTCACCCAGTAAATGAGAAAAACTCACACAGCAGAAGATGCCATCAAGACATTTGGTAAAAGACACAAGCAGTTCTTAAGTAAACTCAAAACATGAATAGAAGGAAATGTCTTGAATATGAAAAAGATTATCTACCAATAGCCAGTAGCAAGTAGTACTTTGTACAGTAAAACAAAGTCATTCCAGTTAAATCAAGACCCAAACAGTGTGTCAAATGATACCACCAATACCATGTGACTTTGTCTTGAACTTTCTGGCAAATGTAGCAAGACAAAAACAAAGGAAAGAAGTGGTATAGTATAGGTTAGAAAAGAGACATTAAAAAAAGCACGTCTCTTGGGACTTCCCTGGTGATCCAGTGGCTAAGACTCCGAGCTCCCAATGCAAGGGGCATGGGTTTGATCCCTGGTCAGGGAACTAGACCCCATATGCTGCATACAAGATACAAGATAAATATATATAAATTGATTACTTGTTACTCTAATTTAGCAAATGTTATATGGAAGTGAAAAATAACCACCAGAAGAGATTGCCTACCACATGCACCCAGCATTATCTAAAATTAAAGGAAAGAAATTTTTTCTTAACGTCTTCTCAGAATTCCTCATACTGCTGCGTGAGCTCTTTTGTTCTTGCTCCCCTTGTGTGGGTGGATGTGGGGCCCCCACCTAGGGGAAGGTCTGATAGTTCCACCCTGCTGTGGAAGAGCAAGCCCCTCTAGCCACCACCAGTGGGGGCTGGTGCGGCACATTTTCTCAATCGCTGAGAAACAGTCTGTACATTTTTTGACAGGCGCGTAATTAAATCCAGAGTATTAATGGTGTTTGGCAGAACTTTATCATCTTTAATCTCTACGGGGGCCCAAACAGCCTGTATGTCATTAACCTAGGAATCCTACTAGCTTTTCCTTCTGGATAGCCCTTTCTTACCTTCAAGTCCTTCATGTAGCTTCCTCCAGATGCCACCCCAGCGGCGTAAGGTCTACGTGGCTCTTTTTGCACGGTAAGGGCATTCTGGAAGGATGAATTCCAGAAGGCGCCCTTTCAGGCGGGGGCGGGGCGGGGGGGGGGGTGTTGCGTGCAGCTAGAACCGAGTGCCGCCTCTGGCTCAGGCGCACGCAGCCCCTGCGCGCCCCCTTGTGGCCATCTTCGTGCAGTGCACACATGGCGGCTCGCAGAGAGAGCAACCTGAGGCTTGAGCCCTGGTGTATCTCCCACCTTGAAGCTGGAAAGTATTCACTCATGAGTCATATTCAGTTTGTGAACTACAGACATTTTCCTACTGTGTCTTTTTGTTTGACTTTGTCTAAATGTCTTCTGTGCTGTTTTTCTTCAACTGGTACTGACTTGCACATCCTTACTCACTTCTGTCCAATATGTTTCCATCCACCTCTTCATACTTTCTTAAATTTCACCTTACTTACTATCACTCTTAAGATCTTCAGGCTGAATTAGCAGGTCTGCCTTCAGTATCCAGGAGAATATTGGATCAGACTTGAGCCCAAGAGGGAAGACCAGGTATTCTCTATCTGGCTGACCCTAATGCTTTGATAACTTTCAGGTTATCTTTTAGTTGAAGTCATCATCTGATCCTCTTAGTTGTTAAGTATGTAGCTCCAGACATTGGAAATTTTTAAAGTAACTAGTATTTGTCTTTCAAATTTAGCCTTGGCTAAAGCAGACCTTTTTGTTCTCTGACTTTGTGCACATTCAGCTTGCCCTGCCCTAGGCACACCCCTTCCCAAAGTCCCTATGCACACACCATTCCCCATCTTCAGACCTGTGTGCTGAAAGCCCCATCTCACCACAAGTAGACTTCTGAGCAAATTCTATAGCCCCCTCTGGGCCGCATGCCTGGCAGCCCCTCACCACTTGTCATTGTGTGTGTCAACAGGACACCCTCAGAAGGTAGGGAAGGAAACAAGAGGCCAGTTTGGGCCCCCAACCCTGTTTATTCCTCTGTCTTAATACAGTGGGTTCAGATCCCGAGTTTGCACGCTATGTGGCAGGAGTGAGCCAAGCAATGCAGCAGAAACGGCAAGTCCAACATGGTCGCCGACCAGGCAATCCCCGGGGCCACTGGCCACCCATGGATGATGCCCATCGGACCTGGCCTTTCCCAGAGTTCTTTGCAGAAGGGTGAGTGCTGGGTGTGGGTGGGAAGTTGAGTTTGGGGTCTGGGTTTCTGCAGGGGACCTTGGTATACTCTTACCAGGCCATTCATTTGTAGGCCCCCACGTGAGAAAATGGCACATGGTCAGATCTTAGGGGTCAGAGTTTCATGACTGACTATAGGATGCCAAGTAGCATGTGGTGTCCCTGTGCATTCACCATTGGTATGAACTGATGATTTCTGAGACAGGCTCTTCTGCCCTGGACAAAGATCTTATCTGGTGGTGTTTGGGACATAATTGCATGTTTAACAAGTCTTTAGCTGAAATGTGTATGGTGATGAAACCTGTGTCATTTATAGAATGTGATCCTTGTAGCCTACAAAAAAAAAAGCAAAGGTGTACAGTTCAGATTCTGATGTATTGAGAGAACTGTGGATTTTCATAATAAAGACCTTTGGGGAGTGATTTTTTTTTAACACCTCTTACTGCTCCCTGATTAATAACTCTGCACAGCTAAAGACCATCTCAGCTTTTTGTTTTCTCAAACATGAATTGCATATATACACCACAGCTTCTGAGACATTTTTAGAGGAAGGAGAGAGACAAGGGACCACTGTTGGGTTGTGAGATACGAGCAGGGGAAAGAATGTTCCCTTAGGGCTGGGGTGGGGGTGGGGGTGGGCCCAGGCTGTCCAGCCGGGGTCCAGGCTGGCTGACTGAGGCCTGGGACCAGCTTCTCTCTTTGGCTTTCAGGGATGGCCTGCACAGCGGCTGGGCGGGGGCTCAGGGAGACTCAGCCAGCTCGAGCGATGAGACATCCTCTGCCAACGGGGACAGCTTGTTCTCCATGTTTTCAGGGCCTGACCTCGTTGCTGCTGTCAAGCAGAGAAGGTATGAAGAAATCTTGAAAACAAAGAACAGAGGGGTGCATGAATGTGATCCACAGCTTATTCCTCTACAAAGCTCAGTAGCTCCATTGCTTCTAGGTACTCACGTTGAGAGAGGCAGAGGACCTCTTCCAGTACTGTCTTGCTGAAGCTTGGGTGGTGATGTAAAGTTGGGTTGAGTTTTTACTGGGAGAACAGTCTCATGCTCGTGGTAGCCCCAAATACCTGTATGACAGGCTAGGGAGTATTATGGAGAGCAGGGTCTGCTGAGGCTGGTCTGCGCCTTATAGGGGACAGCCCTTTCCATGGGAGGAGCAGGACCAGGACAAAAGTTCTGATCAACTCACCAACAGGCTTTGCAACTCCAAACGTGGGTCTGGCCCTCTCTTACCCTGTTTCTTCATCAAAGGTGGAACTGGATAAAAGTAACCTCTGAATGGTATTTCAAAGCTGAAAAAAAAAACAGGTGCAGGGTATATTAGGAGCTAAAGTTTTCAAGTGAGTGTTAGTTGCTCAGTCGTGTCCAACTCTTTGTGACCCCATGGACTGAAGCTCTTCAGGCTCCTCTGTCCATGGAATTCTCCAGGCAAGAATACTGGAGTGGGTTGCCATTCCCTTTTCCAGGGGATCTTCCTGGCCCAGGGATCAAACCCGGTTCTCCTGCATTGCAGGCAGATTCTCTACCATCTGAGCCACCAAAGGCATTATAAGTTTTCAAAAGTAGTCACAAAAATGAAAACGGACCCTGAAATAAGATAAGAATTTGTTTAGAAAGAAACGGAGAGACTGTTGTGGGTGTGAGGAAGCAGAGACCTGCCCGGTGACAAGGACATGAGCAGGAATAGAAAGTATGTGGGGTCGCCTGGGTGTCAGAAGTCACACCCTCATGTGATAGGACCAGGGTCCATCAGATAAGCGTGGGGAGCAGGTAGGTGAAGATGGAAAGGCACCTGACTCACGCAGACTAGGATGCACAGAGGAGTCACTGTGGTGATGGCAGTGGTTGCTGATCCAGGCTGGGGTGCATTCTCATGCCAGGCCCTGGGCTTGGCATTCACGTACATTTTCTCACTTAATTCTCACAAACACTGTGTTTGTTTACTAGGGCTATCATATCAAACAACAACAGACTAGAGAATTATTTAATAGCAAGGATTTTTCTCCTAGTTCTGGAGACCAGAAGTCTGAGATCAAGGTGTCAGCAACATTGCTTTCTTCTGAGGCCTCTCTCCTTGTCTTGCAGCTGGCCCTCTTTCCCCTGTGTCTTACATGGTCTTCCCTCTGTACCTCTCTGTCCTAATCTTCTTTTCTTATAAGGACACCAGTCATGTTGGATTGGAGCCCACCCTAATGACTTCATTTTAACTTAGTTGTTTAAACAACTTATCTCTAAATGCAGTCACACTCTGAGGGACTGGGAGTTGGGGCTTTAACATATGAATTTGGGTGAGGGAGGGACACCTTCGTTTGTTCAGTAGCTCCTGTCATGTACCAGGCACTGGTGGTAGAGCAGCAAACAAATCAAAGTCCCCTTCTTCATGAAACTGATATTCTACTGAAGGAAGGCTGATAAAAAATCCAATATGTTGGTTTGGACTAGGTTCTATAAAGAAGAATAAAGCAGGGTATGAGGGCAGAGAATGCAGGGGACAGCTGGATTTCCTGTGTTCCAAATGAGAGTCAGGGTGGCTTCTGTTGAGCAGAAAGCTGAACAAAATGAAGGAGGAAGTGGCAGTGGGGTATGTGGGAGAGAGAAGAATCAAGGGTGAGATGCAGGTTTTTGGCCTGAGCATCTGTGTGAAAGGGGGGTGTCATGGACCCTGATGTGGAGGACTGCAGGAGGAGTGGGACTGAGCCTTGAGGAGAAGTGAAGACTGGAAATTAGAGAGGCTGACTAGAGGTCCAGCCAGTCACCACCTCAGCTCATGCCCGCCGCCCCCCACCCCCAGCCCAGCCCTGTTGTGGCCTCCAGGGCACCACACCATGATGGCCCACCTTTGCCCCCTGCACGCAGCAGGCCCAGGGCCTCCCCACCTAGAACCAGTGCCTAGAGACCCACACCAAGCAGCTAGGTGTGCCCTGGAGGGAAGCCGGGTGGCCGGCAGGCAGCCACGGCACTGAGCTCTGGGTTCTTTCAGGAAGCACAGCAGCGGTGAGCAGGAGACCAGCACGCTGCCCTCACCGCCTCTTCTCACCACAGTGGAGGACGTGAACCAGGTATGTGGGCCCTGCTCTGGCCACAGAGGGCTGGCTTCATGGGTACAGACCATGGGCAAGGTTCCAAACCCTTAAATTTTAAGAGTTGTGTGGGGTTTTTGGTGGTGAACTACTCTCTTCCTATGGTTTTTGTCTAAATGATCAGCCATCTCAGCAGACTCAAGAGCCATGTGCAGAGGGAGTTCTGGGGCTGTGCTGTCCAGTGTGATGGCCATTAGCCCATGTGGCTACTTAAGTTGAAATTACTTAAATGTGAAGGTTGAGCTCCTCAGTTGCACCCGCCACGTGCGGTGAGCAGCCGCTGTGCTGGATGGCACGGACAGAGCACGTCTGTGGTCACACGCTCTGCTGGACCTGCTGCTCCAGGGCTGCGGGGAGGGCTGGGGCTTGCACCCTGTTTCCTCAGTGGGAATGAGGACTGGAGCCGGGGGAGGTGGGAAAGGAGGATGAGTTGCCAGAAATGTCACTAAGCACCCTCTTCTGTCTCTCAGGATAACAAAACCAAAACGTGGCCACCCAAAGCCCCCTGGCAGCACCCTTCCCCGCTGCCCAGCACCCTGCCTGGCCCAAGTGCACCACTCTATGCAGTCGCCAGCCCCGGCAGCCAGTGGAGCGACACCATGCAGATGCTGCAGTCCCCGGTGTGGGCCGCCACCAGTGACTGCAGTGCTGCCTCCTTCACCTACGTGCAGCCCCCGCCGCAGCCCCCGCCCCCACCAGCACACAAGGCAGCCCCCAAGGGCTTCAAGGCCTTCCCTGGGAAGGCTGAGCGCAGACCGGCCTACTTGCCCCAGTACTGACCCCGGGCCTCCCTGCCTGCCCGCCCAGAGCTTTTGGGGACAGGGGCCCCAGCCCAGGGCTGACTGGCTGGCAACAGCCCCCCAGAGGACCAGTGCACTCCTGTCCCAGGCAGGGATCCTTGGAGATGGAGGTGGTTGGCAGCTCCAAGCCTTTAAGGCCTGGCTTCTCAAAACTCTGGAGGCATCAGACACCTGGAGGGCCAGATGAAGATGGAGTTTTCTGACCCTCCTCAGGGAGGTGCTGGGGGATCTTCGAGTTTAATAAGCACCTCTGGTGATTCTGATGCAGGTGGGCCACTGGCCACACTTTGAGAAACACAGCTCTCAAGTTTGTAGACCCCACTGCGTGTGTTGGGAAGGCGTTGGGGCTGAAGGCTGAGAGCAAAACTGACCATTCTTCTGAAACCTTCCCTTTCCCTCCTTAACACGTTGAGTGATGACCACACCAATCACTGTATTTTATAGCTATTTTTCATATAGGTTTTTAGTTAAAATATCTCCTGCCTAAAATGCATTGAATATTTTAAGATAACAAATAAGAGTGGCTGGAGGTTTTTCAACACTATATTTAAGCTTCTACGAACTGGGCAAAGGATAGCATATTTGTGATGAGAAGCAATCACCTGGGTTTTCTGTAGATGGACAGCCCCTCGCCACCCCCAGCAGCACCCAAGGGGTGTGACCTTTACCGGATTTACAAAAGCAGGATCATAGCCCTGATGGTGCGTGGAGATGAGCCCGCTGGCTGCTGTCCGTGTGCGGGATACAGCTACACCTTCTGCCCTCATATCTTTCCACACACAGCCAGAGGCTTAGATACGGTTTTGGAGCATGAGGGTGTGGTCAGGGGGGCTGCAGAGAGACACTTGAAATTGCAGTAACATTGTGAGCTGGCTCAAGACAAACCAATTAAGATGTAGATAGGAATTAATTTAAAAGTTTTTCTTTAAAGAAAAAAATAAACCACCTCATTTTCAGTTAACATGTGCTGTTAAATAGATAACATCCTGTGGATTTAGGGATATTTTTCCAGCCAGAATGGATCCAGAAGAATTGAATGGTGCTTAAATTGAGAAATAATAAATATATCTATATAGACTAGACATATCCCACTGTATATTAATTGAGGTTACAGAAGTTCTTTATATAAAACTTATTTAAATTTTTCATACTTCATCTTTGAAAAAGTCTAATTGAGAAAAATCCATAATATTTTCTGGTATGAAAGTTTGACAGTATTAATATTTTTTTTTTATATTTTCTTAAATCATTAAACCATTTTAATATATGTTAACTACTAATAAATGGTTTATTCTTTCTAACTCCATATAAGCTTTTCCAGCAAAGATTGTAATAACACAGTTATGTTCTCATTTTTCTATGAATATAGGTAAATTTATATTTAAAAATACCAAAAAGAATATATATATATATATGTATGTAGACACACTAATTATAGAGGACCCTTAGGGTGTCTGAGCCCAGCCGTCTGAGTCTTTAGTACTGTGGTGCCAGGCTGTCTCCAGGCCTCGGGTGTTGTCTTCTGTGCTGAGTGGGGACGTCAGTGCTGCCTGTAGTCATGATCCTTTCACCGTGGGTTCTGAACATTCACCTCACCATGTTTACAGAGAACTATTTTGTACATAGACTTTTCAGGCACGTGCTTTGCACCAACCCTGCGTGGCTCTTGTCCGTGTTAGCCGTCACAGTGTGTGCACTAATGTCTGTTGGAGTTGTCTGTGGCTGTTTAGTTGTAAGATAGTTTTCTTCTCTCCTTCAGTAATGTGTCTCCAGTACCCCGTGTTTCGAGTTCTATTATACTGAAGTACCCTTGTTTTAATAGTGCCTCCCCAAAGACCTCACCCTGGACAGAGGTCAGTCCTTTATGCTCCAGCGCAGGTGACATAACATTGCTAACTGTCACTTTCCAGTCTGTTTTTCTCGATTAAGGAAGACATTTTGTAATTGCGTCTCCATGGGCTGTGAGACTGTGTGAAGCTGTTTGTGTAGTCTCCTTGTGGGTGCTGTGTTCTCAGCACCGCCTTGCTCTGAACACTGGTAATTCCAGGTGCTGCGCTCGGCAGAGGGGTCTCGCCAAAGCGCATGTGTGCGCGTGTGTGCGTGTGTGTCCTTTGTGTGGCCAGGCGTGGTTGCCTTGCTCGTGTGACTAGTTACAACGCTTCCAAACTGGAACTCTACATTTTGTATCTTACTTTTAAAGCTCCTATAAGTAAAATAACTATTGGCTTTATTAAAATATACCTTTAATAATTTTTGGATCTCTGTCTAAAATGAACTGCAGCAGATAATCATGTCAGAAGCCCTGTCTGATTCATTACTTTGAAAAGCTGCACACGAATAGGCTTTTAGGTCAGCCTGTCCTCTGACTCTGAGCCCTTGCAAGGGTAATACCTCTGGGGGTATTAGGATAAGCTGGGGCACGGGAGGCAGTGCTGGCATACAGAAAGTGGGACAACCTACCACATCTCTCCTGTTGGCTTCCCTGAGGCCAAAGCTGGAAGAGCCTCTCTGTGGTCAGAGCCACTGTTGTGGTGAAGGAGGCCACCTGAAGAATGCAGACTCTCCTTGGGTTGTGGTCTGCCAACACACATTCCAAGTGTGGGCACTTGTGAGCTGCCCAGCCAGCCTTTCCAAGAGGCAGACCCAAGGATGAGCTCTCCCCTCACTCTGCCAGGGACCCGCCATGTGGCAGACCCTCCCTCATAGGTACAAGAAGGACTAGTTGCACTGGATGGTGCCATTCTGCTGTGGAGAAGGAAAGATTGTAAAGTGGGAACCAAAAGGAGGGGGAGTTACAGGAGAGTTTCAACTCTTTCACTTACAGCAAGACAGCATTTGATTGAAACTTCTTCCATGAACTTAAGAAAATGGAGTAAATGAGTATAAATATATAACCTACCAGTACAAGTACCACTCTGGCTTCTTTCTGCTGAGACTCCCAGAAGCTGAGCATGGAGACATTAAATACACCTCAGGACAAGGTTACTTAGTAACAGCCATGTTGTATGAGTATTGCTAAGGAAGACACTGAAAATTCATAATAAAATGCTAGCCAGAACATTGAAATGTTAAACATTTATAACAAAATGTACACATTTTATAAAGTGTTTAAAATGTGAACACACTTTATTCATATGTGTTCCTATTTAACATTAGTACCCAGTGCTGTTCTCCGGACAAGAACACTGGAATGGGGTTGCTGTGCCCCACTCCAGGGGATCTTCCTGACCCAGGGATTGAATTTGCATCTCTTACATCTCCTGCATTGGCAGGCGGGTACTTTACCACTAGCACCACCTGGGAAGCCCATATTGTTGCCTGGAGAATCCCATAGACAGAGGAGCCTGGAGGGCTACAGAGGGTCACAAAGAGTCAGCCACAACTGATGTGACTTAGCACCCACGCACATGGTCCTATTCACTGACTTCTAATTGACAACAGTGGTGGAGACAGGAGTCCTGTAAACCCAGCTCCGTCCTGCACGGGTGGGGATGGAAGCGGACAGATGTTCACCAGAGCCTCAAGAAGGTCCCCGGGGGCTTTGGCTCAGCTGAGAAATGGAGGAGGACACACAGGCAGGTCCTTATGAGGCTGGTGACCCTCCTTTTCCATCAGGTTCCTGGGAGAGTGGGCATCCAGTTCTGGGAGTATAGCTGAAACTCTGCATCCCAGCCATGGTGTTGGGAAAGGACAGCCCACTGTGTGACCCCTCTCGCGATCTGCTTCCTGATGTGGAGACAAGAAATAAACCCCGCCAAAGGTCAGCTCCATGATTCCCAAAAAGACATGTATGTGGACAAGTGACTGTCAGGGTCTCAACCACATGGGCCTGGGAGTCAGGAGCCTCTGGGGCCAGGCTCTTGGAAGTAACACAAACAGATGGCCTTAGGATCCACAGGGGTTGGCTGGCTGGGCGCAGGTCTCTGCTTGTCTGTGAGGGGGACTGTATTTGGGCCTAGGTGAGGAGGAAGGATTGTTTCACGAGTGTCATATTCATTTCAACATTTCCTATTGTCAGGCTCCTTGCTATGCTAGTACAGGAGCCAGGCTGCATATAAAATGAAGTCTCTGCCCATAAACTCAGTCTTTTAGGGAAGACAACTCCCTCTTTCCCATTTTTGGTAAGAGATACATATTCAAGCACTCAATGCTCAGGCAGAAATCCTAGAAGACATTTTTGATGTTCTTTACTCTCCTCTTTCACTTAATTAGCAACTCCTACAAGTGCTCCTGTGGTCTTCCCTGGTAGTTCAGCTGGTAAAGAATTTGCCTGCAATGCAGGAGACTCCAGTTCGATTCCTGGGTCGGGAAATTCCCCTGGAAAGGGATATGCTATCTACTCCAGTATTCTCAGGCTTCCCTGGCGGCTTAGACAGTAAAGAATCCGCCTGCAATGCAGGAGACTCCGGTTCAATTCCTGGATAGGGCAGATTCGCCTGGAAGAGGGCATGGCAACCCACTCCAATATTCTTGCCTGGAGAATTCCACGGACAGAGGAGCCTGGAGGACTACAGTCTATAGGGTTACAAAGTTTAGTCGGACACGACTGAGCGACTAAGCACAGCACAGCACAAGTGCTTCTGCAAGCATATTTCAATTCCACCAAGTTCTTATATCTCTACTGCCATCAACCTGGTCCTCCCTATCTCCTGCCTTTCCTTCTGAGGTCTAACGTCTCCTGCACACCCCTGCTACCTCGAGGAAGCCTACCCACAGTGCCCACGTGCCTGGGCCTTTCCATCAGTTCTGTCCGGCCAGAGCTCAGCCTCTACCTGGCCTTGTTTAGTACTCCGCTGTAATGTGTGTTTGCGCATGTCCCTCTCACCAGAATCAAAGCCTCAGTAGAGCAAGGAGCAAGTCTTGTTCATGGCCACAAGTGCAGGGTGCAGAACAGCGCGAAGCAACTCCAGATAATACACACGAAATGAGGTGCTGCTAAGGCCAGAGGCAAATTCTAATACAAAACCAAAACACAGAGCTAGACTTGAATCGGTTTTCACATTGGGCTAAAAGAATACGCAATGACCAGGGTTTGTACTAGAGCCGCAAGGAAGGGCTGTTTAGCTTTTTACCAAGTACAGAGTTTTCTCAGGGTGAAAACCCATGCCCATGTGCGGAGGAGAAATTTTTTTTTAAAGACGTAACTGGATTCACGAGGAAAATCTGGCGATATTCCGAAGCGACACAACTCAGCTGAGCAGATCACCGCGAGCACGCAACACGAGCTCCGAGCCTCCTGGCGCCGCTGACTCCGCCTTCCGGGTTTCTCTTAGCCTGCGCACGCGCAGTCCGCCCCGACCCGGAGTCTGCGCACTTTCGCGCATATGTCCATCCCAGACGTGCGGGCAGAGGCGTCTGCAAGTTCACCGGTCAGGAGTCGGCGCCCGTCTGAGAGCGGGGACATGCGCACACGTGCACCCCCGGACGTGCGCGCCCACACGCAGACGCGTGCGCTCCCCGCCCGCTGGCTACCTACGCTGGTCCCGCCTTCCCAGTGCTTAGACGCGTGCGCACCGCCCCTCTGGAGAGCGTGGCGGGTGCCGGGGGATTCGCGGAGTTCCGGAGAACCGCGACTCCAGACCCTTTCCCGGTCACCGTGACTCAGCATCCTCGGTGGGTGCGCCTCCTCGGAGCAGCTCGCGAAAAGCCATCGGCGTGTATAGCCCCACACCCGACCTCCTTCAACCTCGAGCCCCAGAACTGCTGCTACCCTTTGCGCTTGTCATGGTGATCTGGTCTCCATGCCCTGCCAGACTCCTGTCCAAGGCCCTGAGTAGAGGCCTGACTTAGGTCCACCCTTTAATCCAGCCCTCTCGCTCGGTTCCTAGCATTTTGCCAAGGGCACTTGAAGGTGCCTGGCACTGGAGCGGTCTATTGAACTTTGAGAGCCAGGTTTTCTTTGGATGGAGGTTGTCAGCCCCGGGTCTGGATGCATAGAACCCTCTGAGAGAGCCACTTCTGAACACTGGTACTGTGCGGTTTGCAGACAGGGCTTGGCTCAGCATGTGGAGCCGATTGTGGGGATGGTGGTAGAAAACAGGTTTAACTTCTATCAGTATATGGTATATATGGTATATCAGTATATAAGTCGTGTCCGACTCTTAACCCATGGGCTGTAGTCCACCAGGCTCCTCTGTCCATGGAATTCTGCAGGCAAGAATACTGGAGTGGGTTGCCATTTCCTTCTCCAGGGGATCTTCCCGACCCAGGAATCAAACCCAGGTCTCCTGCATTGCAGGCAGATTCTTTGCCAACTGAGTTATGAGGGAAGCCACTTTATCATTATAAATATAAAATTACCTTAGTATTTTGCTAAACTGCAGACCTCATCCCACTCCCCAAGGTTTGATTAGAGAGGCTACCCTCCACATCGCAGTGTCTAATACCCCCCTCCCCGGCTACTCCTTTCCAGGTAAGAACCTCTCTGCTGCCCTACTCAGGGGCTCAGATCCAGCCCAAGGGGAGCAGTGTTGATCCAGTGGTTGTATTCTCCTACCTCTCTGCCTTTGCCTATCCTCTGTCCTTGCTTTTGGAAATGTCATTCTTGGCCATTTCCACTTGTAAAATTCTACCCTGTCAGATTTAAAGGCTTAATTGATATTCAAAGAGAAGGGTGGTGCGCGGGGGGGGGGAGTGATGGAGAGGGCCTGAAAGAATTGCCTGCTCCTCCTCGTTCCCTGTACCCTTTTCCCAAGGCTGAAGAGTCAGGAAGTGGCCTAGGACAGGACCAGGGCAGGTTTGTGATTAAGAACAGGGATCAAGACTGGGGCAACCTTGAACCTCTGATTCTCTTCTTAGTTGAGCAGAATGGCTATTTTCAGATTTCTTAGCTTGTCTGTTATGTGGAGAGGATAATGGGATATCCCTCATGGGGTGCTATGAGGGTTATGTGGCAGAATTTAGCACAGAGCTCTGCATGCAGTAAACTAGCAGGAGTAGGAAAGTAACCATACTTTCCTGCTAATATAGAAAATCCACATAACTGGAATTTCGACATGCAATGTTAAAATATTATGGGGAGATCTGAGAATTGGTGGGAAATCTGGAATAACTGAAGCTGCTGGGAATCACAGAGGCCAAACTGCTGGAGGTGTACACTAGAGAATGTTAAAAAGAAGATGAAACCTTTAAAAAGGTAATCATTGGAGGCCTTCCCTCCTTCATCTTTAGGACCTAAGCTGCTCCTGTGAGTTTCAGGTAGATGAAAGTAGACATTGGGGAAGATATTGTGGCAGGGGGCAGGTGAACACCCATAAAATCTTTGGAAAGGTTGGGAGTTGTAAATGACAGCTTAACTCAGAACAACCTCAAGATGAGGGGAAATCAGTGGTTCGTGCTGCAGCTGCAGACCGAGTTGGCCTGGTCCCAGGAACTTGGGTGATGGGATTCACTCTGCCATCTCTGGAGGTCGTTCTCTTCATGGTCTATTCTTTCTGACAGGCAGCTTAACACTACAAAAAAACTTGAGTTTTTCCTACTGACTTTGGGTCCCTGTTTGGCTGTCTTGGGCTTCCCTGGTGGCTCAGATGGTAAAGAATCTGCCTGCAATGTGGGAGACCCAGGTTCAATCCCTGGGTTAAACAGATCACCTGGAGAAGGAAATGGCTACCCACTCCAGTATTCTTGCCTGCAGAATTCCATGGACAGAGAACCCTGGCGGGCTACAGTCACAGAGTTGCAGACAACCGGACACGACTGAGTGACTTTCACCTCTGACTACTTAGGTCATGTGTTCATCTCTGGCTTAAGTCATATGTTCATCTCTGATTCAGTCAAGGAGGCAGAGGAAGAAACCCAAGGGTGAGAGGTAGTGGCTCTGGATCAAGACAACAGATAAACAGACGTCTCCTGTGATCACTGAAAAGAGCCTGCTTGAGAAGAAGGGAGGCAGTGGCTCCTACTGTCGAGAGTCATCAAAGGAATCATAGAGCAAGTGGATGTTATAGGTAATAGCTACTGAGACTGGCCTTCCTGTTGGAGTTCTGTTCTGAAACACAGGATTGAGGGTTGAGAGTGCTGTTCTGTGCAGATAGCTGCTTGGATGGGAACTCTGTGATTGGAGGGTTTCTCAGAAACTAGTGGAACAGATGGTGTTCAGCACTGTCAGGGTTCTGCTGGATGTGGGAAGCCCATTTAAACCTCAGAGTTGACAGATGACCCAAAACTTTGAATAAGGGCCATGTGGCAGGACTGTTCCCTGCTAAGTCCTGTGACCATCTCTTCAATCTCTGACCCCTCTCTCTTTTCCTTCTATATCTTTAGGAACTCAAATAATTCTGGGCAGAGAGAGAAAGGCCAGAAGTGGCAGTGACAGTATGGTACTGGGAGGTAGGTCAGAGGAAGAGCTAAGCCTAGGACTGCAGCAGGCCATGGCACACTCCTGGATGGATGGCATTTCTGGGGGAACTCGGCGATGGGAGAAGCTCAATTTGAGTGCACAGTCCTTGGACCTCTTCTCTCTGACTACACTGACTCTGTCTTAACCCACACTCTCCTCTAGGCTCATGACTTCAAATGCTGTCTATTCACTCATGACTCCCAAGTTTTTCCTCTTGTCTGAACCATCCCTCCTCATTCTCCAGACATGAACACCTAACACCTCCACTTAGATGTCTGATAGGTTTTGAAAACTTGTCAAAAACAAGGTAATGATCTTCCCCCTAAAACTGGCATTTCTCCAAGATGCAATGGCAATTCCATTTTTTTCCAGGAATTTGGGTAAAAAACCAGATGTTATCATTGACTGTTCTTTTTCTTTCTCTTAATTCTTCACTCCGTATATATAGATCACCAGGCCCAACTCTTCCTACCTTGACACCTTTATTCCTGGTCTGCATTCTTGCTGTAGCATCCTATCTGTTGTCCTTACTTTCATGCCGACTGAATTGTTGGTGTGATTCTTTGGTATGTCCCCCCTTTGTTTAAACCTTTCAACGGTTTCCCATCTCTGTGGGAATAAAACTCAAAAACGTCTTGCTTTCCTTCTCTCTCTGACCTCATCGTCTTATCACTCCGTTCCTGCCACACTCGCCTCTTGCAGTTGCTAAAATATCCGCGTGCTTTCCTTAGGAATTTTGCAGCTCCTCTTCCCTTTGCCTGAACACTTCTCCTCCAGATTTCCAAGTGGCTTGCTTTCTCACCTTCTTCAGGCTTTTGCTGAAGTTTTGCCTTGACCATTCTATTCAGAATTGCATCTTCTATTCCCAGCACCCTTTTCAATTTCCTTTTTCTCAGTAGCACTTACCAGCATCTGATAAGCCATATATTTTACTTGTCACCTAAGCGTCCCGAACACCTGGAACACTACCTGTAACACAGAAGGTTTTGGAGGGAGTTGTGTCAAGTGAATGAATGAATGAACGAATAAACTAATGAAGCAGGCAGAAGCTCGGCGTCTGTTCCCCAATCAATTCCAGGCAGAGGCTGGCAGAGTAGCAGCAGTCCAAGTGGCTGCCAGTTAGAAAGGAGAGAAGAGCTGAGGCCCCGATCCTCGGCTGTGGGCTTGGTTGCCCCCGGGGCGCGGACGGAGGAGCGGGCCGGGGCGGGGCCGGGGCGGGGCCGGGGCGGGGCGGGGGCGGGCCGGGCCGGGCGCCTGCGCCATAAAGCTCGCTGCGCTCCAGGGCCGTGCGCCGCTCTTCACGCTTCCTACTCGGCGCCCAGGTTCGTGTTCCCAGCCACTCACGCCATGGCCGCGCTCACCCAGAACCCGCAGTTCAAGAAACTGAAGACGTGGTACGAGCAGCACGGCTCTGACCTCAACTTGCGCCGCCTTTTCGAAGGGGACAAGGACCGCTTTAACCGCTTCAGGTGCGTGCGCGGGACGGGAACGGGGGCGCGGACGTGCCGCACCGGGATGCGGCTCGCGGGCCGTGAGGTGCAGGGCCGGGGCCTAGAGGGCGGGGCGGCGGTCCCCCGGGGGTGGGCGGCCATGGATCCGGGCCCGCCCAGGCCGCACTTCGTCCTTGACGCCTCCTTGAAGCAGGTTTCCGGGTGCTCGCCGGAGGTCTCAGGGCCCCGGCAGCTTCGTCTGGAGGAGTGCCCCCCTCCCCGCTTCTCCTCCAGGGGGACATCTCTCTTCCCTCCCCTACCCCCCCATCAGTCCCGGCCGGCTGAAGCAGTCCATCCTTCCGCGGTTGTGAGCAAAGGCCCTCGCTGACGCAGCAGGCGCGGAAGGGCTGCTCCCTACTTCATGCGGTCCTGGCTTAGAATGGACCATTCGCGGGGTGTGGTCAAGGGTGGGACAGGCCCGCGGGATTTGCGGGGAGCCGCGGTTGAAGGCTGGAGAGGTGGGGCTGTGATTCCTGCCCTGGAGGCTAGATCCGGAGACCCGTGAACGAGAGGTAAAAGAGGAAATCTTGGGGGTTGGGAATGGCCAACCCATTGGTGCAGGTATTGGGCAGGGGAGATCTGTGGCGCCAGATTTGAGGTCCCTGATGGCCAGCCCTGACCTCCGGGGCCTTCTTCCCTGAGTAGGTTGGGTCTCAGGAGCCCTGGGCCAGAATGGTCACTCCCTGGCCAAGGCGGTGGCAGCGCTCCCAGCTGTCTCCCCATCCCCCAGCTGTTTTCGCGGAGGAAGGGCCCCTCACCCAGTGTATGCATCTTGCACTGTGCTGTTCCTGCTGCACATCAGCTGGGTGGGCGGGCCGGTGACAGACACCACTGTGCTGGCCAGCTGAGGCTTGTTTGGATTTGGCACGGGGAGGTTGTTTTTTCTGGAAGCATCTCGTCGGGGAGCAGTCTGGGGTGTGGTGGGCAGCTTCTGCTATCTTTCTGCAGCTTGAACCTCAACACCAACCATGGGCACATTCTGGTGGACTACTCCAAGAACCTGGTGACGGAGACTGTGATGCAGATGCTGGTGGACCTGGTAATGTTCTGCTTCGAAGGGCTTGACCGGTGACCCACGATGTGGCAGGCGAGCAGGACTTTCTGGCGCCCCCAGATCCCTGAGCATCTTTACTTCCTTCTCTTAGTGGATCTCAGTCACTGCCTCTGTGCCCCTGCCCCTGGCTGAGGTTCTGACCGGCATCCCAGGGGACCCAGTGCCCGGATGTCGGAGCAGACCCTTCCCAGGCAGTGGGGGAGAGCAGCGGGCTGCAGCCATCCCTCAGTCCCATGGGGAGCTGCACCAAGCCTTGTGCTTGGGGGTTGGACTCTTGATGACCATCGTGGGTGGGACCGCCTCTCAATGTCTTCTCTTCTCAGGCTAAGTCCAGGGGTGTGGAGGCCGCCCGGGAGCGCATGTTTACTGGTGAGAAGATCAACTTCACTGAGGTGAGCTGGTCAGTGGACAGCAGTCTTTGCACACCCTCCACAGCCTCTTGGTTCCCTTTGGGGGTGCATCTGGCTGTTTGCAGCATCGCCTTGTGTCATACTCCTCCTATTAGGCAATGCTTTTGCTTAACAAGGGACCTGAAGGTCTGTTTTCTCAAGCAAGTTGCAGGGTTTGGGGTGTGTCTCCCCCAAGCCTGCAGTCTAGGTCTGGTGAGCGTGGATGGCTTCCGGCGTCTGTGTCTGCCTGGGGACAGCAGCTCTCAAGCCTGCAGGGAGAGGTCTTCTCAAGACATGGTCAGAGAAATGAACTCTGATCTGTTCTTGCTGCAAGTTTCATTAGTGAAAACCAGACTCCTGTCAAAATCAGTCTCATTGGGCGGAGTCAGCAGGAAGCTATGGCAGGGCCAGGTCTGGGCCACCCTGTTCCTGAATCACTGTGGAAGCCTTGGAGGCATAAGAATCACTGAGCACTCAGAGTGTCATCCTCGTAATGTTCTTAGTCTCCTTTTACATACGGGGAACCTGAAACTCAGATCAAGTCACTTATCTAATTTCATTCTCTTTAAGTGGCAGAGTCAGGATTCAAGCACATCCTGTCTTTCACTGCTGGGCAGTCTGAGGGAGGCTGCAATGAAGGAGGGCTTCCTGGAGGGGTCATTTCATTGTCTACAGAACATGGCTCAGAAGTGAGGCTGGGCAGGGTGGAGGGTAGTATGGCATGAAGCCCTCCACCTTAGCGAGCCTCTCCCTGGGTTGGAGTCCTAAGATCATCCCTTCCTGTTCCTCCAGAGTCTCAGATGTGTTTCTTTTAAGGCCTGTGCTGCCCGAAGCTCGATGGGACTGTTGTTCTCAACTTGATAAGGCCAGCTGCCTGGCGCCTATCACAGACTTAGGATCTGTTTTGGTTTCCGGTGGTGGGTGTGATGAAACCCTTGGTGAGGGAAGGTTGAGTTGCCTGCTTTGCTCCACTTTCAAGGGGCCAGGACACTTTTCAAAAGGTGCCAACAAGAATCATGAACTTTTTACCAGGAAGATGAGACTGGGCTTCATGAACATTGGTCCTCTGTAGCCACTTGTTGCTTGTCACTGGCCTGTGTTGCCACCAGCCTGCCTTCGCTCACTCCATTCAGCTTTCCTTGACCTTGCATGCCCTGAACATCCGGGGCTCACTGGGACCTGTCCTAGGCCCGTTCTGGTCTCTCTCCCCTTGTGACTATCTGCAGCACAGAAAGCAAGGGGAACTTGCCTTGGTCCCCACCTCTCCTGGATCCTGGGGCGGTCCCTACTTCTGTGAACACACAGTGGGTTCTCTGTATGAGTCCAAACACTTAAAGACCTTAGGGCCTGAATGTCCATTGGGTGCAGCTGGGTGTGTGGCTGCAGTGGGCCGAGGGCCTTCACACGCTGACTCTCGCCCCCAGGATCGGGCTGTGCTGCACGTGGCTCTTCGGAACCGCTCAAACACACCCATTTTGGTGGATGGTAAGGATGTGATGCCAGAGGTCAACAGAGTCCTGGAGAAGATGAAGTCTTTCTGTCAGGTATGGGCTGGACTTCCCAGTAGCCATGTGTGTGCTTGTATTTGGGAATCTAGGGGTCTGGATGGGCTGCCCTTCCACTCTCCTTGGAGAGGACCCCAGCTCTCAATAACCTGAGGTGGGGGCAGTGGGTGTGATTGCTGGCCATGGGGGGCTCTGCTAAGGCACGGATTCCCCTAACCCTGTTCTCGGGGAACCCACTAGCAGCCATGGAGCAGCCTTCTTCCTGAACTGTAACACCTGTAGGCTCACAGTGACAGTCTGGCCAGGGCAGAGATCTGAAAAGAAAAGTGAGGCCTCTGGAGGATGGAATAGTCGGGGAAATACTTGCTTTTTGTAACCTCTTAAGTCATAGATCTTTATTTCCTGGCCTAGAACTAGATACAATTGAAAATTTAGGATTTTCTTGACCACACCCCTGCCAGATTTCCAGAGCAGTCTTTATTTACTGTTAAATCTTGCAGAAGTTTCTTGTGCATGCACTAGCTTGTCTGCCGTCTCTTCTTTGAAGCACATGCACCCACAGGTGTACACACACATGCAGCTTGTCCCTGCTGCAGCATTAATGCACATAACTGTGCTCCTTCTCCGTGGGTGTTGGGGTTGCCTCAGAGACCCGCTGGAGAGTTCCCCACATATATTGCCGTTGCCTCAGTATCTACCCCAGGGATGGTTCTGCAAGAGTTCGTGGGTGTCCTCAAGCCTGTGGTGCAAGGGTGATGTCTGTGGGCTGGACTGTTTGTGTGGGCCTGTGCACGTCTGCGTGTGTGGATGATGCGTGCTCTGGGAGTGATAATCTAAGCTTTGGTCAGCTTTTCCCTGGGAGCAGTGTCCACCACGTGTGGCTGGTCAAAGTCTGGTTACTTTGGGTGAGAGCCATCTTCCAACTGAAATAGCGGAAGGCGATCTGGGCATCCATCCTAGAGGCAAAGGCAGCCAAGTAGGACTTCACACGGTGAGAAAGTCTTGGGATCCTGATAGGAATCTGAATTCCAGAATGTCTCTTCACAGGGGATGGTGCTGCTGATGGGCTTTGGGTGGAGGGGAGGGCGTTTCCCCCCCTTCATGGATCACAGCTTTGTCGTGGTCAAGAGGCTTTTGTAACTCACTGAAGCAATGAGCCATGCCGTGCAGGGCCACCCAAGTCAGACGGGTCATAGTGAAGGCAAAAGGAGAAGGAGGCGGCAGAGGGTGAGATGGCTAGATAGCATCACCAACTCAATGGACACGAATCTGAGCAAACTCCAGGAGATAGTGGAAGACAGCAACCTGGCGTGCTGCAGTCTGTGGGGTCACAGAGTGGGACACAATTTAGTGACTGAACAACAACAACAAAGGGTGTTTCCAGCTATCAGGTGTGAGCGCAAGAACTGATGTACTCTGTATGAAGCTTTGTGCTCTGCTTGGTCAGCCTTGGTGTGCAAAGGCATGCCAGGAGGAGAGTGTGTGGCCCTGGTTGTCTGGGAAACTGTTTCCAGGAGAACCCTCCCTTACAGCTGGCTGCTGAAGTACCTGACTCAGACTGATGGGTATTTATAGTACAAAAAAGCTGCTGAATAGCAGCATTTCCCTGGTGAGGAACACTCCCCAGGGCTGTGCTCTCAAAAGTTCACTAAGATTGGGTGAGAATGTTCACCGTGACCTTGATTGCCATGGCAAAACCTGAAAACAGCCCGCCCTTATTTATCAGAGGACTGACCAGTAAAATCGGTATATGTTCATATACCGTAGTCCTGGGCACCATTAGGAATTAGGTATCTATAGCTCCGTTGACCTGCTCTTCTATTCGGGATATACTGTGAAGTCAAAAAGGGAAGTTACAGAGCTGGTGGGTTTCGTTAGACACCATCTGGTCAAATAAAGGGTATGTGTGGTTCTAGTAAAGATACACAGTTTCCCCTCTTGGATGCTTTATTATGACAAAACTGATGATGAGATTGAGGGTTGAAAAGCTGAGTAATTTATTTTTCTTTCTGTATTGATGGAAAAGGGCTCATGGCAGTTGATTATTATCTAAAAGAAATAAAGTTACCACGTCTTACTGGTTTTGGGAAATCCATGTATATTAGTTTCCTATCAGTATGTAACAAATACTTAAGAATTTAGCAGCTGAAAACGACAGTCAACATTTCGGTTGATTGATTCTGGCTCCGGTCTTATAAGGTTGTAGTCAAGGTGTTGGCCCAAGGTCACATTCATCTGAAGGTTTGATGGGGGCTGGAAGACCTTTTCCCAAGATGTTTCACCAGCAGTTGGTGCTAACTTTTGGGATGCTTTAGTTCCTCATCTTGTGAACCTCTCCACAGGCTATTTGAGTGTCCTCATTATATTGAATATTTGCATGGTTACACTCTGGCTGCTTGCACACTTTTTAGAAACCTCTGAAAGGTGAATATAGTAGTATCTTTTACAGATAGCTTAAAAAAAACCAAACAGGATGTAATGTATAGATATTAGCAGGTCCATAAGTATTTCTGTTCCCTTCTGAAATTTAACATTGTTTTTCTATAATAAAAAGTTTAAAAGGAAAAAGGACCATGAAAGTTCTATGAGTAAAAAAAAAAAACTCCACAGTGTTATTTCATAAGCCTGTTAGTATAGTTTCATACTTCTAGGGGCTTTTGATCAGTGTTCTTGTCTCCAAAAGTATTCTTGAAAAGTATCTGTATTTTATTTACACATACCATGTAGTTGTTTCTTGATGGGCTTTAAGCCCCATTTCATCCCAACATGGATGTATGGAAAGCAGCTGCTTTGGGAAGAAAGTGTGAAAGTAAGGTTGAAATGCATGAAGTAAGGTATGGGCCGTCCCTGTTGGCTCAGTGGTAAAGAATCCATCTGCTAATGCAGAAGACATGGGTTCAATCCTGGGTCAGGAAGATCCCCTGGAGGAGAAAATGGCATCTGAAATCTACTCCAGTGGTCTTCGCAAGAAACCCACTCCATTAGTCTTGCCTGGGAAATCCCATGAACACAGGAGCCTGGCAGGCTGCAGTCCATAGGATCAAAAAAGTCAGATTAAACAACAACTTAGCGACTGTACAACAATGACATGACAAGGTAGCTGATTTTTCCCAGAGTGATTGATCCAACAGAAAACAAGGCAGAGTGCCTCAAGGCCTTTTATTTCCTTGAGCTAGCATTAGAAGTTACTCTTTCTTTTCTGTAATACCCTGTTGGTTGTACAGGTGAACTCTGATCAAAGTGGGAAGGGACTGCACAAGATGATGAATGCAGTGCCAGGAGGTGAGGATCTCTGGGAACCATCTTGGATGTTGGTTATCGTAGTCTGCCTTCTGGCTCCTAGTAATTCATCCTGTTCCTTCCACATGCAAAACACCTCATTCTCTTTCTTTTAATGCCATATCAGATTACAGTATCAGTTAGAAGTCAAGAACTTCATAATCTAAATTAGGTTCAGATATATCTGTATTTTTTTTAACATAACTCAAATGCAATTCCTTTTGATCTGAAGATATGTGAATTAAATAGATTATTTTCCTCACACACACTCAACATACAGTGGTGAGATAGGCATAGGATACCTATATAGGATAATTCCCTTGCAAAAATGGAGGAAAGTGGGAGGCACACAGGAATCGTTGATCCAAAGCAGTTCTTTTTTATTTAATTGGAAAATAATTACTTTTCAATTTTGTGATAGCCTCTGCCATATATCATCATGAATCAACCATAGGCATACATGGGTCCCTTCCCTCTTGAACCCCCCACCCACCTCCCTCTCCACCCCATCCCTCCAGGTTGTCACAGAGCACTGGGTCCAGAGCAGTTCTGAAATTCACCAGATGCTTGATTAGGACTCAAGGTGTAGGCGTCATTCCTCAAAGCTTTTGGCTTTGCTCTTAGTTATCTTTTTTACATGAAAGGTAGTTTGTGTTTGTAACTGCCTGGTTTTTTCAGTCTGCTCACTGCCTATAGAGATGTGGGTTTTGAGGGGGACTTCCTTGGTGGTCCAGTGGTTAAGACTCCACACTTCCACTGCAGGGGGCACAAGTTCGATCCCCACTTGGGGAACTAAGATCCTGCATGCCATGCAGTGTGGCTAAAAAAAAAAATTTAAAAGAAACGTGGGCTTTTAAAAATATAATTAGCGTGCCACACAGCTTGTGGGATCTTAGTTCCCTGACCAGGGATTGAGCCCAGGCCCTGGCAGTGAAAACGCCAAGTCCTAACCACTGGACAGCAAAGTTTTTGGAAGCCTTATCTTCAGCTAAGATATTCTCTGTTACCACCTTACTTCTCTCTGAGGTCTTAACAAAAAGTTTTACAGCTACACAATCTGTTTTACCTTTTGAAGTTTTTGTTACAGTACCTTGGATGTGATCTTTGCCACATCCATCTCTTAATTTCAGAATCAATTACTGCCTGGAGAGGCTGGGAATTTTCAGATCCTACAGTTCCTGGCTTCTTTTTGTTTAAAAGTTCTTAAGTTTATTTCTCTCTGCTTGCATTTTACTGTAAGCACTAAGAAACCAGGCAGTTTATAACAGCCTGAAAACTCTGTAGCTAGGTCATCCAGATCATAATAGATAATAATAGATCAATGTGAGTTTTCTCTGGTTGCAGTGAAGGGAGGCTATCGTGTTGTGGAGCACGGGCTCTAGGTGCTTGGGCTTAGTAGTTGTGGCATACAGGCTTAGTTACCGCACGGCGTGTGGAATCCTCCCTGACCAAGGATTGAACCCAGTGTCGCCTGCATTGGCAGGCAGATTCTTAACTACTGGACTACCAGGGAAGCCCTACTTCACCCTCCCCTGATTAATGCAGGCAGCATTATTAACATGCATGCATGTTATTAAGTTTTCTTTGACTATATAACAAGGATTTTCTTTGTTGCAATTCCCAATAATGTTTTGCTCGTATTTCTTTAAATCTACATCAGCAACCCCCTGGAGAACTTTTAAACCTCTGCTAACAGTCTCTTCCAGGCTTTTATTAACTCTCCTGAGGGCTCTTTTAGCTTTTACCCATATTTCTAAATTTTTCTTATGGTAATACCCTACTTCTAGTGCCAGCATCTGCACTAGTTATTTGTTATATAACAGATTGCACCAAAACTGATTTAAAATAACAGTAAATATTTACCGTCTTGAAGTTTCTATGGAGACTTCCCAGGTAGTGCTAGTGGTAAAGAACCCGTCTGCCAGGGTAAGAGACGTAAGAGCCATGGGTTGGATCCCTGCACTGGGAAGATCCCCTGGAGGAGGGCACGGCAACCCACTCCAGTATTCTTGCCTAGAGAATCCCATGGACAGAGGAGCCTGGTGGGCTACAGTCCATAGGGTCACAAAGAGTCTCACACGACTGAAGTAACTTTGCACGCACTCATGCACACACAGTGTCTGTAGGTCAGAAATTCAAGCTTAACTGGTTGGTCTTGGTTTAGGGGGGCGTCTCTCTTGAGGTTGTACTCAAGATGTTGGCCAGGGCTGCAGTTATCTGAAGGGTTCTGGAGGATTCTCTTCCAAGGTGGTTCCTACTCATGGGTGGTGAGTTGGCTCTGGCTGTTGGAAGAAGGCTGCCATTCCTCACTACAATGGCTTCTTCACACAACTGAGTCTTCTTATAACATCGTACATGGTTTCCCCACAGCGAGCGATCTAAGAGAGCGAGGCAGAAGCTGCATGGTCTTTCATGACCCGGCTTCTGAAGTCCTGCTCCACCACTTCTGCAGTATTCCGGTTGGTTCATAGCCCTGTACTCCATGGGGGCTCACTCTGCACCTGTGCCTCTAGAGTAGTGTGGCTGAGGAGGCAAGACGCCCTCAGAGCACATGGAGGTTGGCTTCCTGTCTGTCATTCCTGTCCCTGGCATAGACTGGTCACAGTAGTTGGTGTTTCACATCTCTTGGCCTCTGTCATGTTAGGTTCTAGTGAAAGTTCATTCTTGTTTTGCTAATTCTGCTAATGTTGCTGGTTATGAGATGGGGATATCGCCTCTCCCTTCCACCCTTACTCATGATGGACGAGGGTGTAGTTGATGATGAGGGTCTAGTCCCTGCCTGAGTGACAGGAATGTGACCCTGTAGTCTCAGTAGGCCTCTCTGAGGGCCGGGAAGTTGGAACTAAAGTGTAAGGATACAGAAGTAATGATGCTTTTGAACAGCAGTTTATACTCAGGGGTTTGGGCTGATGACATCTCCCTGCTCTGTGCCAGCGTGTCCGGAGCGGTGAATGGAAAGGGTACTCAGGCAAGGCCATCACGGACGTCATCAACATCGGCATTGGTGGCTCTGACCTGGTAAGGAGCGGGCTGACTTGGGGTAGAGGAGGGGGTCCCATCCAGGGCCTGAGTTTCCCCAGAGATAGGACCTGGCTGTTCTCGCCACTTGGGGAATCTTGTTTTCTGACGCTCCATCTCCCCACAGGGACCCCTCATGGTGACTGAAGCCCTCAAGCCGTACTCTGCAGAAGGTCCCCGGGTCTGGTTTGTCTCCAACATTGACGGGACTCACATTGCCAAAACGCTGGCCTCCCTGAACCCTGAGTCCTCTCTCTTTATCATTGCCTCCAAGGTACGGGCTTCAGCCCCGGCCTGTCTCCCAGCCCTGTGTGCGTTGGGGTGGGAGCAGCGGTGTGGGGGAGTGGGTGCTTTGCCGCCGCCCTGCACACTGGACCCTCCCGCCTGCTCTGAATGAGTTGTGCTCTGTGGCTCGGGTGGGTACAGGTACCCTCAGACCGTTCCTTACCTGGTGGCCAACACAGTTCACCCGATGAAAGCCACACTGCTCCACGTGTGCCTCCGTCTGAGGCAACACCCGCTCACTTGGCTGAATCTGCTCAGCCCAGGACCATTTCTGTCTCTGTCAGAGATTTGTCCCTAACGTCTGCTCCTTTCTCATCCCAGAGCCAGGCCCAGATGACGTAAGCATTTTGCTTTTTTGTCATTTACACTCTGCTTACTCATATCCGTACACGTTAAATATTAAGAATTAATTCCACCTGGGTTTTGAGATACAGCCAAGTCTGGGCTGAAGGAGCCCCAGGCCACAGCAGCTCTCCTGGCGGATGTTCTAACCTTTGACCTGTGGTTCCTCTGTGAAGTTCTGGAATCACAGGATGACACTGCTGCTTCCAGGTCTCTGCCCAAGAGACACACCGATCGGGGCTTTGTGGACATGTGGGTGGAGGTGATGCGGAGTAACTCACTGACCCGCATGCACTGCTCCTTGTGATAACTGGGCATACATGTGGCCTTTGCTGCTGAGCTCTGGCTCAGGGCCATATCAGCTGGGAACCAACTGCTATACTCTCTGTCTGCAGACCTTTACCACCCAGGAGACCATCACGAACGCAGAGACGGCGAAGGAGTGGTTTCTGCTGTCGGCCAAGGACGTGAGTGCTCGTGGGCAGTGGGCAGGCCGGGGAGGACAGAGTGGGTCTGCCCAGCCCTGTAGCCGGTTTCCCCTGAAGTTGGCAGCAGGAGGCAGCCTTTCTGATTAAGATACTCAGCTTTGCCAGCCCAGACAGGCTCCAGTTGCAGACCCTGCTCTAACGGCTAATGGCCCTTTCTTTAAGGCTACTGGCCCTGCGGAGCCTCTCTACCCCTGGCCCTGCCAAGTTGACAGGGGAGGCACCCTGGGCCTCGTGTGCCTGTGAGGTAGGATGGGCCAGCCCGCCTCTGACCGCTCTGCCCACTCTACCTTGATTTGGGCATCCTCCAGCAGCCTCAGAACCGAGAACTGGGGGCGGTGGGCCCCATGCAGGGCCTGGGTCTCTCCAGAGGCAGGAGGGTCACTGTCACTGGGGGCGGTCCCCAGGGCGAGTGTGGTCTAACTTGGCTTATCTCTTGCAGCCTTCTGCAGTCGCGAAACACTTTGTTGCCCTGTCCACCAACACTGTAAGTGCCCACAGGGGTTCCTGTACCACCACCCTGGGTTGGGGCCCTGGCCAGGTCAGGGTCATGGCCTTTCCAAGTACATGAGCTGACATGTGCTGACAGCGTCAGGGATCTTGGCTCAGTCAAGAAGGATTGGTTGCCTATGTGGGATGTGAGTTGCAAGCCATACTTGGTACTTCTACAGGCAGACGAACTGCTGCTGCTCCATGAGGGACTTGCAGTCAGTGGGATCACATTAACCCCACCCGTTTCCCGGGACCTGACTGATAACCACAACATTCCACACGTGTGACCTCCCTTGGCCTCTGCCACTGGCCTCCCCCCCAGACAAGATGTGCCAGGTATGGGTGGGGTGGTTGTTCAGTCACCAAGTCATGGCCGACTCTTGTGACCCCATGGACTGTAGCACGCCAGGCTTATTTCTCACATAAGGATATTTAGTCCAGTTCAGTTCAGTCGCTCAGTCGTGTCCGACTCTTTGCGATCCCATGAATCGCAGCACGCCAGGCCTCCCTGTCCATCACCAACTCCTGGAGTTTACTCAGACTCATGTCCATCGAGTCGGTGATGCCATCCAGCCATCTCATCCTCTGTCGTCCCCTTCTCCTCCTGCTCCCAATCTCTCCCAGCATCAGGGTCTTTTCCAATGAGTCAACTCTTCGCATGAGGTGGCCAAAGTATTGGAGTTTCAGCTTCAGCATCAGTCCTTGCAATGAACACCCAGGACTGATCTCCTTTAGGATGGACTGGTTGGATCTCCTTGCAGTCCAAGGGACTCTCAAGAGTCTTTTAAGCCCAGTGAAGGGATGTGAGTTTGCCCAGTGCGTGCATGAGTCAGTGATGTAAGGATTAGAACGTGGTTACCCATGTGCCAGCTCCTCCTGGCCCCAGGTTGTGCAAGGTGGGGTTGGGGGCAGGCCAGTGGGAGTTGGGGCTTTGCTCCAGGAATCAAAAGGAGGGCAAACCTAGTTGAACACTGGCTGTGTGGTGGGTCTTTTGTTGGGCGGTCTGAGCTGGAACCACACCCAGGTTCTCTGGACTCCCACTCCTTCCATGCCACCCCCACCCATGCCTCTGTGCTGAGCTGCCTGTGAGGAGACAGCAGGACATCTTAGGGCTGGCCAACCAGAGCACAGCTGTCCGCCGCCTGCAGGTAGAGCTGGAGAGGAGGGCGTCTGCTGTGGGGTCTGGGGAGGGGGCTGCTGGCCCTGTCTGTGTAGAGGACAGAATAAGATTGGTCAGCCCCTGAAGGCTTCCTGGGGTGTAGTCACCAACCCGTTATCAGACGGGCTGGGCAGGTGTCCAGGTTGTCTGTTCCCTGGCTGGGAGGTGGCCCCTGCCTGTGCTCGGGTTCCAGCCCGGGACTCGGTTTCCCAGATGTCCTGGGGATTGGGTCTGGGCGGTGGCTCCTGCAGAGCAGTGTAGGGGCCAGGTCCTCACAGTGAGTGTGCAGCTCCCCTTCAGCAGGAGGGCTTGGCCAGTACCAGGCCACCGGTGTGCTGGGTGTGAGCTGGCCGGACATCTGACTCTGGGGTGGGCGTCTCCTGGTGCTGCCCTGGGCTCACAGGCGGCTCCAGCCCCGCCCCAGTGGGGGCTCTGTGGAAGGTGTGTTGCTCCTGAAGCTTAGACAGCATGACTCCTCATGCCTGCAGCTCTGGTTCTTGTGCAGCCCCTAATCCTGGCTTCTTCCTTCTCTCTCCCTTTTTCCCCTTTTAGGCCAAAGTGAAGGAGTTTGGAATTGATCCTCAAAACATGTTCGAGTTCTGGGATGTAAGTAAAGGCACCTGCCTGTGGCGGGTGAATTATGTCCTTTGCTAAGTCAAGCCATAGATGAGGGGCCCATGGAGTCAGGTCAGTGTTTATTGAGCACCTGCTGTATGCCTGGGTATGGGACAGGCCAGGAGGTCCTCAGGGAGTAGGAGCAGCTTCGCTCAGTCAGGATATGGCCCCCCTCCCACCAGGGGGGGCTTTCAGGGCCAGGGTGGCACTCCCTTGGGTGCCTGCAGTAGCACCCACAGTGGGGTAACCGGAGCCACCCCATCCCCCTTGGGGAGCTGAGGTTGTGAGTTATTCTCAGTGATGACCTTTTTCTAAACCACAGCCGCAGGCTGTAAAGGCCAAGGGGCAGGGCAAGGCAGGAGTGTGACTGGGCAGGCTTGGAAAGGAGCTGCAGGGGCAGTTGGAGGTGGCGGAGAGGAGGTGCCAGGCCTGGGGCCAGGTGGGGCCCCGCTGGGCAGCTTGCAGAGCCAGCACCGCTGGGGGGCAGAGCTGTGGGCAGAGCTCTAGCCACGGGTGGTCCCACAGGCTCATCTCTGCTGGAGCCACCGTGGGTGCCAAGCAGCGAGCCAGAGTTGTCCCTGCGGCTGGCCTGAGTGCAGCCGTGGTGTAGGAAGGGCTCTGGCCGCAGAATGCAGGCAGGCTTGGGATGCAGGGATGCAGTGCAGGGAGTGGTGTGGGTGCAGTGGGTGTGGCTCTAACACATGACCTTGGCAGGTGTAGCTAAGAGAGCGTCCTCTAATCGAGGGATTTCCCCCTGGGGCCGATTCCAAGCCTTTATACCACAAGCTCTCAGCTGAGTGGCAGCATCTGAAGATGTAACCTCCTTTGAAAGCTGTAAAGGCCTTGGAGTCTGGGAGAGAATTAAGCCCTCGTACCCTAAGGCGTCTCTTGTGTGTAATGAGTTAACTTCTTTCCAGAATGGGACTAGTTGTGTACTATCCTTGGAAGAATTGAGAAGAGTCACTCAGATCCTTGTCTGCGTCGCGTGGCTCAGATGAGGACCCCTGGTCGAGAGAGACTGTGCAGCTGCTAACAAATGCATGCATGCCTGATACAGGAAGGGGGCACCATCCTCCTCCTCCCTGGGATCTTGCCTGAGCAGGTGGTGGTCAGGGCTGTGTGGGGGCTCCCGTGAGCCAAGGAACCCGGCAGAGCGGGGCTGTGTCCCAGCCTGAGTTTTCACTGCCTGTAACCACCCAGCCTGAAGAGATGAAGTGTGGCTTAAACAGAGACCTGGGTCTTCTAGGTAAGGCCTAGGAACACAGGAACATGGAGCTGGGACTGGCTAGTGAGGCCCAAGTGCCTGGAGTGGGCACAGTGGAGGCCTCTGGGGCCAGGCCAGACATACCTGGAGGGACCTGCTTGTATATTGCTGCATTGAGAAGGTGACATCTGAGGAGCCAGGGAAAGGTGAAGTTTCTGGACCTAGGGTCTCTCAGGTGAGAGAGAACCATCAGAATAGATACAGGGATATTGTGCTGGCTCTGAGGTAAGATTGGAAGAGTTCAGTCTGGTGTAGGCATGTGTAAGTGGTGAGGCCGGCTCATCTGTGTCCAGAGGGCGCAGCCACGGTCCAGGGTCCATGGGGCATCCTTGTGTATCGGGCTTAGGCAGAGGTGAGGTGGTACTGGGGGGTCTGTCAGGGCTCAGCCAGAGTCAGCACACATTGGGGAACTCATTTTGGCTGATGATCTCTGAAGAGGAGCCAGGCCAGGTCCAGGTGATGTCTGAAGAGGAGCCAGGACAGGTGCAGGTGATGTCTGAAGAGGAGCCAGGACAGGTGCAGGTGATGTCTGAAGAGGCAACCCCAGGATGGGTAAAGGTACAGGGGAGATTCTAGAAGAATTCAGATGTTTATTCTGTGGAGTGGCATTTGAGGAGCCAAAATTATGGACAGGTACTTAGACCTGGATCTGTGAGTTCAGGATGGGTGTATACAGTGGGATCTCTCTGGCTGGCTCTGAAGAGGGAGCCTCAGGTATTGGATGACTGATCACTCAAGCGCGGCTATTAGAACTCAGATGAGACAAACAGGAAAGTCCCCTGAGCCAGTTCAGCCTCTGGGTTCTCAGCATCCAGACCCAGTGAAACAGGCAGAGGTCAGGGTGCTGTTGAGGCCTCTTGGGTTCCATGACCAGCCTAGGACGTGTCAGTGGTATTGGGGTCTGGCTGGGGTAGGGTTTGAGGTGCCCAGATGAGGAAGTGGTAGGAATGTACCTGGTTATCAAAGGTAAGGACTGGGGAGTCAGGGCATGTGAAGACAGACAGGTGAACTGCTGAGGAGCTGCGTCACTAAGATGTGGTGTGGGAGGCTCACGGTAGACAAAAGTCTCTAGAAATGTCAGAGGCACAAGTCACTCAGACCCCGTTTGGCACAAGTTGACTCTCATCAGGTTTCCCTCAGGCCACGGCAAGCAGCCAGGAATCTGTCAGGTCTTCGGGAAGAGTCTGTTCAGGTTAGGTTTGTACAGCAGGGTCTGCTAGGGGTCATCTGTAAAGCCACATCTGTTTGAGGTCTCAGAAACTAGACTCAGACTAGGTGTGTGTAACTCAGTGTCTTGGGGAGACCCGAGGAACTGAAATTAGACAACATCTGGGCAGAAGTGGGTTGGTTAGATAAGGACACTGGAGCCAAAGATAGTTAGAGACAGAGCTGAGTCTGACAAGTGGGCTTAGAAATCCACGATTGGGTCCAGGTCAGAACTGTGTCCTCAGTTGTCCGAGCAGTTCTGGTGATCTCAGGGCAGTGGCCCAGGGGTCCCTGGGAAAAGATTGAAAAACTGGAGTCAGGCAAAGAGATGGAGCACTGCATCCATCCATCTGGAAGGTTTGGGAATTCTATGTCTCAGGTGTGCAGAGCAGGTATGTCAGGTAAGGTTGGAGGTGAGGCGAGAGACAGGCTTGTACTCCTGGTTCCTGAACAGGTGAGGTCTGAGCTGTTGAGGTCAGTCCCTGGTTTGTATTCTGAATCTGAGGAACTGAGGTTCAGTGCAGGTAGATTGAGTTTTTCAGGTTAAGTTTCTAAGCCAGAGGCAAGCTGGAAGTAGGTTGGAAAGCCACGTTTGGGTTCATTAATTTCTGTCCCACAGTTGAGGTCAGGAACAAGCAGGTAGATCTGTCAAGTGAGGCCTGAGGAGCCAGTTAGGTTTATCTAGAAAGAACTGGGTTTCTTAGATGATCTCTGAGACCATCATGTGAAGACAGGTGGATAGAGGGAGGTGTCTCAGGTGAGATCTCAGGAGCTGGATCTCCCAGGTAAGGTCAAGATAGGTAGGTAGAACTGCTTCTTGGCAGATGTCTTATGATGGTGAGTTGTGCCCAGGTGCAGGTATGTGGAATTGAGTTTCTCAGGTAAGATCTATGGAGTCTGCATAGGGGACAGGTTTTATTCTTGTGTCTCACAGGGTGAGTTAAGCACAAGTGAGTAGAGTTTGTCAGGTAAGTCTGTGGAACAAGTTCAGGAAACTGGGTCTGTCCAGTGAAATCTCAAAAGTCACAGGTGAGTCCAGGAAAGAACCAAATGTCTTAGATGACCTCTGGCGAGCTGAACTGGGACAGAGCTAGCCTGCCAGGGGCAGCCTCAGGAGCCAGGAACAAGCACGGGCAGCCGGAGGTGGCTCACCGTGTGCAGTTGAAAGACCCAGGGTCACGCCCAGGTCGGTAGAGGCAAGGCCGCCCAGCTGCAGGCTCACGCACAGGTCGGTAGAGGCAAGGCCGCCCAGCTGCAGGCTCACGCACAGGTCGGTAGAGGCAAGGCCGTCCAGCTGCAGGCTCACGCACAGGTCAGTAGAGGCAAGGCCACCCAGCTCCAGGCCCAGGAACCAGCTGCAGGCTCACGCACAGGTCGGTAGAGGCAAGGCCGCCCAGCTGCAGGCTCACGCACAGGTCGGTAGAGGCAAGGCCGCCCAGCTGCAGGCTCACGCACAGGTCGGTAGAGGCAAGGCCGCCCAGCTGCAGGCTCACGCACAGGTCGGTAGAGGCAAGGCCGTCCAGCTGCAGGCTCACGCACAGGTCAGTAGAGGCAAGGCCACCCAGCTCCAGGCCCAGGAACCAGCTGCAGGCTCACGCACAGGTCGGTAGAGGCAAGGCCGCCCAGCTGCAGGCTCACGCACAGGTCGGTAGAGGCAAGGCCGCCCAGCTGCAGGCTCACGCACAGGTCGGTAGAGGCAAGGCCGCCCAGCTGCAGGCTCACGCACAGGTCGGTAGAGGCAAGGCCGCCCAGCTGCAGGCTCACGCACAGGTCGGTAGAGGCAAGGCCGTCCAGCTGCAGGCTCACGCACAGGTCGGTAGAGGCAAGGCCGCCCAGCTCCAGGCCCAGGAACCAGCTGCAGGCTCACGCACAGGTCGGTAGAGGCAAGGCCGCCCAGCTGCAGATTCACGCACAGGTCGGTAGAGGCAAGGCCGCCCAGCTGCAGGCTCACGCACAGGTCGGTAGAGGCAAGGCCATCCAGCTGCAGGCTTAGGAGCCAACTGCCGGCTCATGCACAGGTCTGTAGAGGCAAGGCCGCCCAGCTGCAGGCTCATGCACAGGTCGGTAGAGGCAAGGCCGCCCAGCTCCAGGCCCAGGAACCAGCTGCAGACGCACAGGTCGGTAGAGGCAAGGCCGCCCAGCTGCAGGCTCACGCACAGGTCGGTAGAGGCAAGGCTGTCCAGCTGCAGGCTCAGGAACCAGCTGCAGGCTCATGCACAGGTCGGTAGAGGCAAGGCTGTCCAACTGCAGGCCCAGGTACCAGCTGCAGGCTCATGCACATGTCGGTAGAGGCAAGGCCGTCCAGCTGCAGGCTCATGCACAGGTCGGTAGAGGCAAGGCCGTCCAGCTGCAGGCTCACGCACAGGTCGGTAGAGGCAAGGCCGTCCAGCTGCAGGCTCACGCACAGGTCGGTAGAGGCAAGGCTGTCCAGCTGCAGGCTCAGAAACCAGGGTCAATCTCAGGTAGGTAGAACTGACTGGTCACACGCCAAGAAGAACCAGAGTCAAGCACAGGTGAGCAGAGCTGGTCCGCTAGGTATGGTGTGTGAGGTGCCAGAGTCGTTAACAAGTAGACCGACTTGGTCTGCTGGGCATGGTCTGAGGATCCGGGTCATATACAGGTAGGCCAAGCTAGTCTGCCAGATATGGACTGAAGGTCAGGGGAATGTCCAGGTAGGCAGAACTGTTCTGTTGGGTATGGTCTGAGGCCTCAGAGTTGCGCACAGGTACTAGAGCTGGTCTGCTAGTACAAGGAGCCAGGGTCATGTAGAGGTGGGCAGAGCTGGTTCATTGGGTGTGATCTGAGGACGCAGGGTCAACTACAGGTAGGCAGAGCTGGTCCGTAATGTATGGTCTGAGGTTCCAGGGTCATGTGCAGTTAGGCAGAGCTGGCTGGGTAGGTATAGTTTGAGGACCCAGGGTCATGTGCAGGTAGGCAGAGCTGTCTGCTCCGTATGGTTTGGGGACTGAAGTCAAGCACAGGTAGGCAAAGCCTGTGCTAGGTACAGTGTAAGAAGCCAGGGTCATGGACAGGTAGGCAGAACTGTTCCATTGGGTATGGTCTTAGGACCTGGAATCAAGCCCAGGTAGGCAGAAGGTCTGAGGAGATAGAGTCGTGCACAGGTAAGCAGACCTGGTTTGTACAAGGAGCCAGGGTCAAGAACAGGTAGGTAGATGTGGTCTAGGTATGGTCTGAAGGTCCAGGTTCGTGAGCAGGTAGGCAGGTAGGGCATGGTTAGGTATGGTCCAGTGATCCAGGGTCAAGCACAGGTGGGTAGAACTCGTCCTCTAAGTATAGTCCAAGGATTAAGAGTGAGCACAGGTAAGAGTGAGCACAGGTAAGAGTGAGCACAGGTACAGCAAAGGAGCCAGGGTCGAGAGCAGGTAGGTAGAGGGACCCACACGTGCAGCCTGGGGAGCCAGGGACATACAGGTAGGCAGAGCCCGGTCTGTCAGGTCTGGCCTGAGGATCCAGGGTCAAGCACAGGTAGGCAGAGCCCGGTCTGTCAGGTATGGTCTGAGAGTCCAGAATTGCGTACAGGTAAGCAGAGCTGGTCCGCCAAGTGCAGTCTAAGGATCCAGGGTCACATACAGGTAGGCAGCACTGTCCGCTTGAGTCTGAGGACTCAAGCACAGGTAGGCAGAGTTGGCCCACACGGTGTATCATAAGGAGCCAGGGTCAAGTGCGCAGGTAAGCGGAGCTGGTCCACTCGGTACAGCGCAAGGACTCAGGGTCATGTACAGGTAGGCAGAGCTGGTCTGTCAGGTATGGTCTGTCCAGGGTTGTGTAAAGGTAGGCAGAACTGGTCTGTCCAGGGTTTTGTACAGGTAACTGGTCTGTCTGGGGTTGTGTACAGATAGGCAGAGGTGTCTGGTTAGATACGGTCTGAGGATCCTAGATCCAGGTAGGCAAAGCTGGTCTGCTAGGTACAGCATAAGAAGCTGGTGTCATGTACAGGTAGGCAGAACTGTTCCGCTGGGTATGGTCTGAGGACCCAGAATTAAGCACAGGTAGGCAGAGCTAATCCACTAGGTAAGATCTGAGGAGATAGAGCCACTCACAGGTAAGCTGAGCTGGTTCGCACACAGAGCTAGGGTCACATACAGGTAGGTAGAGCTGGCCCGCTTGGTGCAGCCTCAGAACCCAGGGTCATATACACGTGGGCAAAGGTGGTCTGTAAGATGTGGTCTGAGGAGCCAGGGTCATGGTCAGGTGGGTAGAACTGGTCTGCTAGGTATGGTCTGAGGATCCAGGGTTAAGCTCAGGTAAGCAGAGCTGGGCCACTTGGTAGCACAAGGAGCCAGCGTCATGTATAGGTGGGTAGAACTGGTTCATAATGGATGGTCTGAGGAGCCAGGGTCAAGCCCAGGTAGGCAGAGCTGGTCTGTCTGGTATGATCTGAAGGTCCAGCTTGTATCCAGGTAGGCAGAACTGGTCCATTAGGTATAGCACATGAAACCTGGGTCATGTACATCCTGGTGCCCTAGATCTGGTCTGACAATCCAGGGTCATGTACAGGTAGGCAGAGCTGGCCCAGCAAGTGTGTTCTGAGGAGCCTGGGTCAGAAGCAGGTAGGCAAAGCTGGTTTGGTAGGTATGGCAAAAGGAGCCAGGGTCAAGTACAGGTAGGTAGAGGTGGCCCGCCAGGTGCGGACTCAGGGTTATGTACAGGTAGGCAGAGCTGGTCCGTAAGATGTGGTCTGATGAACCAGGGTCAAGTACAGGTAAGCCGAACTGGTCTACCAAGTGCAATCTGAGGACCCAGGGTCAAGTACAGGTAGGCAGAGCTCATCTACCAGGTATAGACTGGATCCAAGGTAATGCCCATGTTGGCTGAGGTGGTCTACTAAATATGGTCTGAGGAGACAGGGTCACATTCAAGTAGGCAGAATTGTTGTCGGTATGACCTGAGGACTCAGGGTTAAACCCAGGTAAGCAGAACTGGTTCACTGGGCATAGCATGAGGAGCCAGGGTCATACACAGGTGGGTAAATTGGTCTGTCGGGTACGGTCTGAAGGTCTAGGGTTATGTACAGGTAGGCAGAGCTGTCTGGTTATGAATGGTCCAGGGATTCAGGATCAAGCACAGGTAGACGGAGCTAGTCCATCAGGTACTGCACATGAGGCCAGGGTCATATACATGTAGGCAGAGCTGGTCCCCCAGGTACAGTCTGATGATCCAGGATCATGTACATGTATGCAGAGCTGGTACACTAGGTATGATCGGAGGATCCAGGGTCATGTACAGGTAGACAGAGCTGTTCGCCAGGTATGAACTGAGGTCCAGGGTCATGTACAGGTAGGCAGAGCTGGCCCAGCAAGTGTGTTCTGAGGAGCCCAGGTCAGAGGCAGGAAGGCAAAGCTGGTCTGCCAAGTGTAGTCTTGAGAAGGCCTAAGGATCAGGGTCACTTGGGCAAAGGTGTATAAACATGATCTTAGGTGGGTTTTTGCCCCCTGGGTTCAGGTGCAAGTTGGAATCCCTGGACTTGTTAGATGAAATGAATGGGGCAAGATCTAGCCCAGAAATACCTAATTGGTGTGACGGGTAAGGCCTGAGAAGGTGGTTCAGACATAGGTGGGACCCTCAATGGTAGGTCGATCAGGACACTTGAGTGGGTAGCGTGGACTGTCATCGAGGGAAAGCCAGAGTAATCGTAGTTATGTTTACCTAGGTCTGCCTGGGAAGGTCTGTGGAGCCCTTGGGTTCAGGTAGGAGAGGAAGAATACGCTGAGCCACGTCAGCCACCTGTCCCCGGCACCCTGGTCTGGTGTGACGGATAGCGTTGCGGAGGCCAGGGGATCTGTAACCAGTCCGGGGTGTAGTCTGTCAACTGGGGTCTGGTTGGCAGGGTCTGAACAACCATGTGTGGAAAGAGATTGCATTATACCTGGTTGGAGAAGGTGAGGTCTGAGGCTAGTGAGGCTCAGAACTTAGAACTGACTCAGGTGCTACATCTTTAAAGTGTGTTCTGAACTCACTGCAGGTAAAGGTGAGGTCTAGCAATCTGTGTCTGCAGCTTGAGGTTTCAGAGGCTCAATTCAGATACTGGCTTTGCTGGGCTCTTCCCAAAACAAACGTCAAGTCTGAGACCCTGCCCTCAGCCAAGGTCAGCAGCCTGGAATCTGTCAGTCTGCGCCCTGTCCGTCTACTCAGTCCTGGGTTTGAGTCTATTGGGTGAGATCTGAGGTCCTCTGTCAGGCATAGTGTGGTCTGTGGGACTGTGACTGTCAGGTCAGGTTCCCCCAAACCCCAGACCCTTTCTAAGTAAAGAATCTCATCATATTCATCTTTATTACCCAAGCCAGAAACATCTGATCCTCTCACTCTTGATCTTCTCTTCCTTCCAATTCCTCCTGTTTAATTGAACATCCTGAGTCAGTGTGTGCATCCCCGCCACCCCCATCCAGGGTGACATCATTCTTTGGACGACTTCTGGGGCTCCTATGTGGTTTCCTGCTTCCATTCCCACCTCACCCACAGACTTCTTGGTTCTCCAGCCTTGCCTCTCAATTTCTGCCCACCAGTTTATCACTCTTTCCTTCATCTTCAAAATTGTGCTACCCATTTTCCTGCCCAGCCTTTCTCAGTGGGCTTTCAGGAGAGAATTTTTTTTTCTCCCCCCCCCTCAGGAGAGAATTAAATCCTAATGCCCCAAGGCAGCCATTGGATATAATGAATTTGCATCTGGAAGGATGCTAGCCTTGGACCAACCTTGGGAGTATGGAGAAACTAAGTCATTCAAAGCATTTTCTGTGGGACTTAATTCTCTCACTGTTGAGAAAGGCTGTTCTTGCTACACAAGCTTTGCATATGCTCTTCTGGCTCCTGGAATCCTCCTCCCTCTGTGCTTCCCTGAGTAATACTTGCCCATTCTTCACATCCAGGCTGAAGCACCTTCAGACTCCTTTTATTATTGGTTTCAGTATTGTATTCCTGTCTTCTAAGCACTTTATCTCATTTTCACATTTATTGGCATGATTGTTTCATTTATATCTTTCACCCCCATGGATTGTTGGCATTGCCTATGCTAGGAACTTGGTGGGTACTCCATAAATAGTTGTTAGGAGGATGTGATTGGAGCGCTGAGGATTCCGATGGTACAAAGTGGAATCTGCAGTGTGCCGTGGGAGGGCACAGTGTGAATGGTAGGTCTTGGTGTGTCTGGGGCTGAGGCTGAAGATCAGTCAAGTCCAGGTATGAGCTGCTGGGCCTGTCAGTGTCCCAGGAAGCAGGGCTGGCACGGGTAGGAGGAGCTGTGTCTGTCAGTACAGAGGAGTCGGGGATGGGCTCAGGTACAAGGCACTGGATCTCCCATTGTCAGAAGAGGCAAGGCCAGACCCAGGTGTGAGGCATTGGGTCTGAGGAGCAGTGGCCACAATCTGGTAGGTCTTTCGTTGCTCAGGGTAGCATGGGCACAGGTAGAAGGTTAGTGTTGACAGAGGCTGGACACAGGTATGAGTCACTGGCTCTGTTGATGTCCTAGGAGGCATGACCAGACACAGGTATGGGATTCTGACTTGTCAGTGTCCAAGGAGGTGGGCTACGCACTGGATCTGTTGGTGTCTGAGGAGGCTGCACCTGGCTCAGCTATGAGGCCCTGGGTCTGTCGGTGTCTGGGGAGGACAGACCTGGTGCAGGTATGAGACCCTGGGTCTGTCAGTGTCTGGTGAGGCTGGACCTGTGCAGGTATGAGGTCTGGGTCTGTCGGTGTTTGGTGAGGCCAGACCTGATGCAGGTATGAGGTCTGGGTCTGTTGGTATCTGAGGAGGCTAGACCTGTGCAGGTATGCGGCCCGGGTCTGTTGGTGTCTGGGGAGGCTGGCCGGACCTGGTGCAGGAATGAAGCCCAGATCTGTCAGTGTCTGAGGAGGCCACACCTTGCTCAGGTATGACGCCTGGGTCTGTTGGTGTCTGGTGAGGCCAGACCTGTACAGGTGTGAGGCCTGGGTCTTTCGGTGTCTGTGGAGGCCAAACCTTGCTCAGGTATGAGGCTCGGGTCTGTCAGTGTCTGAGGAGACTGGAGCTGGTTCAGGTATGAGGCCCAGGTCTGTTGGTGTCTGGTAAGGCCGGACCTGTGCAGGTCTGAGGGTCCCCAGGTCTGTTGGTGTCTGGGGAGGCCGGCTGGACCTGGTGCAGGTATGAAGCCCAGATCTGTCAGTGTCTGAGGAGGCCACACCTTGCTCAGGTATGAGGCCTGGGTCTGTTGGTGTCTGGTGAGGCCAGACCTGTACAGGTGTGAGGCCTGGGTCTTTCGGTGTCTGTGGAAGCCAAACCTTGCTCAGGTATGAGGCTCGGGTCTGTCAGTGTCTGAGGAGACTGGAGCTGGTTCAGGTATGAGGCCCAGGTCTGTTGGTGTCTGGTAAGGTCGGACCTGTGCAGGTCTGAGGGTCCCCAGGTCTGTTGGTGTCTGGGGAGGCCGGCTGGACCTGGTGCAGGTATGAAGCCCAGATCTGTCAGTGTCTGAGGAGGCTAAACCTTGCTCAGGTGTGAGGCCTGGGTCTTTCGGTGACTGTGGAGGCCAAACCTTGCTCAGGTATGAGGCTCGGGTCTGTCAGTGTCTGAGGAGACTGGAGCTGGTTCAGGTATGAGGCCCAGGTCTGTTGGTGTCTGGTGAGGCCAGACCTATGCAGGTATGAGGCCCAGGTCTGTTGGTGTCTGGTAAGGCCGGACCTGTGCAGGTCTGAGGGTCCCCAGGTCTGTTGGTGTCTGGGGAGGCCGGCTGGACCTGGTGCAGGTATGAAGCCCAGATCTGTCAATGTCTGAGGAGGCTAAACCTTGCTCAGGTATGAGGCCTGGGTCTGTCGGTGTCTGGGGAGGCCAAACCTTGCTCAGGTATGAGGCTCGGGTCTGTCAGTGTCTGAGGAGGTTGGAGCTGGTTCAGGTATGAGGCCCAGGTCTGTCGGTGTCTGGTGAAGCTGGACCAGTGCAGGTATGAGGCCTGGGTCTGTCGGTGTCTGGGGAGGCTGGCCGGACCTGGTGCAGGAGCGAGGCCCAGGTCTGTCGGTGTCTGAGGAGGCCAAACCTTGCTCAGGTATGAGGCTCAGGTCTGTCGGTGTTTGGGAAGGTCGGACCAGTGCAGGTATGAGGCCCGGGTCTGTCAGTGTCTGCTGAGTCTGGACCTGTGCAGGTGTGAGGCCTGGGTCTTTCGGTGACTGTGGAGGCCAAACCTTGCTCAGGTATGAGGCCCGGGTCTGTCAGTGTCTGAGGAGGCTGGAGCTGGTTCAGGTATGAGGCCTGGGTCTGTCGGTGTCTGGTGAGTCTGGAAGTGCAGGTATGAGGCCCAGGTCTGTCGGTGTCTGGGGAGGCCGGACCAGCCACAGTAAGGTCTTTGGTCGAGTCTGTGGCTCTGGTCAGTCCATGTGTAGTTAGTGCTGTTGGTCAGCCCAACAGCTGCCAGCGCCTGGCTTGCTGTTGCTTCTCAGAGGTGGGTTGGGCCAGGCCTTCTGCAGAGGTGGGCCAGCTGCACCTGTAGAAGAGCATGGCTCCCGGGGACAAGCTTCTTGGCAGGAGGGAGGGGGGGCGGGGTGTGCCAACCCTTCCTCAGCGCCTTTTCCTGTCTCTTCTAGTGGGTGGGAGGCCGCTACTCGCTGTGGTCAGCCATCGGACTCTCCATTGCCCTGCACGTGGGTGAGTGTGTGTGTTCTATGTCTCTGTTCTGGGAGATGGTGCTGCAGTCTGAGGTAGGGGTGGGGGCTCATGTCCCCAGATGTCCTCCTGTTCCCACAGGCTGCTGGTCTCTCTGCCCTTGATGGGAGCCTTTCTCCCTGCCCCTCACAACTGTGGTCCGACTCATTCCCCATGCCAAATGGAGTTACAGCTGCCTTTGAGCTCAGGACTGACTCTGATTAGAGAGGCTTTCCACAGGCCCTCGTCCTCCCACTTGTTGCTTCTGGCTTCCCCTCCAGCTTTCCCCAGTTCTAGAAGAAGCTGTGTCCATGGCCTGGAGGCACAGGGCACGATCATTTCTGTTGACGCTGCTTTTGTGTCGCAGGATTTGACAACTTCGAGCAGCTGCTGTCAGGGGCTCACTGGATGGTAAGTGCTGAGGCCCGAGTTCTGTGGCAGGCGCCGGCCAGAGGCACCGTAGGTTGGTGCAGTTCCCTCCCCCTTGGCAGCTGCTCAGCCCCCTCCACCCTGGTCTCCTTGCAGGACCAGCACTTCCGCACAATGCCCCTGGAGAAGAATGCCCCCGTGCTGCTGGCTCTGCTGGGGATATGGTACATCAACTGCTTTGGGTGTGAGACGCATGCCATGCTGCCCTATGACCAGTACCTGCACCGCTTTGCTGCCTACTTCCAGCAGGTACCAGCTGCCAGGCCAGGCCGTGGGTCAGGGGCCCCCTGAGCCCAGGTTACTTCTCCTCCTAGGGCCTTTTCCTCTGTTAGCCTCAGACATGTCCAAGGCCCACCTGTGCTCCCCCTCTCATGGTGAATCTCTGTAACCAGGATCCATGTCAGTCAAGTTGGGCTACCATGGGAGGGGTGTGACTGGCTGTCATGGCGTCGTGGCCAGTCAGGCTCTGGCGTGGCTCAGGGCATGTGGCTCAACCAGGTCACTTCTTTCTTGGACATCACCTGTTAGACTGGGGCCACAGCCTGGGGCCTCCATAGTTTGCACTGCCTTTGCCTCCCTCCAGAAAAGCAAGTTTACACCCAGGCTGTGGTGCCTCTTTGGGCTCCTCACAGCCCTCTGCCCCTGGAAACTCCATAGCCCCCTTGAAGCAGCGGATTCTGTGACTGGAGGAGGGGCCGAGGCCAGCCCCAAGACCAGAGTCTGGTTGGAGTGATGACCATCAAATGCAGTACAGCCTGGACCCCAGCCTGCCTTAAGAAATCACTTAAAGATTTTGTGACCAGTGTCTGCTTTTAGGAAGGTCCTCCCTGTACTGCCATACCTGCCTTCCCCTAGTGATGGGTCCTCCCTGGACCTCCATTCCTACCTTCTCCTGGTCATGGGTCAAAGGCAAAAAGCTTGTGACCTCTGCCTTCCCAGGTGAGGACACAAAAGGATCTCACGGGGCAGGGCAGGCATGTCTGGTGTGTCCCAGGCAGGTTTTGGGGATGGTGTGTGAAGAGCAAGACTTGCAGATCGAGGGCTGGGTTTCTGGCCCTGTTCCAGGGTGACATGGAGTCCAATGGGAAGTACATCACCAAGTCCGGCGCCCGTGTGAACTACCAGACAGGCCCCATTGTGTGGGGGGAGCCAGGGACCAATGGCCAGCACGCCTTCTACCAGCTCATCCACCAAGGTAGGGCCCATCTGGCCAGGGCAGGAGTGCTACTAGGGATGGGGAGGGCCTGCCGGCAGAGCCCCCTCCATCAGATGAGGGTTCCCTTGTAGACCATGTGGGTGGCTCCCATGGTGGGGGTAGGTACCTGAGTGACTGCCGTGCCCTTCACAGGTACCAAGATGATACCCTGCGACTTCCTCATCCCGGTCCAGAGCCAGCACCCCATAAGGAACGGTTTGCATCACAAGGTAAAAACACTCTCCCTGACCCTCTTCAGCTGTCTTAGATTCACATCACACCCAGACCTCTTAAGACTGATGCATTAGTCAGCACTGACTAGTTTTCTGTTCCTGTCACCACAAGCTTAGTGGCTTAAAAACAACACTCATTTATTGTCTTGGGTTTCTTTGGGCCGCAGTCCATCATGCTTGCTGGGTCTCTGCTGAGGGTCTCAGGCTGAAATCAGGGTATCTGCAGGGTTGTGTTCCTTTTTGGAGGTTCTGGGGGGCAGCCTTTTCCTCATTCATTCAGATTGTTAGTAGAATCTATTTCCCTATCAGTTCATTTGCTCAGTTGTGTCTGATTCTTTGTGACTCCATGGACTATAGCATGCTAGGCTTCCCTGTCCATCACCAACTCCCAGAGCTTGCTCAAACTCATCAAGTCAGTGATGCCATCCAACCTTCTCATCCTCTGTCATCTCCTTCTCCTGCATTCAATCTTTCCCAGCATCAGGGTCTTTTCCAAGAAGTCAGTTCTTTGCATCAGGTCACCAAAGTATAGGAGTTTCAGCTTCAGCATCAGTCCTTCCAATGAATATTCAGGACTTATTTCCTTTAAGATTGACTGGTTTGATCTCCTTGCAGTCCAAGGGACTCTCAAGAGTTTTCTCTAACACCACAGTTCAAAATTATCAGTTCTTCAGCGCTCAGCTTTCTTTATGGTCCAACTCTCACATCCATACATGACTACTGGAAAAACCATAGCTTTGACTAGATGGGCCTTCGTCAACAAAGGTCTATGCTTTTTAATATGCTCTCTAGGTTGGTCATAGCTTTTCTTCCAAGGAGCGAGCGTCTTCTAATTTCATGGCTACAGTCACCATCTGCAGTGATTTTGGAGCCCCCGAAAATAAAATCTCTCACTGCTTCCTTGGTTTCCCCATCTATTTGCCATGCAGTGGTGGGACCAGATGCCATGATCTTTGTTTTTGGAATGTTGAGTTTTACCATTTCCCTATGTTGTAGGACCAAGGTCCAGTTTCTTTGCTGATAGCTGGGAGCCATGCTCAACTTCTAGAAACCCTTTTGGCTCTTGGTCTCAGAACCTGCAGGGGTGGGCTAAGTCCATCTGATGCTTTAATTTTGTCCTGCCTCTTCTTCAGTTGTATGTCTCTGGATGACTCACTTGTCTTCCCCTTCTGTTATTTTTAAGGGCCATGTGATTACATTGGGTCCACCCAGATAATCTCCTTATCTTAAGGTCTGTAACCTTAGCTCCAAATCCCTGTACCAAATCCCTTTTGCCATGCTGTGTACACAAGCATTAACAGCAGGGGGCAAAGATCAGGGATTCAAGATCTTGTCTGCCACAGCAGCAAGGGGAAAACCACCCCACTCCGGAGGTGACAAGAATCCTTGAAGAGGACTGCTCCTGCCTTATCTCGGGTGTGCAGAGTAGCACAGGTTACTGTGGGCACAAGCTTTGGACTCGGTGTCCTGGGTTTGAATTCTGATTCTTCCCGTCTGTTCCTCTGTCTTGGATTCAGCGCTGTTGACTTGAAGAAACTGAGGCTCAGCTAAAAAAGAGAGATGATGCCTCTGCTCCTCACAGTCTTTTTTTTTTTTTTTTTTGCCCCTCACAGTCTTAAAAGATAGACATTGGTAAGGTTCTTAAAAGGCCCCTCAGCAAGTAGTACATAGTCCTTGAAAGGGTACTTATTGTCGTTACCTAGTTTCTGGTGTCCTTGGATGCGCTCTGTTGTCCCCACTTGTTCCAAATAAGCTCTAGAGTTGGAGGCAATCAGGCTGACCCCAACTGTTGAGACTCACCCCAACTGGGCAGTGCTAGGCAGTCTCATCTGTCTGCCTGAAGCTCATACAGTGCTTCACAGTGGTACTTGATGTCTCTCTCGTCAGATCCTCCTGGCCAACTTCTTGGCCCAGACTGAGGCCCTGATGAGGGGGAAGTCGACAGAGGAGGCCCGGAAGGAGCTACAGGCTGCTGGAAGGAGTCCAGAGGACTTGGAGAAGCTGTTGCCCCACAAGGTCAGTGCTTCTCTTAGACTGGGCTTTGGGGTAGCATCCTGGAGCTGGAAGGATGAAGTTGTGTGGCCGTGGACGGGGGCTCGGGGAGCCCTGTCCTGTCCTGCATGGTAGGGGGGGCTGTCCTCACGGACCTGCCCACCCCAGCCTTGGGCAGGGGGTGCTTCCCTTCTGAAGAGCTGGGGACCACGGCTAACTGCCGGACATTCCTGGGTGTTTTCTGAAGGTCTTTGAAGGAAATCGCCCGACCAATTCTATAGTGTTCACCAAACTCACGCCATTCATTCTTGGAGCCTTGACTGGTGAGTAAGCGGGGAAGGTCTCAGCTTGGGATTGGTCTGAGTGGGCTGGGGGAACCCTAACATGCTTCCCTCCACATGTACCCCCTCCACAGCCATGTATGAGCACAAGATCTTCATTCAGGGCATCATCTGGGACATCAACAGCTTTGACCAGTGGGGGTGAGTTGCTGGCTCAAGGGGAGGGTAGGGAATGCCTACCCAAGGTGAGTTGGCTTGTGGATTTCACTAGTAATGCTGGAAGCCTCCTCATAGCCTTATTTCTCCTCTCCCTGGCAGAGTGGAGCTGGGAAAGCAGCTGGCTAAGAAAATTGAACCTGAGCTTGACGGCAGCAGCCCAGTGACTTCTCACGATTCTTCCACCAATGGGCTGATCAACTTCATCAAGCAGGAGCGCGAGGCCAGAAGCTAATAAACTCGTGCCCAGCAGCAGCCCCTGTTGTGACTGGTCCTTCTTGTCTGCCTGCCCAGAGTCTGCACTGCACGGTCCTGCCCAGAGCACCCTCTGGTCTTGGGCTTGGACCACGAGCCCTTTGGGGGAAGCTAGTCTGGAATTGCCACCCCTGCCCTCTCAGTGTCCACACCCTCTCTGTTCTACAATTGGCTGAAGTGTTTCAGTGCAACTGATTTTTCTGACCTATGTTTATTGTTCGTGTACCAGGAAGAATAAAGATGTCACAAAGGAGGTCACGGGCTTAGCCTCTTTGTTGTGAGATGGGCTTTCTGCAGAAGTTAAGGTGCCCAGTAGGAAGAGTGGTTGCCTTGACTGAGGCTTGACTGTAATTGGTAAGCAGATCCACACTGGAAGATGGTCCCTTGAGGAGAGAGTGGGTGGAGGGGGACACTGTCCATGTCTCAAGGGCAGCTTGGCCTCTGCAGCCGGATCTCGTCTCCATCTTCTTACACTGCTCACCTTTGTGGCTTTGGAGAGACTGTATCCTTCCGTTTGATGAATGGTTTTTAAAACCACAGTGAGATTTTGTCTCTTTGGGTGGATTCCTGGCCCAGAGCAAGAGTGACTGCTAACTCCTGGCCAGGTGCCCAGGTAATTCTTTCCTTTTATAAGGTAGACATTGAAAAAGAAAGGAATTTTGAACAAACTGTTTTTTTATTTTCTATTTAAGGTACTCCTATTCAATATATTAATACTTCTGGCCAACTTAGCTGAAAAGGAATTTCATTTAAAGAATTGATGGGACTCTTCATGTTCAATGGTTAAAAATCTGCCTGCCAATGCAGGGGACATGGGTTCAATCCCTGGTCCAGGAAGATTCCACATGCCACGGGGCAACTAAGCCCATATACCACATGGGCATGAGCTAAACTCTAGAGCCCAGGAGCCACAACTACTGAGCCTGAGCGCCCTAGAGCCTGTGCCCCACAACAGCAGAAATCGCAATAAGAAGCCCGTGCATCACTAAAGAGTAGCCTCAGCTCACTGCAACTAGAGAAAGACCTGGAGTGGCAACGAAGATCCAGCAGAGCCAAAAATGAAGTAAAGTGCAAGTCGCTCAGTCATGTCCGACTCTCTGCAACCCATGGACTATACAGTCCATGGAATTCTCCAAGCCAGAATACTGGAGTGGGTAACCTTTCCCTTCTCCAGGGCATCTTTCCAACCCAGAGATTGAACCCAGGTGCCTGCATTGCAGGCCGATTCTTCACCGGCTAAGCTGCAAGGGATATAAATAAATAAGCCAAAAATAAATAAGCAAAAAATTAAATAAGATTTAAGAAAACAATGATGAACAGAACCAATGGGCATGCCAGAGGCTGAGCTTTTCAGACCTACACCCTAGACCATGACAGAGAATGATCTGAACCAGGAAAACTATGCCCCTCATAAGGCCCTGCTGCCCTCGACCCTGTCATCAGGGTGGGTTTCACCCCATCTTCTGGGCTGCCTGCATTTGAGTTGTCCTCTGGCTTGCTCATGTTCCTTCCTCAAAACAGGAAAAAGTCAGGACTTGTATTTTTTTGTTCTTACAAAGAGAAGAGAAACTGTACCCATGAAAGGAAGGAATACCCTGACTGTAGAGAGTGACCATATAGGTGCAAATATCCACCTAAAATAAGGAACAGAAATTGTCAGCACTTCTCATCCTCCTATTGGTGAAGTACGATTCTTTTTTTATTCCCAAAGTGAATGTCCACTTCTCTCCCCACTTTTGCAGAACTGATAGAGGCTCTTCAACACTCAAGCTCTGTTGAAACCCCTGCTGGACCCACCTTCTTAATACAGCTGATGAAAAGTGAGCTATATTCCCAGCAGAGGCACTTCCTCTTTACAAAAGAGCAAGCACACACAAAAAACTTAGAGGAAAGTTCTGGCGGCAGACTGTCTCAGGCTCACTTGGTTTCACACAAAGGATCTTGTAGCAGTGAGACCCCTGAGTTCTGGGCCAGCTGCCAAGTCTCAGGTCAGGAGGAAGAGGACCTGGAAAACAATTGGCCACATGTCCCTTGGCCCTACCTTGTTCTGCTCATCACTGCCACTGTCATCACTTACAGCTTCCACTTACTGTGTAGCTGCCAGTTGTTGTGAGTCTTGAATAGTATATGAGTTCTCCCGAGGAGCAGAACCAATAGGATATATGTCTGTGTATCTCTACAGAGATGAATGAGATTTCCTATGGGAGGAGGCTTACATGATTATGGAGGCTGAGAAATCCCACAATATGCTGTCTACAAGCTAGAGACTCAGGAAAGCCAGGGGCATAATTCAGTCTGACCCCGAAGGCATGAAAACTAAGAGGCCACTGATGTTAAGGTCCAGAGTCTGAAGGCTTGAGAGCCAGGAGCTCTGATGTGCAAGGGCAGAAAAAGACAGTTGTCCTGGCTCAAAGAGAGAAAATTCATCTTTTCTCCATCTTTTTGTTCTCTTTGAGCTCTCAGTAGATTGGAGAATGCCCACTCACATTATAGAGGGCAGATCTTTATTCAGTCTACCAATTCAAGTGCTATTCTCTTCTGAAGTACCCTCATAGACAATCAGGGAAAATATGTTTTACTAGCTGTTTGGTCATTATTTAGCCCGGTTAAGTTGACATGTAAAATTAACCATCACAAACAGCTCTTTGGGTGACACTGAAGCAGTGTTCAACATCTTCATTCTGTATTTCCTCAAATATCAAATGTATCACCATTTGATGATTTCTGTGAGTTTGTCAGGAGGCCCAAACTCTACAAAATCATGAACTTAGTTAGACACTTCCAAGTCTCACACATACAAGCACTCGTCCCAAGGACTTCACAATAATGCCAGTGTCAAAATTGCTTTTAAATTGCTTCTGGAATTCTGGAATGCAGTAGTAATTCACATATTGAAAATTCCTCTTAAGTAACAAGCCTTCATGCTGTGATCACACGTTGATGGAGAGGCTGTAATAGTGTTATGATATAATCAGATGACATTGGAGAGCGCAGTAACTGGCAATCATCAATTTGATTACAAAAAGTTTACCTTTTCCAGAATGTGGCCTTTTGCTGGAGGGGATCTTACTATGTTAGCAAGAATAAGGGCTTAAAAAAAATTTTTTTTTGGGGGGGGACAATCTTTTTTGGGAATCTTAGTTCCCTGACCAGGGATTGAACCCGTGCCTCCTACAGTGGAAGCATGGAGTCTTAACCACTGGACCACCAGAGAAATCCCCAAGAAGAATTTTGAAGTTTGTTTCTTATTGCAGTAATTTAGAAATATATCCTGGGAAACATTTAGCTAAAATAACAAGTATCTACCAAGTCATCCAGCCATTTTGGCTAGACATGACGAGAACAGCAAGATTGGACTTCACAGCACCTATAAAGCCATCAGATTGGCAGTAATAAACCAGGAGTAAACAGGCTTCACCTCCAAGTCTTCGCTGGGGCCGGAGTCAAACATAAGGAGGCACCTGTGTCTTTTTTATTTTTATTTTTTTACATGCCATGGTACAAAACCTGAAATAGCACTTCTGCAACATGCTTTTTTTAAGTCCAACTTATTGAGGTGTAATTTACATATAGTAAAAATTCATCTTCCTTTGGCGTACAGTTCTGACAATTCTGTCCAGTCATGTAGCCAGCACAAGTGAGATCTATAGCATTTTCATCACCCCAAGTTCTGGCACCCTTTTGTTGTCAGTCTCTGCCCCCTAAACCCAAACTCTGGCAAGCATCGATTTGACTACAAAGCCTACCTTTTCTAGAATGTGGCCTTTTGTATCTAGCTTCTTTCACTTAGCACTATGTTTTTTAAACTCCCCTGCATGTGCCACAGGTGTTTTAAATTTTTTATTACGGAAAAGCTCGAACATATAAAAGTCAAATAACAGACCACCCTGTGCCTCACGCCAAACTCGAACAACCATCAACTCAGGGCCCATTTTATTTCATCTACGACCCCTCCCATCACGTACCAAACAAACCCCAGATATATCATTTCATCTACAGTAAAGGCATTTCAATGTGTCTCAAAAATGTGGGCTTCCCTGGCGGCTCAGATGATAAAGTGCCTGCAATGCAGGAGACAGGGTTTTGATCCCTGGGTCAGGAAGATGCCCTGGAGAAGGAAATGGTAACCCACTGCAATATTCTTGCCTGGAGAATTTCATGGACAGAGGAGCCTGGTGGGCTACAGTTCATGGGTCGCAAAGAGACACAACTGAACGACTAATACTTTATTCATTTTTTCTCTAAAAATTTAGGACTCTCTCTTTTCTCCCCCGCCCCCCCTTTTTTTCGGAGGTGGGGTGGGGTGGGGGATTGTTTAGGAGAGTGCTATTCCCCCCCCCAAATTTTTTTGGGGGGCCGCCCCTTGGGCAAGTGGAATCTACTAGGGATCGAACCCCGCCCACTACATTTGAAGCTCGGGACCACCAGACCGCCAGGGAAGTCCCCCTGATTTTAGATAAAACTTCTCGGGAAGATACCTCACAGTAGATGGTACCTACTTCGTTTCGCGGCGCATTATCAGGGGAAAAAAACATCTGGGATCTACGATATTGAACTTAGAACTCCAAATTACATCTCCCAAAAGGTCTAGGAGGGCGGGGCTGTCCCACAGGCGTCAGCGGCGC